>NW_022196906.1:38864343-38927452 GCF_008632895.1 Mastomys coucha | reverse complement strand
TCCCCCTCTCCCTCTCCCTCCCCCTTCCCTGTCCCTCAGTCTCTCCCCCCTCTCCCTCTCCCTCTCTCTCTGCCTCCCTCCCTCTCTCCCTCTCTCTCTTTTTCCCCTCCCTCTTTTTCTCCCCCTCTCTTTCTCTTTTTATTTATTTATGGATGTATATCTGCAAGAGTGTGTGGATGCCCACAGGAAGCAGAAGGGCTTGTCAGGCCCCTTGGAGTTAGAGTTGCAGGCATTTGTGAGCTGCCCTGTTTTTAGGTTTGGGATCCAGACTCTGGTCCTCTGATAGAGCCATTTCTTTAACCCCTTACGTACTTATTTCTGAGTCAGGGTCTCACTGTGTAGCCCAGGCTGGCCTTGACATCAAGATCCTCCTGTTTCCACTTCCCAAATGCAAGGATTACAGGTATGCACCACTCTACTCAAGCTGGGAAATTTAAAATAGGTAGAGTAAGTATTAAGCCAAACCAGATATCAAGGATCCATTTCAGCAGATCTTTATTTTCTTTCTAGGTACTTTTATTTTCATGTGTAAGTTCAATGACTAAGTCTAGCCTGGACTCTCCACTGAGGTTCTCGACAGGTGATTGGTCAGCCCTTGTTTTTCCTGTAAGTTGTCATAGGATTTAGCCTTGCTTCTAAAGAAGGCAGTGCTCTGTACCGATTTAAGTAGATATGAGAACGATGACTTCACTGGGGTAGGCAAAACCTTTTGTTGTAACGTTCTTTCTAGTCTTCTTTTTGTTGTCATTATAAACCACTCTGACCAAAAGGAACTCAAAGGAGGAAAAGAATTATTTGTGTACTTGTAGGTCATAGGCCATCACCAAGGCAAGTCAGGGCAAGAACTCAAGCAAGACCTTGAAGCACAACTTATGGAGGGATGCTGCTTGCTGGCTGGTGCTTAGCTTGCTTGCTTGCCTGCCTGCCTGCCTGCCTGCATGTTTGCTTGCTTGCTTGCTTTTGTAAAAAAGATTTATTTACTTATTTTATATATATGAGTACATTGTCACTGTCTTCAGACACACCAGAAGAGATTGTAAGGCACCATGTGGTTGCTGGGAATTGAACTCAGGACCTCTGGAAGAGCAGTCAGTGCTCTTAACCACTGAGCCATCTCTCCAGCCCCATTAGCTAGCCAGTCAAGACAGTTCTCCCAAAGAAATGTCTGATGTGGGCAATCTGTCAATCCAGGCTTCCCCTCAGATGACTCTAGGCTGTGTCAAGTTGAATGTTAAAGCTGACTAGGGCAGCATTTGAGGTGATAACAGACTTATTTTCATTCTTTGTTCTACGCATGCTTAGGTCCTGAAGAGCCACAGTGTCTGGCCTGGGAGCTTGACCTGCTGCTGCATCTCCAGATGTAATAAGTCTGTACTTTGAAGTAGATCCCGAGTAATGGTGTGGTTACATGCAGCTCAGGAGTAATCACTTGGAAGACTGAGACACACACACACACACACACACACACACACACACACACCCGTGAGCATTTGCTTAAACGTTGTGGTTTGGAGGATAGTTGCAGACACAGAAGAAAGAATAATCAGATATGAACTTATACTCAAGGGTCCTAGAGGCTAGCAAAGTTGATCTGCCAGGAGTGCTCTGTAGGAGTTTTAAAATTCCATTATAAGCAGGGAAAAGGCGTAATAGAAAGTTAGCTTGTGTGTATAATGGAAGAGTATAGAATTAAGAAGGAAATAATGCCATTTGTGGTGCTAAACCCTCTCTCTTGGTAGTTTTGAGAATCTGTGTCCTATGTTCTGTGTTCCTGGCTTTCAGCTTTCTTTTTATATATATATGATGCAGATCATTGTCTCCTATCTGACCTGGATCATTCAGTCGTATTTTTAAAAATATAAAATAACTCAAGCCAGGCATTGTGTGTGATACATGCCTATAATCACTTGGAGACTGAGGCAGAAAAATCACTGTACATTCAAGGACATCCTGGGCTACACAGTAACACTCTACTTTAGGAAGGAAAAAAAGGGGGGGCCTGGAGATGACTTGGTGAGTAAGAGCTATTGATGCACAAACAAGACCTGAGTTCAAATCCTCAACGCCTACATAAAGAGCTAGATGCGTCCACAGGTATACCTGTAACCCTAGCACTATAGTAGAGACAGGAGTATTGGTAGTACTAACTGGCTGTCATCTTTGCTCCAGATTCAGTAAGACCCTGTCTCAAGGGAATAAGGAGAGTAACAGAGTGAGATCCTAACCCTCTCCGTCAGCCTCCATACTTGCATACATGTATGCCACACACCTATATCACACACGCATACACACTTCACACTGGCTCATGTAGTTTCAGACTTTGTCTGTACACATGTGTGCCACACGCTTATATCACTTTACACATATGTATATGTATACAGAATTCACAGTGGCTCATGTAGTTATGGAATTTGCCTGCATACATGTATGCTACACACTTATATCACGCATACACATCACATTGGCTCATGTAGTTATGGAATTTGCCTAGATACATGTGTGCTACAAACTTTTATTGTTGACTTTTATAACTGAAAAATCTAGAAAATTCTGTTTTCCTGTATGGTTGCTTAATTTGGGGGTAGGAATTTTATAGATGGTGTAAAGATGGCAACTCTAGGCTTGTGCTTTGCTAATCTAGCAACCAAAGAAAAAGAGTTCCCTTCTATATAGAGTCAGCCCAAAGACACTGTTCACTGGTTCCCATAAGCCTTGATAGAGTTTTTGCCCACTCTTGGATCCGTCACTTTGTCCTCTCTGCCCCTTCCTGGAGCTCATAGATGAGAGATCAACACATGTGGACATATGTTTTAACTGGAATTGGTACTCAGAGAAAAACTAAGTGTATCATATTGAGGAAAAATGTGATGATATTCCAAAGCCAAAATAACAAGGATTCACTATACTTCTGCCATCTTCTAGATTCCTCAGGATACCTTGGGGTAGGGAGAACAGCGGTAGCTTGCCAACAGTGAAACAGTTCAGGATGGCATCACGTGACTCAAGGGCAAATTAAACTTACCCTCTGGTTGCATAGGCGAAAGTCCTCTCAAGAACTGTTAATTCCAACATAAAATATGATAATTTTTATTAAATGCAATTAAATATATGTAGCAAAAAAGAAAGAAAAATAAAGCAGCATCTAACAGATGGTTTCCCTAAAGTAGGAAAGCCCTACACCATCCTGAGAGGAACCTGGCCTGGCTGGCTGTCACTGGCTAGTTAGCTTTTAGCTCTTATGCAGGAAAAAATAGCAGAGGCCACAAAGCATCTGATGGAAATATCTCAGAAGTGCCAAGAAGTGATATAAACTCCCTTCCTCCAGTAATTATGGGTAGCTTTTCCAACTTGTATTAGTTTTTGTAAGTGTGATTCTATAAGGAATGAACTGAAGATTCACAAATTCAGGCCAGCCTTGGGAAGACCATACAGTGGTAATACACTCCAGTGATTCTAGGACTCCAGAGGCCGAGGCAGGAGCATGGTAAGTTTGAGGCCAGCCTAAGCTATGTGATGAAATCCTGTCCCATTTTAACTGTACTAACTATTTACATTTTATGTGTATGGTGTTTTGCCTGCATATATGCCTGTGTACCATGTGCTTGTCTGGTGCCTGTGGAGGCCAGAAGAGAGCATCAGATGCCTGGGATTGGAGTTACTGACAGTAATGAGCTGCAGTGTGGATGCTGGGAACTGAACCTGAGGCTTCTAGAAGAATAGCCAGTGCTGTTAGTCACTGAGTCATCTCTCCAGTCCCAGATCTGTAGTTTTAAATCTATATGTAGAGTTAGGTAACTTAATATGAATGAAAGACCCACAAACCTAACAGCTAATCGGATTCTGGCCTTGATTCAGTATTCCAAATCTGAGTATCAAGTCAGGCATAGGTAGTGCATGTTTGTAATCCTAGCACTTAGGTGGAGGCAGAAGGATTAGGAGTTCAAGGCCCTCCCCATCCACATAGTAAATTTGTGGCCCACGTACATAATATGAAAACCTGCCTTTTAAAAAAGAGAAGAAAAGGGAGAAAGAGGAGGGAGGAAAGAGGAAGAAGAAGAAGGAGGAGGAGCAGGGGAGGAAGAGAAATCATCATCATTGAGTTTCTGTGCAGCTCAGGAATGCCCATCTTCAACCCTGAGTTATAGCAGGCTGAGCAGGTGCCACCTTGTTCTTGCCATGTGAATGAAAGTTAATCTGCCAGCTTAAAAATTTATGGGAAATCCAGAATTTTTGTCATGTCACAGTGCTACATTTAATGGGAAATTGCAGTAGTCCTTTTTTTTTTTTTTTTATCCTGTTCAGGGTATAGGAAATGGAAACATAGCAGCCAATCAGTAATGTCTTGAGTTTGGGGACAGGAATTGGCATGTGTCATTCCAAAGCATAGTATTCAAGGATGGGAAAAGGAACAATGGTGGGGATATTACAGTGATGGTGTCATCTGCCCTTCTGAGCCTAATTCCTGTTCTTTGCATAGCCGCTCCCCTAGGGCTGGATGGAGGATACCTTAAAGTGAAATGACAGACCAGGAGAACAACAACAACATCTCAAGTAACCCCTTTGCTGCTCTTTTTGGCTCCCTGGCTGATGCCAAGCAGTTTGCAGCAATCCAAAAAGAGCAGCTGAAGCAGCAATCCGGTGAGTAGAGAAGCCAATAGCAGCAGATGCCGGGTCCTAGAACTGGGTCTGCCCAGACCTTCCCAGAGAAAGGATTCTTTAGGAAATGAACCACAATCAGAACTTAAGTTTGGGCTGAAGTTGTTTTGCTTTTATCATCTGTCTGTCTGTCTCTGTTGGTGAAAGCAAAAGTTGGTTTGATGTTAGTTGTCACGGCTCATTTTGTTTAGGACCTTCCCCTCTGCTGTCCTCTCAATCACATAAAAAGAGATTGGCTAACAGGTGGGTACACAGGGCATGCAGCCAGTCATGATCCCAAAGCTGTCAGGTGATTAGTCACAGGGGAAAGGTCTGGTAGTAGTTTTTTAACATAGAAGACCAAGGTGGGGTGGTAAACAGGCTGCGGGCAGCTGTAGAAACCAGAAACCAAAAAAAAAAAAAGAGTTGTTCTTAATTCCAGCACTTTAAAAGACCTCTCGGGAGAAGAGTGTCTTTGGTTCTGCTGAGTGACCCCCATTGTAGCTCATTGCTGTTAGAACAAACAGCTGAGAATTGCATCTTTGCTTTAATATGAAAAAACTGAAAGACAAAACTCAGAATAATCTCTCAGGAGCCAGAAAAATGCCTTTCCTCATGGGGAACTGAATTTAAGATCGAGTACAGCTTCTTTCTGTTGATATATTAGAATACATTTCTAAAATACATTGTCCCTGGAGAGAGTCATAATCTTTTTTTTTTAAAAGATTTACTTTATTATATATGCATACATATACTCTATCTGCATGTTCCCCCTCCATGCCAGAAGAGGGCACCAGATCCCATTAGAAGTGGTTGTGAGCCACCACATGGTTACTGGGAATTGAACTCAGGACCTCTGGAAGAGCAGCTAGTGTTCCTAACCACTGAGCCATCTCTCCAGCCAGAGTCATAATCTTTCAAACTAGAAATGACCACCCCTTCCCAAAAAGTAGTGGTTTTTATTTTAATAAAAGGAGAAATCATTTACATTTTCCCTTCATTTATTTACAAAGTATATAGTTCAGGGGCATTGCTCAACTTTGGCCTTGCTTTAAGATTGGGATTGAATAAACAGAAGAAAAGCAATACAGGGGATGAAAGGTTATAGATAAAGCAAAAAATAAATAAATAAATGCAAGTCTTTTTAACTGGCTGTAAGCAGGCTCGAGATTGGAGCTGAGAACATTGTGAGCAGCAGACAGTGGGAATGAGGCAGGCACACACCCTTCTGTTACTATTTGGTACCTCATCACCTTAGTTTGTCCACACTGACTTCCTCATGCCACCAGGTCCAACCTGTTTGTCAACAGCAGTTAGTATTCTGCCAGAACCTTTGGCCTCCTCTTCTGAGCTCAGGTCTGCTCAACTCATACATAGAAGCGTCTCTTACTTCTAAGAGATTCTCAGAAAAGTATTTTGTCAAGAAAGAAAAGCCGTTGTAGATCCATGTAGTCCCTAGTGACTAGCACTACACTTACAAGGCATTCCTGCAAGTGCCCTCCTGAGAGGCAGTCTTTGAGGTGTTCTACAAACACTAAAGGAATTCAGTTGATAAGGAAAAAGGGGGGTGGGCTAGAAGACACATGTAATAACCATTTTAAATATCAAATGATGAGAATTTCAGTCTCACTAGTCTATAGAAAGTGCCCATTAAGGTTATTGGTACCCTCACCAGTTAGGGGCTGGTGAGATGGTTCAATGGCTAAAGACATCTGCTCCCAAGCCTGAGGTCCTGAGTTTAGTCCCTGGGACCCACGTGGTGAAAAGAAAGAAAAGACTCCAACAACTAGTCCTCTGACCTTGTGTGTGCTCAGTAGCAAGCATGCAACCACACATACATCTCTAAATAAATGTAATAAAAAAATTAAACAATTAGATTTTTGTTTGTTTGTTTAAAATGTCATTCTCATAATACAGTCTTTCTAGAAATTACTCAATGTTCACTTTACCTTCAAATAATTATAAGTAACAGGGTGGAACAGTCTGTTTCTACGTGTGCTAGGGGTAATAATCAAGATCAGGACACAGAAAACATTGCCCTATCCTATATACATGTCGTACATGCACAATAATAATATGTAATTGTTTTTTAAGTGGTGGTTTGCCTACACTAGCATCAATGGTGGTACCAGCCCCTGGAACTTAAAAAGCAAAATCTCTTCATATACACATGATGATGGAGTATCCACCTAGGAGAATGCACGCAGCAGGATTAGAGCGGTACTTAGAGCATGTGAAGGGGCATTTTTCTCAGATTAAGCAGTTTGAACATTTGGGGCACTTCACAGTAACTAGCCCTTAGTGGCAGGCATCACCCAGTGCAACATTTCAAACAGAGAAGATGCTCAAAACATGCTGGCAACTCACTCACAGTGTATGGTATGCTTACTGAGTGGACCCATGTGTGATGTATGATTTCAGGATCCAATTAAGGTACATGAACCTGACTTAAAGTAGTTCATGTAACTATAGCTCCCTGAAGAAAGCTTGTAAGTGTCTGGTGGATGTCAAATTGGTATAATGTTAAGAGTGGCCAACAATGATCTAGTACCCAAAGCTTCCAAGATGTAATGTTAAAACGCCGCCCCTGGAAGGGTTTCAGTAATCTGAAACATTCACACCACAGTGATCAAACTCTCCTCCCTAAAGTTTAGAAAACTATGAGGAGCTTCCATGCTCAGGAATTATGTGAATGTTTAGCTCTTCTCAAATGAAGCAGTGAGTGCTACAGAGGTACCATAATTTAACAAGTTAACTTTGAAGCCCCAAAATAAAAGAACAAGATTATTATCAACTATATGAGTAGAACTGTCTAACATTTACAATCCCGGCTCACTTCTACCTGCTTTTGGATACCTTATCAATCTCATCTTTTGTATCATGAGGACATGCATGCATCCAGACTCCCTTTGGCCCAGTAGCACCTATTGCCACAACCGTGACAGAATCAGGAGTCACCCATCTCAGGATTGTGAGGAAGAAATAGCTGAGCACAGCAGCAAAGCAAAACTGGCCTGTGGTTGGGCCACAGTGAGAGGTGAGCCAGTTCAGCCACTGGTGCATACACAGCATTCACCATCCTCTCATACCCTCAGTTCTCTCTGCCACACCCTGCCAGGTGGAGAGCACCTTTACTGTATTGTGGGTGTTTTCAGGAGCTGGCAATGTCCCAACTTCACTTGGAAAATAACTTTTTCTAGCCCTTAACACAAAGACTTCATTAACGATTCACATAAAATAAAGTTCTCTGGATGCTGACAACCTGTAGACCACAGCTGGTGGCTTCCAGGATCACCATGCAGAAGGCTTCAGACAGGGAGGTGTTAAGAAAAATATGTCCTTGAATTAAGACATTTCTGATATCCTTGTGTTCTAAAGCTTCCAAAAGATGTACCCAGTCATATAGTTGGCATCTTTCCCATATTTCTAAACATTACTCTTTGGTCCTTCTCCAATTAAAAAAGTTAACTGGAGCCGGGCATGGTGGCACATGCCTTTAATCCCAGCACTTGGGAGGCAGAGGCAGGCGGATTTCTGAGTTCGAGGCCAACCTAGTCTACAGAGTGAGTTCCAGGACAGCCGGGACTATACAGAGAAACCCTGTCTCAAAAAAAAAAAAAAAAAAAAGTTAACTGGAGATATTTCTGGCAGAATTCAGTTATCATACCACTGAGCAGTTTGATTCCTTTTCTGTAAACAAGTCTGCTGACGACAGCAATAGTTATTACACTGCTGTACCTCCTAAGGGATTCTGGGATGAAGTCAGTAGGATCTATAGCAGTAGGAATGACGGATACTCTAGGATTTAGTGCTGCTCTTAGTACAGTGTTTTCCTTACTAGTATAAGAGACACAAATGGTGTGCTTTACAGTTAGAAGCTTGTAACTTTTGTAAGCACAGAGCTGATGTCAGCAAATCTGAAGAGGGAATGGTCTGTGAAGACTGTTTTGAGTCTTGGCATGGAAGACGGAGAGCATCATAGGCCATGACATTAAGTGAACTGTGAGACTAGACAATTGTAATTCCCTCCCAAACACTTGGAGTTCTGTCACTTGGAGTTCATGCTACAGTCAGCTTTCTCCTTAGTGAAGTGTGGTAATGCTCAAATGGTTCCCTTCACCTTTTCTTAACCTTTTTTGTGGTTAGGTAGACTTTTCCTCCATGAGCGCCCTCTTTTCAATGTAGAGTCCTATTCCCATACCGCCTCTGAAATTAGATCAAATTTTATTAATTGAAGGGACATTTTCTCATACTCATAGCTAGGTGTAGATAAAAGCAGTCTCTGAGAATAGCTTACGTTAACTTTCAAACTACTTAAGCTCTTTCAAAATGTTTGAATTATATTCAGTGTGTATATGTGTGTGTGTAAGTCAGAGGATAACTTGCTGTGTTCAGTTCTCTCTCTCTACCACGTGGCTTCCAAGGACTGATCTCCAGGCACGGAGCTTGGCAACGAATACCCTTATCCACTGAGCGGTCTCATCCACCCTGAAGACCTCAGGCTCTTTGAGCCAGCAGTTCTACTTCCTGAATTTGTCTTACAAAAATACTCACCTAATTGAACAAAAACAATTAGATTACACTCAGTGCTGCATTACTTAAGATCCTGAAACCCTGGAACAGTTCTCATGTTCATCTGATGAATAGACAGGGAGTTTAAGTGGCTACACAAGTTATAATAAAGGCTAGAAAATAACAATGTGACTATTAATATGGTGGGAGGGCCTGCTAGTACAGGCCTGGAATCTGAGCTCCTCAGGAGACTCAGGCAGGAGGATCAGGAGTTCAGACCTTCCTCTCCTACATAGTTAATTTTAGGCTGGCCTGGGCAATATAAGACACTTTCCGAAAAACAAAAGATAGGGCCAGAAATATAGTTCAGTTGGTGAAGTTCTTGCATAGCAAGTACAAAACTGCATAAAAACAGGTGTAGCATGCATCCCTTTAATTCTAGTAACTTGGTGGTATAGATGAGGATTAGAAGAATTAGATCAACTTTATGGGGAGTTTGAGAAAAACATGAGACCCTGTTTCAAAAAACACAAAACATACAAAGATCTAATAAATGGAATGAAGATCTCTGATTTACTTACAGGAAATTGTTGGTGTTGATAAGTTAAAATTAAAGCTAGTTGAGGGGCTAAAGAGATTATCCTGTGGCTAAAAGCACTGCCTGCTCTTCCAGAGGTCCTGAGTTCAATTCCCAGCACCCACATGGTGTCCTACAACAATCTAAAACTGTAGTCCTGTAGGATTGATGCCCTCTTCAGTGTGCAGGCACACATGTAGATACAACACCCATATACATAAAAATAAATCAATACATCTTTAAAGGTAGTTGAGGGGTGGTGAGATGTGTCAGTGGTAAAGACATGGCTTCCAGTCGTAATGACCTGAGTGCAGTCCTTACCACTTACATGGTAGAAGGAGAGAGAGGACTCCCCCAAGCTGTCATAGCATATAAACACATACAAAAATATGGGGGAAATGTCTTAAAGTATGGCATTGATCCATCACTAAAAAGATGGACAGATGGCTCAGCGTGCACATCCCCATACACAGAATGGCACGCACATATCATTTAAAAAATGCATCTTAAAAAAAAATAATCCTAAGGAAGTGGCTCAGCAGGTAAAGGTGCCTGCCACCTAGTCTGACAGCCTGAGTTCAAGCCCCAGGACCCACATAAAGGGAAAAGGCTGGCTGCTACTGTCTGTCATCTGATCTCCACAAGCACACTAACACTGCCCATGCACAAAATAAATGTCAAAGAGGGAGGGGCAGCTGAAAAGCACATGAGGGTTTTGAATAAAAAGCAGTGGTAAGGAACATGAGCACAAGGAACACTGCAGAATTAAGCAATTACCTATAGGGAACTGGTTCAGGGAGCCCTACTACAGGATATATTCCTTAGTGCCAAGTCACCAAAACAAACTTGTTCTTTAGGAAAAGGCCATACGTTGAAAATTATTAGAGTCATTTGATCTACTTGGTAATTCTTTTTTCTCTTAAGATTTGCTGGTTAGGTAATGTCGCTAATTTTGGCAGGAAGGGATACAGTTATGGGTCAAAGCAATAAAGTTTACTGTATAGAAGGCAAGATTTATAGCCAGTTCTGAATCCTAGAGTGCACTTGCCTGGCTTGAGTTGCTCAATAATGAGATGACTAATTTGTTTCACATCTGCAATTGTCCTTCTTGTGATTACATTCATTCTAGGTAGCGTGTTTGATTCTGAGGGAGGAGCATTGTGTAACAGCTTACATGTTCTGGCAGATGAGCTCCCAGAAAGCCCAGATGACTCGGATAATAGTGTGTCAGAGAGCCTGGATGAATTTGACTACTCAGTGTCTGAGATCAGCCGCTCCTTCCGGACACACCAAGAAATGTGTGAGCAACTCAACATCAATCACATGATCCAAAGGATCTTCCTCATTACTCTGGACAACAGTGAGTTGCAGACTTGGCACCATTGAATATCTATTCCTCTTGGCTTTGGCTAGGGACTACTTCGCTTCTTAGAAAACTGCTGTGTCAGGCTGGAGAGATGGCTCAGCGCTTAAGAGCACTGACTGTTCTTCCAGAGGTCCTGAGTTCAATTCCCAGCACCCACATGGTGGCTCACAACCATCTGTCGTGGGATCTGATGCTCTCTTCTGGTGTGTCTGAAGACATCCAGAGTTTCCTCATATACATAAAATAAATGAATAATTCTTTAAAAAAAAAAGAAAACAGAAAACTGCTATGTCTAATAGTTAAACCCACTCTTGTATCCCCAAAACACAGGGTTTACCTTAGTAAGGTTTCAATTCTTTAAAAACAGTATTTCAGTAGCTCTAAGTTCTGCTGCCATGTTGGTGTCTGTTCTTCCTTAAAAAAGGAGAGAAAGAGTAGCTAAACCCACTTTCTTCTTGGATGCATGCTGAGAGGCTCAGAAGGGTTTTACCTCTGTGCCCTATCTGTAACTCAACCCTAAAGTTAATGCTGGTGTTTGGAATTTTTTCCTAAATGTCACACTGAGAATCCACACAGTCCATGCTCTGTATCTAGTTTGTGTATCAAGATCACTGTGATTATTTCTGAACTCGAGAGACTTGCTATCGAGATCAGTTGTTGGAAACTGAGCATAGCTGTATATGCCTTTAATCTCTAGTACTGTGGAGGCGGAGGCAGGAGGGACCACTTGAGCCTAAGAGTTGAGTACCAAGCTAGGCAACATAGAAACAAAACCAGTGTCATGAGGACAGGAACATTGTCCTTAACCTGTCAGATGAAAACTTCCACAGGTGATCCAAGCTTGAAAAGTGGGAACGGCATCCCCAGTCGTTGTGTGTACTTGGAAGAAATGGCAGTAGAGCTGGAAGATCAAGACTGGCTTGATATGAGCAATGTTGAACAGGTACCTCCTGATTATGTGCCCTCAGCAGAACAGCCGTGCTGAATCCTGTTCATTCTCCTGACGAGACTTTGCTTGCCTCTGCCTCTTCCATTGTGTGTGGCATTTCCTTTTGAACTCTTCCTATCCACCCTGGCCACACATCCAAATCCACCCATTGTTTAAGAACCAGTTAAGATATCATCAGAGTTACCAGAAAAGAGTTGTCATTCCCTCCTCTGAGTTCCTTATCATGTACATTTATTATGTGAACTGTTACTGTCTCTTGTGGCTTTTTAATGAACCTGTCTTATCACTCCTGTTAAGAGTCTTAAGTTCCTCAGACAAGGCCCACCTCTATTTTACATACGTTCAAAAACCCAAAACTGGTCTGCAGAGATGGTGCACAAGTTTGGATGCCCATCACACACTGAAGCTAATGGTGCCACATGAGACAACGATCTTAGTGCTAGAAAGGAGTGGGAAGAGAGAGCAGAATGTCTCTGCGGACTTGCTGATCATCCGGCCTGCATGGGAAATAGTGAGCTCCAGGGTTAATCAGAGTTCAGGGGCATGAGACAGAGAATGACAGAGCAGGACACCCCATGTCCTCTGGCCTCATTCCAGTCCTCAGAAGATCAAGTACAGAAGACAACATCTGTCCAGTACAAGCGTTTCCTAGGTTATCAGAGCCCACAATAATCAGACTGTGTGTTTAATTAAAAATAATAAAGGTTTTAAAATATCGAGAGGAAAGACAGATCACTTGTCATTTCACTTTTCACACTTAAAGTGTCTTTACGCCCAGCAGTCACATGGCAGCATAAATTTTACATGTAGGTTTGTCACCCATGCTTTACACCTTTCAACACGTAACTGTGTGGTGCCTGCTCTGCTGCGACTATCCCAGACACTGGAGACATAATTTACAGTAACTATATGTATAATTAGTTTCTAACATTCCCGAAGTAATAAGATTCCTCCCACCCCATTCTGAACTACATCTGATTCTCGCCAAAGCATGTATCAAACTTCTTATCTTAGTGCTCTAGGATTTACCTTGCTTAATATTGTTTAGCATTTTGTTTATTTTTCTTAATAGGCCATCTTTGCTCGGTTATTGCTTCAAGATCCAGGAAACCACTTGATCAGCATGACTTCCTCTACAACTTTAAATCTCTCTGCTGATCGTGATGCAGGAGAGAGGCACATCTTTTGTTACCTTTACTCCTGCTTCCAAAGAGCCAAGGAAGAGGTAAATGAATAAGCCCCATGGAATTCTAGATTATCTTAAGTGGTGTTAGCCTGTGAGAGAGAGTTGGCTCAGTGTCTTTCATGCCATAATGTGTATTTTACGGTATATGTGGCACTATTAGGTTGCCATAAAGTCCATCTCTTTTCAGCTAAACAGTGTCTTCTGTTCTCTATACAAACCTCCCTAGAAGTCACACCTTTAAAAAAGGAAAACAAAACAACAACCAAAAAAAACTAAACATCAGATCACTTGGGTGTGGTAGTACACATCTATAAATCTAGCACTCATGAGGCACAGACAGAAGATTGCTACAAGTTGAGAGCTAACCTAGTTTACATATTTACACAGTGAGTTCCAGGCTAGCCTACACTTTGTAGTAAGACCAGAATAAAACAGCAGGAACCAAACAAACTCCAAATCTTCTAAAATTTTCCATGAAGTGGAAATACTTAGTTGGGCTAAGCTTGACATCTCCAAGATTAGAATTTTAGCATGTGAGCCTAAAAGCCAAACTACAAATCTGTCAGGAATTTTCAGTCCCTAAGAAACCAATACTGCCAAGTGGTGGCGACACTCACCTTTAATCCCAGCACTGAGGAGGCAGAGGCAGGCAGATCTCTGAGTTTGAGGCCAGCCTGGTCTACAGAATGAGTTCCAGGACAGCCAGGGCTATACAGACAGACCTTGTCTGGAAAAACCAAAAGAAAAAAATCAGTACTGTTTGAGGATATGTTTTCTGTCCTGTTTACTCTACCTACCCTTGCTCCATGTTATAAAAGCTATATGCTTTTCTCTCTTCGTTGCAGATTACCAAAGTTCCAGAAAACCTACTCCCCTTTGCAGTGCAGTGCAGAAACCTCACTGTCTCCAACACTCGAACAGTTCTCCTCACCCCAGAGATCTATGTTGACCAAAACATCCATGAGCAACTGGTAGATTTGATGTTGGAAGCTATTCAGGGAGCCCGTGAGTATAGAAGCAAGGTCTTTGAATATCTGAATTTAGAATACCAATTTAAAACTCCTCTAATGGTGTTAGAGGGTCTCAGAGTCATGATTCTGGCAGAAGTTAAAGAAGGAAGCTTACACCTTGATCGTCAAACCTCGATACTTGAAGAATTCTCAAACATACCATAGAGGGCTGGAGAGATGGCCCAGCAGTTAAGAGCACTTTTAGCTGCCCTTTCAGAGGACCCCAGTTCAGTTCTCATCACCCACAAGGAGGCTCACAGCTGCATGTAACTTCAGTTCCAGGGCATCCACTCCACTCTTCTGGTCCCGAAGGCACTGCATGCACTTGGTACATGCCTGAAGGCAAAGCACCCATCCACATAAAATAAAAGTAAATAAATCACAAAGAGCCATTGTTTGGAAGTGAGTATCTAGTGCCTTGGTCAAACAGTAGTGGAATATTGCCTGGCATTCATAGTCTTTAGTTCAATTGCTACACCATAGCAGAGACAGACAGACAGAAAGCATGAAACTTTAAAGACATACAAATTGTCATGGCCTCCTTCCTTTCTCATCTGTCTTCTGTTAGATTTTGAAGATGTAACTGAGTTTTTAGAAGAGGTCATTGAAGCCTTGCTGTTGGATGAGGAGGTTCGAACATTTCCTGAAGTCATGATTCCAGTGTTTGATATTTTACTTGGCCGAATAAAAGATCTAGAACTCTGCCAGATCCTCCTGTATACATACCTGGACATTCTTCTCTACTTCACTAGGCAGAAGGATATGGCCAAGGTAGGTCTCAAAGCATTGTATTCTCCTGGTGCTGACATCTTCAGACTTGATGCTTCCTGTCCTGAGGGCACTAGAACATTGCCTATAGAAAGCCAAGTATGGTATCACGTGCCTGGAATCCTAGCATTTGGGAACTGAAGAATCAATGCTGTCCTCAGCTACACAGTGAAATTGAGGCTATTAGGCCAGGGCTGGTGAGATGGTTCAGTGGGTAAGGCATCTGCCATGAAGTCTGAAGAGCTAAGTTTGATCCCAGAACCCATGTGGTGAAAGGAGAGAACCAGCCCCTACGTACAAATTGTCCTCTGACCTCTACACTACACTCATGGTGTACACACACACACTTAAAGAGTGAATGGATAAATAAATAAATGTTTAAAAGTTTTCTGCAATTTGAGGCCAACCTGGTTTCTACAAAGCCTGGCCTTTTTAAAAAAAAAGGGGTGGGGATTGTATAAGACTAAATTCTTTGGGATCTCTGCATCTTATTCTCTTTCTGTCATCATACAGTAAATAGGATTTGTCCTCCTGCAGGTTTTTTTAGAGTACATTCAGCCCAAGGACCCCAGCAATGGGCAGATGTATCAGAAGACCTTGCTGGGAGTCATTCTGAATATCTCGTGCTTGTTAAAGACTCCTGGCGTGGTAGAGAACCATGGCTTCTTCCTGAATCCATCCCGATCCAGTCCTCAGGAGATCAAAGTACAGGAGGCCAACATCCATCAGGTGGAACCACTTCCCAGGGTGTCACAGCTCCTGGTTTGAGATGGCCAAGAAACCATGTAGGGATAAGGCTGCTTCAACCTGTTTAGGAAAGCTAATTGCTCTGGTTGGCTTTTGTCATAATAACATAGCAAAATTGCCCCCTTATTGAGAGGGTGGGGTGGCACATGCTTGTAAACCTAGCACTTAAGAAATAAGAGTCAAGGGGTCATCCTGAGCTACATAGCCAGTACTGGGCAAACCTGCACTATAGAAGAGAGGGTCTTAAAAATAACAGAAGGGGCAGGATGGTGGTGGTGCACATCTTTAATCCCAGCACTTGGGGGGCAGAAGCAGATAGCTCTGAGTTTGAGGACAGCCAGGGATACACAGAGAAAACCCTGTTTCAAAAAAAAATCCAAAAAAACAAAAAAAAAAAAAAGAGAAGGCAGCAAAGAAATCACCCTTGGCGCACACCTGTAATCAGCAGACAGACTAAGGCAGAGGCAGGCTTGGTCTACATGATGAGTTCCATGACATGGAGAAAGACCCTGTCTCAAAAAAAGAAAAGAAAAAAGTCACTGTCTTCAGGTCCTTCATTACAAAGAGGGGATGATGGTTGGCAGGGGTAAGATCTGTGTGGTGTGACAGTGCTGCACACCCCTTCAGTCCTTGCCCTTCTCACCAAGACACTGTCACTCAGCTCATAAACCTTTTGACTAAAGCCAGCTATCTTATAAATCTTCTTTCTCTCCTCTTTTATACATAGGCCTCGTAACATAGAATTTAGCAGTAATTTGATGATTAGATGGCTAAGTGGGGCACAGTTAAGTGTCCCATTACTGTTAAGTCATCATGGTGCTGTCAAGCAGGTGTTTAGCAGACTACAACAGTGGCCAAACCAACTGCCCTTGGTGTTCGTTTCTTTCTTGTAAAGAAAGATTTACTGGGACCATCAAGATGGCTCAGTGAGTAAAGATCTTATCATCCAGTGACTCGAGTCTGTTCCCCAGGGCCCACATAGTAGAGAGAATCTGCTCCCATACATGCTCGTACGTGCTTCCTAGCATGTTACTCCCACATACTTATAACTACATTGACACTGAATAAATGTAATATAAAAATTAGAAACACTATTGACTATAATGTCTGTCTGTTTTGTTTATGGCTTAGTGTCATACTACAGTGGTGGAGGTGAATAATGCTTTGAAAAACAGAGCCAAAGATTTATCACCTAACACTGTACCAAAAAATTCCCTACTGTGAAACCTATTAAAGTCTGTGCAGTTTGGCAGCTGACCAGAAAATGTCTCCTAAGTATCCAGTAATACATGTAATATCCATTATATATAAATAGATACACATCAGAATCAGTGAGCAAGGTATAAAAGGAGTAAAGGGAACAGTTAAGATTAGCATTTATTTAAAAACTTGTATTTGCTGGGGCTTAGGAGTAAAAAAGAAAATACCAGGATTGTGAAATTGGAATGTTCTGTGGTTGTGTTTTCTGGCTAAACAGTTCATGGCTCAGTTCCATGAAAAGATCTACCAGATGCTGAAGAACTTGCTCCAGCTCTCTCCAGAAACCAAGCACTGTATCTTGTTCTGGCTTGGAAACTGTTTGCATGCAAATGCAGGCCGCACCAAGATCTGGGCCAATCAGATGCCCGAAATCTTCTTCCAAATGTATGCCTCCGATGCCTTCTTTCTGAATCTGGGTGCTGCCCTCCTGAAGCTGTGCCAGCCATTCTGCAAACCCAGATCCTCCCGGCTCCTCACCTTTAATCCCACGTACTGTGTCCTCAAAGACTTGAATGATGAAGAACGAAAAATTAAAAGTGTACATATGAGAGGTAGGCGGGGAACTGGGCTCTTGGAAACAGTGAGTATGTCTCCCTTGAGTATGACTCCCAGTGAGTATTTGCTCCCTTGGCCTTTGAGAGAGTGCCCCTTATTCAAAGCCTATGAGAACAAGTTAAATGATTTAAATGGATTTTTGAAAACCAGCACCTGTTACCTTTTAAATGTTAGGCCTTGGTGAGACCTTCTGTCTTATTCTGGCAACCTTGGATATTCATTTCCTCATCTTTTATAAAATGCAGTCACACACAGCATCCTTCTTGAACTCAGAGGTTCCAGAAGAGGGCAGGCGGGTAGGTTAACATAGTGAAAACAGCACAGGAACGGGTGAACAGCCAGTTCTGCAGAAGCTGGTTTCTTCATTTCTTAACAGACAAGTCAGTTTACCAGGCAGAGGAGCAGGAGTGTAGACGATAACAGATGTAGAGGTGACAACCTGTGGAAGCAGCAGCAAGCACTTACTTGAGAGGCAGAGGCAGGTGATCTTTGAGTTTGAGGCTGTCTAGGAAAAAAAAAATCTATGGAAAGAATTTATTGAGGAATAGTGAGAAGTTCTATGTAGTTAGAACAAGGGATGGGATTTGGGGGGTGGGTGTAGAGTGTGGAGTGGGAAGGAAGAAAGCTGGCACCTGTTTTGAGAAAACTTGGATATGGAGAAGTGAAAAGGAATCAGCCCTGATCTGTCACTCAGAACAAATCTCTTGTAGGTTTTGATTTATTTCCTTCTAGGTTTGGGGGGAGTTTTTTTTTAGCTTCTTATGAACTTAAAAAAAAAAAAAAACTAGTATCTGCACAAAAATAACTTATCTTAAACACTAAAAAGCAAAAAGTAAGTTGAAATAGCCAAATGGTGGTGGCCCATACCTTTATTAATCCCAGCAGTCAGAACACAGAGGCAGGTTGATCTTTGTGAGTTCGAGGCCTGCCTGGTCTACAGAGCAAGTTCCTAGAAAGCCAGAGCTACACAGAGACCCTGTCTCAAACGAATGAATGCATGAAGGGAAGGAAGGAGGGAAAGAAGGAAGGAAGGAAGAAAGGAAGGAAGGAAAGAAAGAAAAGAAAGAAAGAAATAAAGAAGGGAAAAGAAAAAAAGAAAGAAAGGGAAAGAAAGAAAAAATGGCCCAATGTCTACCACTTGGAAACTGTACAATATTGTCACTCATTTTAGTTTTTTTGCTGACTTCATTGGTTCAACAAAAGAGATGTAGCTGTTTCTATAGATAGCAGGAGGCCAGAAAGTGTTTTTCGACAAGTAGTTGGAGATGTGTTACAAGGAAGATACCATTGTAGCAATATGGAGGCTGAGAGTGAAGCCCAAGACCGATTGTGGAAAGAGCCGCCTGTCACCATTCCTTTTGCTTCTTGGAGGTTTGGACAAGGAGACCTGTCTGATCCCAGCTGTGCAGGAGCCAACGTTCCCCCAGAGCTACAACCTTGTGACGGAGAACCTGGCACTGACAGAATATACCTTGTACTTGGGATTTCACAGGTAACACCTTTAATGTCTTGGAAAAGAACTGTTGGTCCAGTTAGTTGTGTCGACAGCTCAAAGGTGGGCAGTGAGTCTAAAGAGCCCTGTCAGGATGGCACAGGGAAAGTCACATGCACTGGTTTAAATTTACATGAGTCCACTTTGTACAGATTGCTTATATTTTTGTTTTTGTTTCTTGTTTTTATATCTCCAAAATTAACTTTAAAATTAACATAATGCTAATACTTTTCTCCACATTTTGCCAACTTTTCAATCCCTGCCTTTTTG
This sequence comes from Mastomys coucha, assembly GCF_008632895.1. Classification (NCBI taxonomy): domain Eukaryota; kingdom Metazoa; phylum Chordata; class Mammalia; order Rodentia; family Muridae; genus Mastomys; species Mastomys coucha. Next base: position 38,908,125 of record NW_022196906.1, on the reverse strand, counting down.
TTATTATCTAGGAAAATCTAATTACTTTCATTTTACATTTCACTCTCTACCCTTGAATTCTTATTACTTCTGATGCCCAAAGACTAGAGACAAAACTAACAGAAGTTGAGAGAATGGGCCGGGCGGTGGTGGCGCACGCCTTTAATCCCAGCACTTGGGAGGCAGAGGCAGGAGGATTTCTGAGTGCGAGGCCAGCCTGGTCTACAAAGTGAGTTCCAGGACAGCCAGAGCTATACAGAGAAACCCTGTCTCGAAAAAAAAAAAAAAAAAAAGAAGTTGAGAGAATGGTGATGAGAGATTCCAGATAGACAATAGAGCACAGAAGAGTTGCAGACCTGAGAGGACAGGTTCTAAACAAAGGAGGGCTGAAAGCTTGTGTAGACGTTCCAGAGCGTCCATTCCTAGCAAACTAGCAGCCACATGTCACTCCACAGTTTTCTCCCTTATTTAGCTGAGAATGATTTCCAGCATAAGGAGGAGAAATAACAACTTACTCATATGTCTCGTCTACAGGAATAGTATTATGAAAACTGTTTTTTTTTTTTAAATTGGTGGGGACAGGGCACACATGCTCATGTGCGATATAAAAGTCAGAGATCACGGGTCAGGTGGCTTTCTCAGATGTTCCCCCACCATATCTTTTGAGGAAGAATCTTTTACTAAACCTGGAGCTCACTGATTCAGCAAGACTCCAGGATGCTCCTATGTCTATGTCCCTAGCATTAGGATCCAAGAAGCACACCAGCATACTCATCTTTCACATGGGTGCTGGGGATCCAAACTCAGGTCCCCTTGCTTGCATATGCAAGCAGATTATCAATTGAGCCATCTTTCCAGACCCAGAAATACTGATATTTTGTTTGTTTGTTTTTTCAAGACAGGATTTCTCTGTGTAGCCTTGGCTATCTTGGAACTCACTCTGTAGACCAGGCTGGCCTTAGATCTACCTGCCTCTGCCTCTGCCTCTGCCCCTTGAGTGCTGAGATTAATGGTGTGTATCACTTGCTTGACCTGGAATTCTGATTTTTTTTTAATGCTTTTTCAGGATACTTAAATTAATGTAAGGTGGTTTTGGTTTTTTTGATTTTTTGTTTTTTTTTTTTAACTCCTCCAGCCGAAAGTTACTGGGGGGAAAATGAAAATATGTCTTCATTAAGCAGTGTTTCTGACCTGTTGCTGACATTTTAAATGTGGTAACAGAAGTTCAGCATGTGCTTGATCTGCTCAACAGTCTAAATTCAGACATAGAGATGCTTGGCATCTAGTTTCCCAGTCAGTTACTGTAGTAGCTGTCCACAAGAACCAAGGGAGTGATTTAGGATTGTACATGTAGAGCCAGTTATCAGTAGCTTTTAGTTCTAGGTCTTCTTTTCAATATTAGAGTAAAATTTTGTGAAGAATAATTACCTTATTCTTCAGAGGGCTGGAAGCTGCTCTTCAGTTGTGTGCCCAACAGTGGCTGCTTTAGGGGTCAGTTGTTAAAATCAAGACTTTTTCACTTGCTTAGTTTTCTCACTGTGCAAAGATCATCCTCTGACCCCACCTGTGTACTCTAAAGCTTGTGCTGGGCTGCTCATACTCGGCCTCATTAAAATAACTGTTTTCTGTAATAAGTACGCCCTCTGCACCCTGCTCCTGTTAGAGGCTGCTAACTCTCCATAATAAGTTTCAGATTTGTGCACATGGTAACATTTTCTGAGAGCAGTCCACCTTGCTTCTGTCAAGTCGGTAACTTTCGTGAGTGCCTTCTGTGTCATTGACCCTGCAACTTTCTACAGCTGTAGAACACTAGAAAAAACAAACAAGGATTTGCTTTTCAGTGTGGTCTATACTACACTGCCCCCACATGGGCCTCCCTGACCTAGTCTCTTCTGCTTTCTTGAGGGCAGGTTGCATGATCAGATGGTAAAAATCAACCAAAATCTGCATCGGCTGCAGGTTGCCTGGCGGGATGCTCAGCAGAGTTCTAGCCCTGCCGCTGACAATCTCCGTGAGCAGTTCGAACGCCTGATGACCATCTATCTCTCTACCAAGACTGCTATGACTGAGCCCCAGATGCTGCAAAACTGCCTGAATTTGCAGGTGTCCATGGCTGTCCTGCTGGTTCAGCTGGCCATAGGCAATGAGGGCTCCCAGCCAGTAGAGCTAAGTTTTCCTTTGCCAGATGGCTATAGCTCTTTGGCTTATGTGCCAGGTAAGCAGCCTGTCCCTTGGGAACATCCTATTAATAGCCACCTCAATTTAACTGTGTCACCTTGGAAGCTTAATTCTCAAAATACCCTTCCTTAGTTATCATTTCATTGTTTTTAGAGAAACTATTTAAACTTATAAGAATCTCCTGGCCAAAGCATGGGCCCCAACAGTTGCTTCTCCAGCTTTGTGTCCCTGGTACTGGGACTGTCCGAAAACAGCCTCCAAAAGATGAACTGTGGTCAGGGTTTTCACAGCTCTTAGAGTCTGTCATTAAAATTGCTTGACTTTCAAAGTATTCAACTGTCTGTTTAACTCTCCCTGAGGTTTTTTTAGGGGGAAAAAAAATCCCCTTTTACTAACTCAGAAGGGAGATTTTGTGTGTGTGTGTATGTCAGTGAGAGGTCAGTAGATGTTGTTCACTAATCAGATTAAATGTTCTTGAACACTGTGCTGGTCTCGTATTGCTATGTAACAAATTACTTCCCAAACATAGCAGCTTAAAACAGCAAACACTATCTCACACAGTCCTCTTCGTCAGAAATCCAAGAGCACTTGGCTGTGTGATTCTAGCTCAGAGTACTAATGAGGTTATGGCCAAGCTGTCAGTCAGAGCCATAGGACTCTGAGGACTCAACGAGGGCTGGAGGATCCACTTACAAGCCCAGTCGGCTGGTCGTCAACAGGCCTCACATGTGTGCCAATAGCCTACAACATCTCTTAGTGCCACTCATGATGTGGCAGCACAGGTGACCAAAATGAAAGCTGCAAACTCTCTCAACTAACCTTGAAAATGATGTCCTCTACTGCATACACCTGGGTACATCCCAGTCTGGAGTAATGGTGATGTCCTCTACTGCATACAGCAGGGGTCACCTAGTCTAGAGTAATAATGTTCTCTACTGCATACACCTGGGGTGTCCCAGTCTGGAGTAATGGTGATGTCCTCCACTGCATACACCTGGGGTGTCCCAGTCTGGAGTAATGGTGATGTCCTCCAATGCATACAGCAGGGGGTCACCTAGTCTAGAGTGATGCAGAAAGGGACTTGCAAAGGTCTGAGTGGCAAAAAGGAGAGTAGTTAGAAGACCGTCCTGGAGCTCCTTACTGCAGCACCTAGTGTAACTAGCCATACCTAAACTCTGGCCGACCTATAGGGGTGTACAGTGCTAGTGTTAAGAGTTCTTTGTGTCATGCATCTCCTCAGATAAGAGATCCTACAGTTACTGACTTACCACCATCCCTGGCATATAAAAGACTTGGACTTTTTTTAACCTTTGTTAATTTATGTGAAGGAGGTACTGGGATGTTGTTTGAGACAATGAACAGATGTTTGGCTAATTCCAGTGATTTTTTTCAGAATTTTTTGCAGATAACCTAGGTGATTTCCTCATTTTCCTCCGGCGCTTTGCTGAGGACATCTTGGAGACATCAGCAGATTCCCTGGAGCATGTCCTTCACTTTATCACCATTTTTACCGGAAGCATAGAAAGGTGATGTGCAGGATGCTTGCCCCAGTCACTAGCTAGAGCCACAGACATTCTGCCAGCTGTGGCGCTTTAATAAGTAGAGGACTTTGCCCACAGAATTTGAACTTGCATATAAGGTACCTAATAGGATTCCATAGCTGGTCCCTGGTTAAAATAGTTAAATAGAATACCAAAAGCTGGACCAGTGTCAGACAAATGCTAAACTTTTACTAATTATGTCAGCCAAAGTCTGTTCCTGCGGCTGGAATTGGATAAGCAGTAAACCTGGGTTTATGTTACTTCTAGCCTGATGGTTTTACTATGTTTACTATGTACTATTGTTTTTAGAATTGCTTTTTTGGGGGAAGTTGGGGGTGGGGGAGTATTATGTGTGGGGGCTAAAGGAAACAATTTTTATGCACAAAAGGGCACATTGCTGCAAAATAAAAGTCCACAATTCCACAAGACATATCAATGAGAAATATATAGAAGCCAACCCTTCACTGACCTGAAGTTGGCCGTAAACCAACAGACATTGATTAGTCTTATAGGATAGGGATTATGGAGCTATCAGATAGTTATAACCTTATTATTTGCATTCAGAAAGCTTGGGGAGGCCAGTTTATTCAAAATGGACCTGTCAGTAAATAGTGCATTGTTATAGGAAAATTGAGTGTCCTAAACATTGCATGGAAACTGAAGCACTCCCTCATACATGGTTAGCTGTCCTCTCAAGAGCTAAGCGGGCAGGCACAATAGTGTACAGCTATAATCCAAGCACTCGGGAGGCAGAGGCAGGCAGCCTGGTCTACAGAGGGAGTTCCAGGACAGCCAGGGCTACACAGAGAAACCCTGTCTCACAAAACAAAACAAATATATATATATATTTGGTGATATAGAATGTGCTAGCTCCTTGTGTAGAATAGAATCACACCTGGGAGTTATGTCTTCCTGCTCATCGTGCTTTCTTCCGTCTGCAGAATGAAGAATCCTCACCTGAGGGCCAAATTAGCAGAGGTGTTAGAAGCAGTGATGCCTCACCTGGACCAGACTCCAAGCCCCCTGGTGTCCAGTGTGTTCCACCGGAAACGCATGTTCTGCAACTTTCCATATGCTCCCCAACTTGCAGAAGCCTTAATCAAGGTTTTTGTGGACATCGAATTTACAGGTAAAGGAGTCACACGGCCAGCTCTAAAGCTGAGAACTAAGAGTTTCACAGCTTGCTCACTGTCAAATGTCACAGAAATGTCAACCAGTATTACTTGAATACTCACTGTGTGCCAGGCTTAATGGTGGGTGCTTTATTTTTTTCTACATCATTAACTTGTCTCTCTGAAAAGTTTAGCTATATTGTTCTCATTTTTATATATAAGAATATAGATGCTAAAAATGTTTTGTTTGTACATATCATGCACCTAAAAGTACTAAAACCAGCTCTGTCTCACAAGAAAAAAACAAACAACTAGAACAAAAAAAAATCTCACCTGCATATACTCACGCAAGGCAAGCATGAAGAGCTGAGATTGAGCCTTAAAATCCAGGTTTTATAAAGCTAGGTGTAACAATGTCTACCTCTAATTCAGTTCTATAGAGACAGAGACAAAATGATGCCTGGGGCTCCATGGTCATCCAGTCTGTGCAAATCATTGAGTTCTGCTTTAATGAGAGGCTCTGTCTCAAAAAAAAATAAAGTGGAAGCAAGGTGGTGGTGGCAGAGGCAGAGGGATCTCTGTGAGTTTAGGGCCAGTCTGGTCTATCGAGTGAGTTCCAGGACAGCCAGGGCTACACAGAGAAACCCTGTCTCAAAAAGCAAACAAACAAACAACAACAACAACAAAAGGGAGAGCAATTAAGGAAGGCACTTGGTGTAGACTTTCAGCCTCTGTGTGTGTGTGTGCATGTGCAAGGACACACACATGGACACTCACAAACGTGTATGAACATATACCCACAACATGTATACATCAAAAGAAAAAAAAGAATTAAAGAAAAGAGTACCAGTAGATAGCATTCTCTCTGTCTTCTGTCCTGATCACCTGAGTTTCAACTAAGCAGAGCTTTATCTGAACTAGTAGTCAAGGCATGCTAAGCAGTTGCATAAGAGTCTTTTTAAAGGGGATTCCTGCCATTTGGTAACTTGTACAATTAACATTTAAAGAGGCATTTAACATTTTATTAAGCTAGGTGTCCACTTTTCTTTTCTGCCTTTGTCTCTTACTTAATTCTGGGTCTTGATTTCTCACATATAAAATGAGTCAGAATGATGAGTCACTGACATAGATTGTGCTATCCTGCCCCTGAGGAGCTGCCCAGCAGTCGCCATGGCAATCTCACAGCCAGAGAATTGTAATGGAATCCACTCCATTAATCTAAAAGTGAAGGTTGGAAAAGGCTTGGTGAGCCAAGCACAGTGATGCATACCTGTGTAATCTTAACACCTGGGAGGCAGAGGCAGGAAGACTTAATTGGAAACCATCCTGGAGCCAGGTGTGGTGGCACACAACTCTAATCCCAACACTCATGAGGCCGATACAGGTGAAGCTCTGACAGCCTAGTCTGTATAGCAAGTTCTGGACAGCCAGGGTTACATAGAGAGACCCTTTCTCAAAACAAAACAGAGCAAAACAAAACAATTTTTTCATGCATGTAAAAAAACCCCAACTCCCCTTCCTACTTCCTCTGGAAACTCCCAACATTCCCTTCCCCCATTCACATCTGCTCCTCTTTTTGCCCACAAGCCACTGAACCTAGTTGGTGCTGCCTGTTGGCATGTTGGCTGGTCTTGTTGACATGATTGTATGCAGGAAATTGTAGCTATAGCCTAGATTTTATCCTCAGCACCCCAAGGACTATGAGCTGGAGGTACTCCTAGGAAAGATTTTGGCAACAGCCTTGACATTCAGAGTAAAGAAAATGCATACACATAAGCTCCTGCTCATTCTCTATTAGACCACCCTAGCTGATTGCTCATTCTTCCTTACTTTAGGGGACCCCCATCAATTTGAACAGAAGTTTAATTATCGCCGCCCTATGTATCCCATCCTGAGATACATGTGGGGGACAGATTGCTATCGGGAGAGCATCAAGGTGAGAGAGGTTTTTGTGGTGCTGTTTGCTTCAAGTCAGCCCTGGAACCACTGGTACATGATTCGGCACTAAAATGTCTTCTTCTTGGGCTGGAACTTACAGGATCTGGCTGACTATGCCTCTAAGAATTTAGAAGCTATGAATCCCCCACTGTTCCTCCGATTTCTTAACCTGTTAATGAATGATGCTATCTTCCTTTTGGATGAAGCCATACAGGTAAAAAAGGAAATATTGTGTGTGTTCCTATACCATTTGCAGTGATCTCAATGAAAAGGGCTCCAAATCAGCATTATTGGTGGTAGTGGGGTGGTGGTGACAATGTTTATGTTTTGTTTTGTTGGTGTATGTGTCTTTATATAAATTATCTCTAGCTCTTTATCCTAAGTTGACCTCAAACCTATAGGAATCCTTTCAGCTTAGCCTCCCAAAGTTTTATGGTTGCAGACTTGAACCACTGCACCTGGAAAAGAGTATATTGTTTTGACTTTTTAATTATAATAGAATAATCCTTGCTCTAGGACACTCTTGCACACCACAAGTGTATGTGTTATACTAGTGTGCTCAGTGCTTCCTACACAGCTTTTAGGTTCATCGTTTCACTATATCAAGGGTCATTGCTGGACTTGGGGGCGTTCTTTGGATGAGAGTTTAAATGATGGTCTTGGAGCTGGAGAAATGACTTAGTGGTTAAGAGTACTTAATGACTTTTGCAGAGAACCTGGGTTCAATGCCCAACACCTAAATGACAGCTCACACACACCTGTAACTCCAGTTCTGACACCATCTTCTGACCTCTTGCAGACATGTGGTGCACATACATACACATGAATAATTTTTTAAGTGTGATAAAGCCAAACTAAGGTGTACCAACAGGCCAACAATGCAGAAAAAATCATAGGATCTTCATTTTGGTCAGTGACTGTGAGACTTTCATTGTTACAACAGAGAACCTGAGAAAAGCCACCTACAAAAGGAAGGATTGTTTCAGCTCCAAGTTGCAGAGGTTTTGGTCCAGGCTTAGCTGTGTGCTCTGCGTTGGGCCTGCAACAGGGCAGGAGCTCAGAGTGACTAGGCAGTGAGCTTCAGGAAGATGATGCAGGTTAGTTTGAAGATAGCCTACTGGACAATCAGGAGCTCTCATTGATAACACACTAACTTGTGCTTGCTTTGTGACTAGGAGGAGTTTGCCTCCTGTTCTTTTCATAAGCCTACACTCTGAAACTTAACATAGGTTCTCAGAGGAAGTGAGAACAGTTGCTATTATACACATCTCTGTTACGTGAAGACAGTATGATTCAGGGTGTGGAGCAGATAGTGTTCTCTTGACATAGGTTAACTCATTCTCTGCTGCAGCAGTAAGGTGATAAGAGGTGAGGGTTTTAAGTAATTAGGATTCCCTCTGGATAGTGGGTGTCTTTGCAGAACTTTAGTTTGAGTCTTTTGTGTTGTTTGGTGTTTTCATGTCATCCTGATGCTTTAGCTTGGCTTCCACACACTCCTGCACTGCTCTTCCTTTCCATCTGCAGATCTGATCCTAGCTTGGGCAGTTATCTAGCAGTTTGCTCAAGCTGAGACAAAGCTGTATGACGACACTACTTATCTTTTTCCAAAAGTCCCTTAAAATTTAATTTTACATTCTGTGGGTACACTTGCTACAGTGCACATGTGGAAGTCAGAGGACGACTTCTGGGAGTCTGTTTTCTCCTTTCACCATGAGGTCTGGGATCAAATGCAGGTTATTAGCTCTGGTACCTTAACCCATTGAGTAATCTCACTGCTCCTCCTGAGTGAAGCTTCAGCACTGCATTAACAAAGGCTTCATATGGGCTCTGCATTTCCCACCTTACTGACTGGGTTTGTTTTTTGCTTTTTAAGAGTTATGTGTATGCGTGTTTTGTTTCCATGTATGTAACTACACTACATGCATGCAGGTGCTTGGGCAGGCTAGAAGACTTTTTTGTATTTCTTGGAGGTATAGTTATAGGTGGTTGTAAGCTGCCATGTGCGAGAGCTAGTGCTCTTAACCTCTCAGCCACTTCTCCAGCTTTGGATTTTTTTGTGTTTGTATTTTTTTTTTTAATTATGTAAGTGCATATAATGCCTACGAAGGCCAAAAGAGGATATCAGATCCCCTGGAACTGGAGTTAACAGGTGGTTGTGAGCCACGGTGTTGGTGCTGGCAATCAAAGCCTGATCCTCTACAAGAGCAGCAAGAGCATGCAACCATTGAGCCTCCTTTCCAAACCAATATGACTGGATTTTAATTAAGCCCTCTTAAATGTCATGGCCCTTCAGTTGTGTTTCTCTTATCTGGTGTATCACATTTCTGGTTTCCATAGTATTTGAGCAAGATCAAGATTCAACAGATCGAGAAAGACAGAGGAGAATGGGAGAGTCTGACACCAGAAGCCCGCCGAGAGAAAGAGGCTGGTCTGCAGATGTTTGGGCAGCTGGCGCGTTTTCATAACATCATGTCCAATGAGACAATTGGTACCCTTTCCTTCCTGACATCAGGTAAGAACATAAAGGTATGCTGTCCCCAAAAATGTAGTAATCAAGGTCTGTTTCACTGAGGGATCAGCCCAGCTCAAAATTAAGAGTGTAGAATCTGGGGCAGGGGGTGTAGCTCAGTCTGTAGAGTGCTTGCCTTGCCTGCATGAAAGCCTGCATGGTGGTCCACACCAGTAATCCAAGCACTCAGGAGGCTGAGGCAGGAAGATCAGAAGTTCCAGGTCATCCTCATCTACATATTAAGTTGCAGGACACCTTGGAATGCATGAGACCCTCTGATGATTGTAACTTCTACATCTGAAACCAAAACAAATCAGAGAAACTTTAAAAAGAATGATGGTGCTCATCACATGCCAAAAAATATAAGCTGGTTTCCTGAAGGAGTTGGGAGTATACCTTAGTGATAGAGCACATGCATAGCATATGCAAAACCCTGAGTACAATCCCTACTACCCAAAAAACTCTGTGAGGACCAGTTAGCCATTAACTTTGTATGTGTGTATATGCCATATATACTGTACATTATATGTGTTTATATGTATATGTATATATTAATTTGGAAAATATCTCCATCCTGGTTAAATGAAGTAGACTTCAAAACCACACTTATTTTCACTCTCATTAGAGCAACACTGCCCTGTTTAGTAACCACTTGCCACATGTGGCTACCAAGCATTTACAATATGGGTAGTCAGAATTAAAGTGTGCTATATTTGTAAAATATATATTATGAGATTGTGTGTGTGTGTGTGTGTGTGTGTGTGTGTATGTCTGCGCATGCACACTATAAAAACATAAATCCAAGCATGGTATGACATCCTCTTAGGAGATGAAGACAGAAGGACTTTTGAGTCCCAGGCTGGCCTGAGCTACATCATGTGGCAAGTAATGACAGATGAGGGAGGGAGGAGGATAAATAATTTGCATTCAATGAATAAATTTAGTGTGCTAGAGCAGCCAGAGAGCAGGGGAGAAAGGAAGCCATCAGATGAGAAATGCAGAAATCGACTTTTAAAACTTTTAAAGCTTTTTAAAAACTTTATCAGTTCAGGGAAGTCAGAGAAGATAAGGTGGCCACAAACCAAGAACAAAAGCCACAAAGGTCAGAAGAGATGCTTTAAATATTGAAAATGGAACTTTAAATATTTAGTGAAAGGGTTAAAAAAATAAAGGAACACTCCCATTGAAGTGGAACAGAAAAAAAAAATGAGATAGGAAGTAGGAAAGGATTAGAAAATGAAGTCTTAAGTCCAAGTGAAATGTAGGACTCATGGGTAAATGCCTTTGCCACAATGTCTGTCAACCTAGGTTTGATCCCAGGAACCCACATGGTGACAGGAGAGAACTGACTCCCACAAGTTGTCCTCTGACCCACATACACTTGCTGTAACACATGTAGATGCACACAATAATGTAGTTTTTAAATATTTTAGCAGTGTTCGTGACTGGGTAGTAGCTTTTCTTTCCTTTGATTTATTGGTTTTTTGGGTTTTGCTTGTCTGTATTTTTTCACTGAAAATGCATTATGTAATTAAAAATCCCCAAAGGTCTCCAATAAAATGAGATGTAAGGAAAAAGTAGAGTTACGTTGAGCTTTAAGACTCTGACTTTCTTCCAGAGATCAAGTCGCTGTTCGTGCACCCGTTCCTTGCCGAGCGCATCATCTCCATGCTCAACTACTTCCTGCAGCACCTGGTGGGCCCCAAGATGGGTGCCCTCAAAGTCAAAGACTTCAGCGAATTTGACTTCAAACCTCAGCAGCTCGTATCAGACATCTGCACTATCTACTTAAATCTTGGGTATTTGAGACTGGTGTTGAGCAAGCCATGGGGATGCTAATATTTTAATGGCTGGTTAGCTCTTGTGTGAAAATAGTGGGGGAAGGCAGGCTCATTTCTAGCTAATAAATGAAGGACTCCTCCATAGTTTTAAATAGGAGATTTTTATCTGGTCCATTGGACATTGTTCAGGATTTCCAACATTCTGCCTTGAATATAGTACAGAAAAGTAGATGTGGTGCTATATTCCTTTAATCCCAGTACTTGAGAGCCAAAGGCATGTGGATCTCTGAGTTTAATGCTAGCCAAACCTACAGAATCAGTTCTAGGATAACCAGAGCTACACAGAGAAACCCTGTCTTAAAACAAAACAAACAAAAATACCAACAGAAGAAGAAGAAGAAAAAAAGAAAGAAAATTAGATGTCAAGCCAGGGAGATGGCTCAATTAGTATAATACTTACCACACACACATAAGGGTCTGTCTGAGTTCAGATCCCTAGAACCCATCTAAAAAGCTGCATGTGGTACCATGCACTGTAATCCCAGTACTGGGACAGCAAAAACCAGGAAGATTCCTGAAGTATACTGGTCATTCAGCCTAACAAAACTGATGAATTCTAGGATCAATGAGAGACCATGTCTTAAAAACACAGTCTGGAGAGTAACTGAGGAAAACACCCTTCACATACATACAGACATACTTTGCATGCATATATACATATATATACACACACATACCACACAGAGATACACATACACAGAAGATCAAATGCCATTCTAGTTGAAAAGAGCACTAGTGGCTGGAAGTGCTGGGACAACTGTCTGTAGCTCATCTGCTATCTCCACATTGGCCTGTGGTCTGACGCTCCATTTCTTTCTAATGCTGACCTTTCAGGGATGAGGAGAATTTCTGTGCCACTGTGCCCAAGGACGGACGTTCCTATTCTCCAACTCTATTTGCACAGACAGTCCGAGTCCTGAAGAAAATCAATAAGCCCGGGAATATGATCGTGGCTTTCAGTAACTTGGCAGAGAGAATCAAGGTGAGGAAGAGGTCAGCCTGTTTTCTCAGATATTCAGTAAGAACCACCACACTGTCACTTCAACTCTGCTGTTTCTGCCCCATTTCCAGGAGAAAGGGGTACTGTCTAGAGGCATTAAAAACAAATACGTCCTCTTAGTCAGTCAATGACTGGAGCAGCCATCTGACTAAATGTTAGCCCTGCCAAGGAAGAATAATCAAAGATGTTTCTACCATGTGAAAAGAATGTGTATTTGTAAAGGCTTTCTTTAGATTAACTTTATGTCCAGTGTTATGGAAGATTTGAAAACCTAGTGTTAATGCAAAAGAACTTTTTGGAATAAAATCCAGGAGGAAGAGCAAGGCTTGGTGGTACATAGCCATAACCTAGCACTCACCCAGCTGAGGCAAGAGGATTCCAAGTTCAAGGCTAGCTTGGGCAACATAATGAGTTCCTAACTCAAAATAAGTAAAAACTGAGCAAAGATAAGTAGTTTGCAGACACTGGTTCCTGTGGCTTTTCTCTTACCTACATTTCTACCTGTGGTTGGTTTATACTGACTCTAAAGAGATTAAAATACTCTATTGTGCTCAGCTAATCCCTCCAGTTGCACAATGATAAAGCTCCATTAGGAGTGGAGGAAAGGAAAAATACATGGCACAGACACCTAATAGAAAACCTTCCAGGCTGGGCAGTAGTGACGCATGTCTTTAATCCCAACCCTTGGGAGGCAGAGGCAGGAAGATGTCTGAGTTCCAGGATAGCCCAGGCTACATAGAGGAACCGGCTCCAAAAACAAAGAAAAAGACCGATACCTTCTTTACAGGTGTCAGTCGTTCCTTGGTGAGTTTCTTCTTACAGGATTCTTTTCTGTGTAGCCCTGGCTGTCCTGGACTCAACTCTGTAGACCAGGCTGTCTTGACCTCAGAGATTTCCCTGTCTCTGACTCCCAAGTGCTGGTATGTGCCACCATTGCCAGGCTGAGTTTTTTTTGGTTTTTGGTTTTTATTGAGCTGAGCTTGAGATTGGCCTACAGCTTAGCCAAATCAAGCCGTAAGGAAATAAATTTACCAGAGTCAAATGTCAACGCACTTAAATTTCTGAACCTGCTTCTATCAGAAACTGCTTTCAGGCACAGGCTATGTAATTAGCTTAGTAATTATTCAACTAACAGCCCTTCCACCCTTTCACCTTTCAAATGCCAGCATTCACACCAGAATGCTTAAAAACATCCCCTTCAGCCATGACTCCCAGCAGCTGAGTTCTACTGCATGATCTTGGGCTTGTCTTTGAAAAGACAAAGTGATCTGCCTCACTGTGAGGGCTATTGATGACCAAGATTAAGGTGTATAGTTACTAAGCAGTCTGAGAGCTGCACTGTGAGCTCACTTTAGAAACCAGCTATGGTTGCCTCAGTCTCTTGCAGACCTCCAACAACAAGAGGAGGAGACATATGCAGATGCCTGTGATGAGTTTCTGGATCCCATCATGAGCACACTGATGTCTGACCCTGTGGTGCTTCCATCTTCCAGAGTCACTGTGGACAGATCCACCATTGCTAGGCATTTACTCAGGTATGCCCACCCACAGAGCCGCCTCAGGAGTACATCTGTGTTAGCTTCATATGTCTGCTCTCCCCAAAGCACTCTGCATAGAGATTACCCCATACAGTAGACTCATTGGTGTAGCATTTTGATATTATCTGTTTATAACTTTAAAGATGAAGGGAATAGCTCTTACCTCTTCCCTCCTTAAGTAATCCTAGCTAGGCATGGTGACAGGAGCCTGGAATTGCACTTGAAGACAGAGGCAGGAGGATTGCCATAACTTTGAAGCTATCATGGTTTACATAGCAAGTTATAGGCAGCCAGAGCTACATAGTGAAACTCTATCTCAAAAAACAAAGGAAAATAATTCTACCCACATTATGAAATATCTCAACATGAAATATGCTCTGACCTAGACTTATTTTAATTGTAAAAATATCAAAAATGGGCTTGAGGCTCAGATTTTGCACTCCCTTCAGTTACTATATTTCTATTTGGGTATGGTAGTTTGGATAACATAAACTCACCAAGCTGAGTGCTATTTGGATAGTCATCCTGCAGATGTCCAGAGGAAAGACAGGAAGGCAAAGGTAAGTGGAAGCTAATCAGTGCCCAAATAGCCCTTACCTTCACTTTTAGAAGAGTATTCTACAGCTTGAGGAAGGAACGCTGGTAATGGAGTCTCATGCTGCAGCCCTTACAGCCGACTGTTTGTTTTTTAATATGTTTGAGTGTTTGGGTACACGTATGTATGGGCAGCACATGCATGTTTAGTGTCTGCAGATGTCAGAAGATATGGGATCCCCTGCAATTGGAATTATGGATGGTTGTGTCACCATGTGGGTGTTGGAAACCAAACCCAGGTCCCCTACAAGAGCAGCATGTCCTCCCAACTGCTGACTCAACTTTGCAGTTCCCAACTTTGTTAATTATTTATTTTTTTTCGATAGAGTCATGCTGTGTTACACAGGCTGAGTAAGACCGCTCAAGCAGTCTTACTGCTTCAGCTTCCTAAACAACTTAGGACTACAGTTGAACACCACTGCACCCAGCTACCTACCCTGGCCCCAGTTTTTTAAAGACAGAATGTCTTGTAGCCCAGGCTGTCCTCAAATTCACTTTGTAGCTGGAATGACCTTGAAATTCATGATCTTCCTGCTTATCAAGCAAGTGCTAGGATTGTAGGCAAATGCCACCACTGCTGGACTTCCCCCTTACCTCTGTTTAAAAAAAAAAAGAGAGAGAGATAGGGGTACTGAGAGATGATGGTGCCTATTTAAAATGTATGTAAGTTGACTGAAATTTAAGGAATTTTTTGAATATTTAAAAATGAATTTTCTGTTTCGTTTGGTATTCTTACACTTTCACTATATGATACTGTGCTGTAATGTCAGTGAAAAGCTTGGTGACCTCAGACCTCAGACAGTCTTTGAGTATATCATGATCTTGTTTCAGTTTGGAATCAGGATTTCGTGTAGCTCAGGCTTGATCTTGCTGTGTAGCTGAGGAGGACTCAGCTTTTGATCATCCTGTCTCTCCCTCCTAAGCACTGAAATCACAGAATGCATCGCCATCCCTGGTTTATGTGGTACTGGGGATCCAACTGAGGGCTGTGTGCATGGTAGACAAGCACTCTACTGTAATATATCTTTTATTTCCCTTTTGAAATTGTCATCTCAGAGGCTTACTGCAGGGGAAAAAGCTCACCTTTTCTAGCTCTTTCTGAACTCTGCTGTTCTGGCTCAAAATCCTCTCCAAGCTGACTGATTCAATCTACTTCTCTCAGCTTCTCACTGAATTACTCTGCTTGGCCTCAGAGTCACTTGGGCAATATACTCTAATACTTTGGATCATTCTTATTCTCTGGCTTCAACTGCCTCTGCTGACCTGCACTGAATGAACTACATGAATTCATGAGCAAACTCAGTTCCAGTGCACTGTACCACACTGCACTGACTCCCAACTGACTGACTAGACTCGGAGGTCTGCATGCCTCAGTCTCCCGGGATTAAAGGAATGTCTGTTTCCCAGTCAGGTCAGACAGACCTAGAAGGTCTTATGATCTCTAGCCAGAGCAGCCCTGTTGTGTTGCTGGATTAAAATTCCTCTACACTCTAAGCTACATCCCAGGTACACTTGGGTCTTTCTTTGTTGGTTTTGCTGCAATTTTTAAATTACATTCAATTATTTATGTTGAGTTGTTGGGTGTGTGTGTGTGTGTGTGTGTGTGTGTGTGTGAATTTTTGATCATCCTGTCTCCCCCTCCTAAGCACTGAAATCACAGACATGCATCGCATGAGCACATGTGTACTCACGAGTGTGGAGGTAAGACAACTTGCAAGAGTTAGTTCTCCAACCTTGTGGGTCCTGGGGATCAAACTCAGATCTTCAGCCTTGGCAGCAAACATCATTACACAGTGAGCTGTATTGCTGGTCTCAGCTTTGGTTTTTTTTTTGTAGTGCTTGGAATCAAACCCAGGACCTTGTGCATGCTGAGCTATGCTATTGATATATACTCTCAGCCAGGAACCATAATCTGCATTTACTTGCATAGCAATCAGCTAATTTAGTCAAATGTCTGTTACAAGGCCTTATCTCTTAACAGTTTACACTAAAATTTCAAGTAGTGAACCTGGTTCGGTGATGTTCATCTGCAGTACCAACTTCATGGGAGACTTACACAGGGAAGTTATTGGTGCCTAGGAATTTGAAGCCAACTTGGGCAATATAACAAAACTCCATTTCAAAAAGGGAGAAACCCCCTACAAATGGTGATTTTATGATAACATACATGTCTAGGATTTCTGATTTAGAGAAATCTAAAGGCTGATAACAAAGATAACATTTTTAAATTTTTTTAAAAGATTTTACTTATACATTTGATTGTTTTGTCTATATGTATGTAGGTGTACCATGTGTGTACCTAGTACTCAAAGAGATCAAAAAAAGACATTGACTCCCCTATAACTAGAATTACAGATGGTTATGAAACTCCATATAGGTACTAGAAATTGAATCCAGGTTATTGGAAGAGCATCCAATGCTCTTATGGCTAAGCCATCTTTCCTGCCACAAAACTACTAGGATCAACATCTGAATGACAACGGGGAGGTTGTGGCACACTCCTTTAATCCCAGCAGTTGGGAAGCAGAAGCAGGTGGATCTCAGTGTTGAAGGCCAGTCTGTTCTACAGAGTGAGTTCCAGGACAGCCAAGGCTACTCAGAGAAACATTGTGTAAACACTGAAAAGAAAAATGACAACAAAACAAAACAAAAACTGAATGCAGTTGAAAAGGTTTATTATGAGGTAGAGACAGGGTAACTGAAGAAGACTCTCAGATCACACCCTTTCATTTCCTTCTCTCTAACCCCAGAGTCATCTTTGGACTCACAGTTACAATGCTCCATGTCTTGGGTCACAGGGCGAGTGGGATGCTCAGATACTCTACTCAGCCTGAGGATCTTAGAACTTTCAGAAGTAACTCACTTTTCATTCTTTTCTTGTCCTAGTGACCAAACAGATCCTTTTAACCGTAGTCCCCTTACCATGGACCAGATCCGGCCCAACACAGAGCTGAAAGAAAAAATCCAACGGTGGCTCGCAGAGAGGAAGCAACAAAAGGAGCAACTTGAATAAATACTGTGAACTATACACCATGAACATGTCCCAGGGTGTAAACAGTTGCTTGTGGTTGTGGTTTCTCTCTTTCTGGCTCTGATCCTCTCCTTTTTCTTTTCTGTTTTGTTTTGTTGGGTTTTTGGTTTTTTTGTTTTTTGGGTTTTTTGTGTTTTGTTTTTGTGGGGTTTTTTTGTTTGTTTGTTTGTTTATTTCATTCTTGGTTGTTTTAAATTAGAAAATTGTTCTTGTGCAAATTATGATAATTACTATTCTTAAAGACCTTGGCTTACAGGAAATTCTCTTCCTCACAGCATCTTTATAAATCATCACTAGTTTTTGCCTTGGTTTTTCTATTCCTCATTTCCTTTTCTATCCTAAATTATATTAAGTCCAACAACAAAAATGTCCTGCCATTTTTTTTCTTTCCCTTCCCAAGTACTGTTCAGACATTTTTTTAGTGAGCACTGCTTTTAAGTCTATGATGTCAGCTACTTCATTGACAGTGATAACATCCAGAAATCCTACTGTCCTGTGTGTTTACTAGTCCATAAGGTCTGGACTTAAGCACCTGTCATTATTATAGCTCTAATATTACAGAGTAGCTTTCCAGATAAATACTTTAGTGTGTGTATAGATTTTTTTGGCTGATTGAGATGAGGGAATCTTATACAACTTTTGTAGTATCTTGTCCCTTAAATATACCATCATAAACACCCCTATGAGAATCTCACCACCAAAAATGTAGCTGTGCGATCTTTCAGTGAGTGACAGTAATGTGTGGACTTTGCAGTAAGAGGATAAATAAGCTGTTGGGCCCTTTTCTCCTTTGTGCTCCGAGGACTAGGCCTGGGTAAAATAGGCAATAAATATTCTATCCATATGAAAATATCATTTTAGGATACCTAATGCAGTATATCTCAGTGTGTATATGTTAAACACACAGATACTGTGTCCTTTTTTTATTAGTCTCACTTAATTGAGTGCCACATTATATCGTGTCTTCCCAGGTAAGATTTATGTAGTAGGTAGCAGTGTTTTCTCACTTGTTTAGTCAGATAAAACCCTAAGATTACAATGTACATAGCTAGAGTTTGGGCTGTGACCTGGCTTCTAAGAGCTGCTTCTCATCTAGCCATAGTTTATCAATTAACAAAGTAGAAATTAAAGCAAAATCTTGTCCCCAAGCCATTTTAAATAGGTACTTCTCTCTGGGTAATCAGTAAGTGCTTCTGCTCCATTACTCCAACTGTTTTGCTCAGTCCTTTGTGGGATGTTTTTATATCAATATCAATCTCAGCCCAGAGGTTTAAAGGATAAGAAAATGTGGCTGTGGCTTCTTTTACAGAACATTACTGTTACAAAAGAATATACATATACAAAAGCAGTATTTAAGTATTCCAACACAACTTGCTATAAGTAGTCCTTTGTGTGTGTTTTCTTGTTGGTATCAACTGGAAAACTTGTGATTAGAGAGAGCATCTCACTCTGGCTATTAAAGAATGTCCCCTGTTGTGAACAGGGAAGACTCAGGCATGTCTGTAAGTGCCAGAAGGGTAAGACGGACTCAGTGTGCCCCTGAGCCAGTAGCTAGATGTTGACAGGATTTCTTTTCTTCAAATGAACTTCATTCCCTGTATGTAGCATTCTCCTTTCCCTCTCTGGGAATGAACTGCATATGAAATAAGCTTCTACCTGTTGCTCTTACTTTTCCAAAGCTAATGTGAGAGGATGCTTTTACGCTCTTATTTGAAAATGAGGGAAGACCCAAGTTTTGCAAGTGAAAACTGGAGGAAAATGGGTCCAAACCCTCCAGAAGACAGCTGCTCCCGGCAGCTTTCTAGCGGGGGCAGCTTTCTAGCGCATGAGCTCTGTGTTGCCTCTAATGTCTGTCTGTATTCTACTTCTCAACCGAACCTTAGATTGTAAGCCTTTTTTGGCAAGCTTCTGTTTTGTTTGTTTTGTTTTTTAAGCTCTTCTGATACTTTTCTATGAATGGCCGTGATGCCACCGAAGCTGCTGAACATCTTTAATCACAAAAGCACGTGTGTAGCTTAAGGCCACTGTGGTGAGGAAACCAAGTGTCCTCTGTGCCTTCTTTCTTTCTGTGAACTAATTTAAAGACATCCAGAAAAAGAAACTCTAAAGACTTCCATCCTGGTACAATAAGACGCATATGTGCATTTGCAAAGGTCAAAGGGTCTCATGTCTGGAACTCCGCAGCAGCTGTAAATCTGTTAAGACTCCCAGACATACCGAGTTTTCATGATGGCTTTGCTGGAGTACTAAAGGAAAGAGAAGACTTCAGTCAGCTCAAAACTCACCAAGACGCTAATACTAAACTTGGAAAATTATTTAGAGTTCAAGCAGTTGTTTGTTTAATATAGCTTGCCGTGGGTGTGTGAAAATTGAGGGACACTTGAGAAATAGCTTAACAGTGCAGGTGAAGGTGCCAGTTGCTGCTTAGTACCACACTCTAAAAGCTTCAGTACTTTATTTGATTCTGGTTGCTAAGCAGCCATTGGGGCAAAGCTTAAGCCTCCTGGGTACGGTGACAAGCCAGACTGATGCTGCACCGTTGTCATGTGAGGAAATAGTGCACATGTTCTAACTGCTAAATGGAAAAAGAACCTAGAGACAGAAAATGAAGAACAAAACAGTAAAAAGGTTGAACTTAAATCAAACTCAATAGACAACTGTATTTAAAACATTCCAGGAAAGTTACTTTTTGTCAGACTTGCCTGGGGGGGGGGAGCGGGGTGTTTGCTCAAAACTTGTATTTAATAAATGAACACCTGACTTACCACCCTTGTTATCCCTTCATTACAGTACTGAAAGCTAGTGGCAGCCTGGTGTGGTGTATGCCTGTAATCCCCACTACTAATGAAGATTGGAGGGCAAGCCCTGGCAAGGCTACCTAGTGAGTTCAAAGCCAGTCCAGGCATCTTATCAAGACATTTCAAAGGAAAGTTTGATAGAGCTTGCTTAGCATATACATTGCTAAGTCCAATCCTAGTACCACAACCACAGAAAGAAAAGGCTAGTGACAGTTTCACAAGTCCCTCTGAAAACTTAGTGGGTTTTGCCACTTTCTCAAAGGCAAGGTACTAGCAAATGTGTATCACCTGGCTGACCTAAGCAGCCTCACTAAAGACCTTCAGGGCAGTGGTTCTCTACCTGTGAGTCACCCAAGGCCATCATAAAATACATATTTACAGTTCATAACAGCAACAAAGAAATAGTTTCATCGCTGGGGTCAGGTCACCACAACATGAGGAACTGTATTAAAGGGTGGCAGCATTAGGAAGGTTGAGAGCCGCTGCTCTAGAGGCACCCTGGGGCTGTCCTCAGAAGAAAACTCTCAAGGAGTGCTTATTCTCGAATTAGCTTCTTTATAGCTTCACTATCCAACCTAAATAACAAACCTTCTAATACTTTGCCAGTGTGTCCTTATTCCATTCCCTTACCTTTGACATGCAGGATCTCAGTTTAGGTTAATTTAACCATTACCCTCCGATACCTGATACCTAACTACAGGCAGCTGTACAGCCCACCACTGCCCAGCAGCAGTTCCCTGTATCCTCCAGACACTGAAATGTAGCCTTCCATTCCCTTTTCACTGAGGTGGCATGTGTCAGACTCCTCATTTGGAAACTTTTCTCCCTTCACCCCATTTAAGGAAGAGGTCCCACCATTCCCAAACTCCTCCACCTTCTTTGATGTCTCCCTGTCCTGGACTATTCAGTTTCTCCTGAGTTCCACCTTCCTCTTGGGTTGTCTCATTTAGATTCCCTTGCTTCCATATTTCTTCATTGCTGCAACCTAATTTCTAAGGTTTTAAAACCTTTTCTAGTTAATGTCACAGATATTCATATTGATAATTAGCTGGCCTATCTTTCCCCCAAATAAGTCGTCTTACCGTAGTCCAGACTGGCCTGTAACTTCCTATCTTCAGGCTCCTGTATGCTGGTATAGCAGGAGTTTCACCTCCCAGGCTATCTTTCCTGCTTTAATTTGACTTCATGGTCGAAGGCAGCTTGTCTCTCCCTCACTGAAATGTTCGTGACTCCCTGATCCCATTTCTAACTTTTCTTTCTGCCTAACCATCCCATCAGTTTTACTTCTAAAGATTGGGCTTTTCCAGAACTTGTTCTTCTCATCAAATGTCACTTTCCTACATAATTTTTGGGTTTTCTGTTTTGGTTGTTGTTTTCATTCATAATGTTAAAGTTACAGCCTTTGGAATTTGTAGGTTTTCTTACCAAGGATCTCTTCACCTTCCCAGATCACCACCATGCTTAACCTTATGTTCCTCTTTGTATTTATCTTGCAAATGATACTCCTTGTATGACTATTTAGGAATCTTGATCCTTAAGGGGCTAATACCCAAAGCATGCTTCCACTGAATTACAAAATGCCTGGCATAGTGCACATTCTCAACACACAAGACTTTCTTCCTCTGGTCTGCACAGTGGCTTGTTTGAAAAAGCGGATTGGATCCCAATTCTGATACTGGCTGCGGAGGAAAACGGAATTATAAAAAGTCAATTAAAGAAGTCGGTGATTGGGTAAGTCACATAATGTAAAGCCTATGTGGCCCCTTAAGGCTCCTATTTGGCCTCGGACCTGCTATGCCTTTAAAGCGAACATATCGGCCCACAAGCATCTTTTGAAGTCCTCCAGCTTCGATTTCCATGTTTTCTGAAAAGCTTTGAAACTGCCTCAAGCTAATGTGGAGATTAAGCCTAGAAAACCAATAACGCATGCGCATTTTCCCTCTTCAACACTCTTCCGGGCCACTATGAATAGCTGTCCCAAGTAATGCCTGTTCCCTAAGGAATCTCATTATTCTCCACATGTTATCTTACCTCATTTTTTTATATCTATGTCTTTTTTTGTGCTGAACAAAGTAAACTTACTAATGAGATGCCACAAACACGAAAGCGATACCTATATATTTTGAACAGGCACAGAGAGGGGCAGCCTGACCTTGGAAGTGGGAAAGGGGTCCTGCCGCGGGTCCTTCCGGAGGTGACATTCAGCCGGTGGTTCGGGAGACGTACCTTCCACCTTAGACCATGGCTAAGTTCATCCGTAACTTCGCGGAGAAGGCACCGTCGATGGTGGCCGGTGAGTGCGTCCCAGGGGAGGCTCGCGAGGGGAAGGAGTGTGCTGCAGCTCAAGGGGCCAGCGAGCGGCGGGAGGGCCTCCAGGAGGCAACTGGAAGGCCACAGCCTCGCCTGGCCTGTACCTGCTGCTTAGGGCGCGCCCAAGCTGCTGGGTCCTCACCGCGGCCGGCCGGGAAGTGAATGGGTCGTGTGATTATGCCCGGCCTCACTCCGCTGCGAACGCCGTGACGCCCCCTTACCGTGCGGGGAGAGCTGGGAAGGGGAAGACGGTAACGGGAGAGGTCACACATCAGACCTCCTAGCTGGTCTGGGTCTCGGCGAAGTATTTGAAAGTCATTAGAAATTCTTAAAGACGGGTGAGAGATCTTTGAAAGTTATGTTTGCTTTCCATTCTGGTCAGATCCTAGAGAATTCTGTGTCCGACGGAGGGAATTTGGAACGTGGGGATGAATATCCCCTCCCTCCCCAGTCAGCATAGAAAGCGATGCCTGTCAGCAGCGGTCTTCAGAACGTTGGCTTGGCTTTCGTGCGGTTGTTTTGTTTGAAAATTATGGTAGACCGCGGTCTCTCAAATAAACACTGAATAGTTACAAGCCTGAGCAGTATATTCAATCGATATAGTTCTCTACTGAGTAGAAAATTACTGTATTTCTGAAGCAGGAGATTAAGTTTACATTTTCTTCTTTTCTGTATTAAGTGATTGAAGGTCCGATTTCTAAATATTCAAATTAAGCTAAAAAATGTGACTTGAAGGTGGAATTTTTTTTCAAAGATTTATTTGTTTTACTTTTATGAGTACACTGTTGCAGTCTTCAGACACACCAGAAGAGGGCGTTGGATCCCATTACAGATGGTTGTGAGCCACCGTGTAGTTGGTGGGAATTGAACTCAGGACCTCTGGAAGAGCAGTCAGTGCTCATAACCGCTGAGCCTTCTCTCCAACCCTTGAAGGTGGAATTTTAAAAACTTGTAATTTTGAGCTTTTAAACCTGCTTGCATATTTAGTAATTCATTTTTTTCCTCCCCTTCATCACCAGCTAGACGATAGTGAGCTATTGAAACCCTTAAAGTGCTAGAGTCTATAAATACTGGATTCCTTCCTACAGAACCTTAGTCTGCCAATAGCAGTTTTCCAAAGAATTTATTTTTTTATATCAGTACAACCAAAGGCTTTGACATTTGAACTTTGATGGTTTGAAGTGCTATCTTTAATATTTCATAGGGAATATTTTCCCAGTTGTATGACTTTTGCATCTTTTAGGTAGCTTGTATTCAGGAATTTAAAACTAGTTTTATTGATAAATTCCAAAACGAAAGACATTACCAAGGCAAACTTTGGTCATGAAACAACATAAACCCTTTCCACTGTTGTAACTGTAAAATAACTTGTTCTTCCAGAAGTACTGAAAAATGAGGGCTCTGATGGAACAGAGTGTTAAAGTAGATTTTGCTCTACAGCATAGGCTGGTGTATTTTTTTTTTTTAAGATTTATTTATTTTCTATGAATATACTGTTGCTGTCTTCAGACAAATCCAGAAGAGGGCACCAGACCCCCCTTACGGATTGTTGTGAGCCACCATATGATTGCTGGGAATTAAACTCAGGACCTCTGGAAGAGCAGTCAGTGCTCTTAACCACTGAACCATCTCTCCAGCCCAGGCTGCTGTATTAAATGTGAAGGTTAAAGTATTTGATACTGACTACTGACTAGATCTCCCAGTTCCCAAGGACATGTAGCTTAAAGAAAGAAGTCAGTAATTATTATCATACTTACCCCAGAAAGGTCAAAGTCTTTTCTTGTTCTGTTTTTGTTTTTCTTCCCCTTAATTAAGCTGTGAATTTTATTTGTTTCACCCACTCTTCCGTTCGTATCTTTTGGGTCTGTGTCCCCGTCTAGGGTATTACCTCACAACTACTTATCTTGGGTCTCCAGTCTCCTCTTTCTTAGAGCTCACTTCTACTTTCATGATTTGGCCACTTGAAGGTGGTCTGCCTGGATATCCTGAAGAATGTTCTCCAAACTGGTTATCTTGGGTTTCTCTAATTAGCCTGGAATTAGGGATTTTAAGAACAAGAACCACAGAGGCTGGTAAGATGGCTCAGTGGTTAAGAGCACTGACTGCTCTTCCAGAGGTCCTGAGTTTAATTCCCAGCAATCATATGGTGGCTCACAACAATCCGTAATGGGGGTCTGGTGCCCTCTTCTGGATTTGTCTGAAGACAGCAACAGTATATTCATAGAAAATAAATAAATCTTTAAAAGAAAACAAAAAAAGAACCACAGACACAGATCACCCTGGTGATCTATTAAGATCTGTTATATTCATGTCCATCTATTGAGCTGACACGGTCTTCCACTAGAAAACTACTGCTTGTACTTTCTGCAACTGTTTTTAATTTTGGGGGGGTTTCATACATGTGTAACAAATTTTAATCATTTTCATGTGCACATTTCCCTCTCCTAGAATTCTCAGCAAATCCACCTCTTACCTTCATCACCCACCCCTCAGAAAAGACCGTTACAGTGACATACTGGTAGTTACCAGCATCGTGTGTCGACACCCATGCTTTACAAGCAAGTAACCAGAGCAGGGGGGGGTTGCTGTGAGAGTGGCACATATGAAGTGGAGTTCTGTGAGAAAGATCTGTCTCTACTCCATTCCTCTCTCTTTCTCTCATTTGTTATTTTAATTGTACATTGCACTGGCTCTTTTAAATTTATTTTATACTTCTTGTATCTAATTCTGTATTGTTTATTGCTGAGATTGTACCAGCAGTGTGTAGATTTTTTTAAGTTGATACCCCTACCCCTTTGACATGCCTTCTTAGTTTTTGGTTGTACATGATAAGCCTTTCTTTTTCTCTGCCCAGCCTTAGCCTTGGCCATTTCTCCAAGGAGCCCTGGGTCCTTTTATTAAACAATGGAATTCACAAATTACCGTCTAGGCCCTGGTTTTGTTCCTTGCTGCTAGAGTCCTTTTTAAAGTTCTCTCAGTGGACTGGTGTCTGACTTTAGTTTCATTTGCTGTGATAAAACACCATGACTGGGCTGGAGAGATGGCTCAGCATTTAAGAGCACTGACTGCTCTTCCAAAGGTCCTGAGTTCAATTCCCAGCAACTACATGATGGCTCACAATCATCTATAATGGGATCCTTCTGGTGTTTCTTTTTTTTTTTTTTTTTTAATTTTTTTTTTTAAGATTTATTTATTTTATGTGTATGAGTACATTAGTTGTACAGATGGCTGGCTCCAGCCCCGCCTCCGGCATAGTATGCTGTAGCTGTCTTCAGATGCACCAGCAGAAGTGCGTCAGATCTCATTATGGGTGGTTGTGAGCCACCATGTGGTTCCTGGGATCCGAACTCAGGACCTTCGGAAGAGCAGTCAGTGCTCTTACCCGCTGAGCCACCTCGCCAGCCCCCTTCTGGTGTTTCTAAGGACAGTGAAGGTGTACTCACATATATAAAATAAAATCTGTAAAACAACAGAAAACACCATGATCAAAGGCAGTAACTTGGGAAGGAGTGGCAGCACCCTCAGTGACTAGGATCCTCTCATCAGTCACGAAGGAAGAAAATGCACCACAGGCCAAGCTGATAGTGTGGTATTTTCTCAATTGAGGTTCCATTTTTGGATTTTTGGGTTCAGGTTTTGGTTGTTTAGGATTTCTTTGTCTGGTTGGTTTGGTTTGAGGGGGTTGTATTTTTTTATGGTTTTTGTTTTATTTTGTTTTATTTTTGAGACAGAGTTTCTCTGTGTAGCCTTGGCTGTTCTGAAATCACTCTGTAGACCAGGCTGGCCTCGAACTCAGAAATCCGCCTGCCTCTGCCTCCCAAGTGCTGGCATCACCACTACCCAGCCAGTCGAGGTTCCTTCCTTCTTACCAAATGACTCTAGCTTTGATTAAGGTGACACAAAACTAGCCAGCACAGCAGGTCTTCAGACACATAGCTATAATTGCATGTTATTGCAATTATTGCATATACTGCATGTTATTGCAGTATTAGTCTGTATGTATAAGTACTTATTTCTAGGGCTGAAGTAATGGGTCAGTAGTTAAGAACTCTTGCATAGGACCTAAATTCAGTTCTCACCATCACAGTTCTAGTTCCAGGGGATCTAGTGCCCTCTTCTGACTGCTGTGAGCACTACATACATATGGTACATAAGCATGCATACAGGCAAAACACTCATAAATAAATCTTTTTGGTTTTTCGAGACAGGGTTTCTCTGTATATCCCTGACTGTCCTGGAACTCACTCTGTAGACCAGGCTGGCCTTGAACTCAGAAATCCACCTGCCTCTGCCTCCCAAGTGCTGGGATTAAAGGCGTGCACCACCACTGCCCAGCTCTTTTTGTTTTTTTAAGATTTATTTTAGCCAGTTGTGGTGGTGCACGCCAGTAGCATTTGCTGAAGGAGGCAGTGGCAGGAGGATCACGAGTTCGAGGCCAGCCTGGACTACACATTTTTAGCCGGGCAGTGGTGGCGCACTTAATGCTTTTAATCCCAGCACTTGGGAGGCAGAGGCAGGCGGATTTCTGAGTTCAAGGCCAGCCTGGTCTACAGAGTGAGTTCCAGGACAGCCAAGGCTATACAGAGAAATCCTGTCTCGAGAAAAAAAAAAAAAAAGATTTATTTTATATATGTGCATATACTGTTTCTGTCTTCAGACACACCAGAAGAGGGCATCAGATCCCATTACAGATGGTTGTAAGCCACCATATGGTTGCTGGGAATTGAACTCAGGATGTCTAGAAGAATAGTCAGTGCTCTTAACCGCTGAGCCATCTCTCCAGCCCCGACCCTCACCCCCTCCCAAAAAAAATCTTCTAAAATTAATAAGTAAATAAGTCGAGTGGTGGCAGTAGAAGCAGGTAGATCTCTGAATTTAAGGCCAGCCTGGTCTACAGACTGTGTACCAGGTCGGCCAGGGTTGCAGAGAAAACCTGCTTTAAAAAAAAAAAAATGAATGAATGAATGATTGGTTTTGTGCCCCTCTTGTACATGGGTATAATTCTAATCCAGCAGCATCAGATTCCTGCCCCCTCACTATACATCTGTTTCTATATGCGTTTCTGTCTCTGCTATAACTTCAGTCCAAGATCTTGTACATGTACTACCACTGAGCTACATCCCCAGACCCTGTGTTGATTTTATTACTATATCTTCTGCTAGATTCATTGGTTTGAAATAGGACTACATCAAGGAATTTCAGCTTAATAGCAATTCTAGGATATTTTGTTTTGTTTTTCAAGATAGTGTTTTTCTGTGTAGCCTTGACTGTCCTGGAACTCACTGGTAGACCAGGCTGGCCTTGAACTCACAGAGCTCCTCCTGCCTTTGCCTCCTCAGTACTGGGATTAGATTAAAGGCGTGAGCCATCACCCCCCAGCACAGATTCTAGTCTTGATTGTTCTTACCACTACATGTAAATTTTATTTGTATTGAGTGCACTGTTTGAAAGGGGAGCAGCTGTACTCTGGTAAGAGAGACGTAAGCCAGTACATATTGCTAAGGATACCAAAAATGAATGGATACTAATTGGTATAATTCCATCTGGACTTGTGGCCAATATTGTGATGAGCCTCAATCTTATTGTTAAAAGAATGCTATTCTACATAGCTTCTTCCCCTTCTGGGCCCCTTCTCTTCAAAATCTGGTGTTTCTACAAAGAAAAATACGCTTTTGTCTTTGTTTGCAAATCTAGCTACAAATAACTTTACACTTAATTAGATTTGCCATTCAAAGGTGAATAACAGTACTAGCTGGCCACTAGTGAGTCCTGACATAATTAACTGCTTAGAGCTTCCTGCCTGGCTGAGTGTCCCTGTGACACAGGTGTTCTGCATCTTTAAAAGCCGCCTGTTACCAGGGAGCAGCAGCTCTGACTTTCACACTGGGTGAACATTCAGTCCAAGCAGTGAGTGGATGTGATACAAGAATAAATATTTGTATCCAGCCCACACATCTGCTTCTTTCCATCTCTAGTGAGTTCATCCTGGGGTTTTTGTTTTGTTTTGTTTTGTTTTCCAGCTGCTGTGACTTACTCGAAGCCTCGATTGGCCACATTTTGGCACTACGCCAAGGTTGAGCTCGTTCCCCCAACCCCTGGTGAAATCCCTACAGCTATTCAGAGCATGAAAAAAATAATTCAGAGTGCTAAAACTGGTAGCTTCAAACACCTTACAGTTAAGGTAACTACGTGCTAAATGAAAAAGTTTATTTGTGATTGAAAAATAACTTCCTTGAGGATATTTCTAGTTCTTTTGATCAATATATGTATTTTCAAATAAGGCAAGCTCCAACTTAATGAGAAATTATTAAGGAAAGGAAAGATTTTCTTTTCTCATTTTGTCATCTGGATAGAAGTAATCCAGCTGTTCTTTGTCTTGGTCTAGTTGTAGTTGGAGCAAAAGAGTGAGTGTCCTGAATGACTGGGAACCTCGATCTCCTTGCTGATGTCAGCAAGTATATTTTAATATGATGATAGAGTTTTCAGGGGCTGTTTTCTTTTTAGACCTAGAATTCTCTCCATTTCAGCTAACTACATCTGGAGTTATTAGGCAGAGCAAAAATGCCAAAAGTCTGGGTTTTCAGATTGCTTGTAGATTAAAGGCCACAAGACTTGAAACTTGACTTTTAAGTACACCCAATGTCTAGTAACTGCTGTGGACAGACAGAGCCTTTGCCTGGGGAAGGGTGACAGTCAGGAGACTTCATTAGCCCCTGGTCTACCTAAAGGAGGAAAAGGACCTCCAAAAATGTTTTTATTGATAGTAGGAAGAGGGTCCAGTTTGTCTATAGAAGGATTTTTTTCCCAAACTAGAGTTTGTAATTCTAAGTTTGCCTTTACGTGAAAGAATGCTTTGTAGAACCATGTGTGGTTTGCTTTTATTTTTTGTTTGTTTTGTTTTTCTTGGTCAAGAACATAAAATGGATACTGAATACTTGGGAAAAATTAAACCAAATGATAGTGAAAGAGGGAAGAAGACAGAGCCCTTCATCTCAGACAGAAGTGTCTGTTCAGAGAGAAGCCCTCCTATGAATGCCCTGTCTAATGTGTGAGCCACTTCCAGGATGTGGGGTGTTTTAGGACTCATAAAGTGTCTCATAAAAATAATAATGAAAGGGTTAAGCCAGTTCAGGCCTTTAAAGATCTCTTTGAAACAGTTTATAAGCTCAGGCCCGTTTGCCTCACAAAATTGAAAGTTCAAGGAAGGCTCTCAGAAGTTGAACACTGAATATCAGTGATTCCTAGCTTGAGCTAAAACTGTTTTGTAGTTTTAAGTGGCATCCTTGCATTCTCTGTTAATCCTGAGAGAGAACAGTTTCAAATATGTGTTGGGTCTTTTGTTTGTTTGTTTTTTAAAGTACCTTAAAATTTCTGCTTTTTTTCTTTTCCAGGAAGCTGTGCTGAATGGTTTGGTGGCCACTGAGGTGTGGATGTGGTTTTATATCGGAGAGATCATAGGCAAACGTGGCATTGTTGGCTATGATGTTTGAAGACCAGTCGTTAACTTCCAATTTGAATTCTTATTTGAGTGTTCTTGGACCATGTGTAACGGGACTGCTGTCTGAATAAAATACTAGGTGTTGAATAGCACTGTTTTCTCTGTCAAATCCTGCATAGTTGTAGTATTTCCTGATAGTAAGTTGGATTGTCTTTGGCTTTGTTACATTGATACAGGTTTAAGTGTATGCCTGTTTAACCTGCAATTAGGAAAAACAGATGTGAATATATCAACCTGGTACATGAATATATGATGATTAAAATTTTAATTCAAAGGTTTAAATCAAAGCCAGGCAATGGTGGTGGCACACACCTTTAATCCCAACACTCAGGAAGCAGAGGTAGGTGATCTCTGAGTTTGAGACCAGCCTGGTTAACAGAGCAAGTTCAGGACAGCCAGAGCCACAGAGAAACTTTTGTCTCCCCCACCCACCAAAAAAATTAAAACAAAAACAAAAACAAAAAAAAAACAACATATCTGTAAGCCTAGTAGTCGGGAGGTAGAGTTGGAAGGCTCACTACAGATTTACAGCTGACTTGGTCTACACAGTTTCAGGTCAGTAATGGTTATACAATCTAGAGATACAAACTCGTATCTCTAGAAAAGAGAAAGAGGCCAATAATTTAAACAGGTATAGTGCATAAACCCAACAACAGAAAAGAGTCAAGGAGTTCAAGACCAGCCTGAATGTATAATGGGACTTTGTTTCACAAGGAAATATGAAGGAGGGGCAGGAGTTTAAGACCAACTTGGGCTATGAGAGACATTGTCTCACACACAGTAGTTAAAAAAAAAAATTGGATTATTTTTCAACAGTTCTGTAAAAATGTTGATGGTACTTGTCAAATTGAATATTTGCATCCTCAAGAAGGAATGGGGTGGCATTCTTAGATATATGATTATAACATCTTTGACAGTAGAGCAGGGTAAAGAGCTATGTAACTGAATGGTCTGGTGGCACACACCTCTCATCCTAGCACTCGGGAGGCAGAGGCAGGCAGGTCTCTTGAGTTTAGAGTTATTCTGGTCTGTATATTCAGTTCCAGTACAACCAGAACTACATAGACAGATCCTGTCTCTTCAAAGAATAATCTAACTGGGATGTTATTCATCTGGTTTTGTGGTTCTTCTATCTTTACAAGATCCAATAGATAGTTAAGGGTTACAGTGGTATCATCCAAGGATCTAAGTGGGCTGAAATAAGCAGTGATTAGCATCATTTTGTCTTGTGGAGAGGCTTCTGAGGCTGTTAGAAGAGTTGCTGATCCAGCATTGCCACTGCTGCAGATCCTGCAGTCTCTGGTTGACTCAGGGGTGTGATTCTAACCATCCTTAATCTTTGCAGATGATAAGGTGGTTGTACATTTGTAAAAGTCATTGGCCCACAATACAGTATTGTTAAGCTTTTGTCCTTTTAATCCTACAATTACATCCTGCAATTGGAACACGGCTTCTATACCTTAATGAAGAAACTATAGGTCTTCTAGAGATGAGCAGCAGGGTCTTCATGGAGAAAATATAAAGAAATGCTCAAAGGAACCCAAGTGATCAAAGCTAAAACTACCCTGTTTCTGCAAGTATTCCACTATTTAAATTGCATAGCAAAGGACTAGAGATACTTCTATGACGATTTAGGTGATTTTCTTTTCCATGTAGTGCATGACTATTAAAGCTAGCTAGGAGAAAAACACAACAAAGACAAATTGAGCCGTGCCTGCTGTTACCTAAACAACTTGTAATATGTAATATGGTTTGTAATTTGTAAGGCTCCTTTTTAAAGCAGCAGTCACACTAGAAGATAGTTTTCTCTCCTACTTCCTTCTTCCCCACACACCTCTGACTCACGCTGTGTGTCTGCATTTTCTTAGATTAAAATAGCAGTGGGCTGCATGTAGTGATCACTGCATTTCACCAGGCTTCTTGCCCTTATCACTTCCACATACCTTGCCTCCTAGCAGAGAACTGTTTGGGGTTTCATGGAATTCGTGAATACTGATTGCTTCATTTTCATTGTAGTTCAGGTTTTTTTGTGTACCAGCTAAGTTCCAAGTACTTGATAAGCATAGAAACCTGTTCTGAGAGCTCTGTCTGGTTTTAAGATAAGGACAGTGGAAGATAAACTTGAAAGAAGCTAACCCAGACTTTGTTGAGAGGATGAACCAAAACAGGCTTTCTGGAGATAACCTAAAGAAAACCTCAAGACTGAGGCAGGAGGTTCAAGAGTATGAGGCGAGTCTAGATTACTTAGAGGATCCAAGAATGGAGTAGGGTATGGAACAACCACAAAGCTATTCTATGGAGGAAAAGTCGGCATGCCAGCAGAGAAAGTGGAACTGGATGGTCAAAGGTCAAGGCTTGAAGAGGATAGTCAGTTAAGAGCACTTCCAGAGGACCCAGGTTCAATTCCCAACACCTACATGGCAGCTAACAATCATCTCTATCAAGTTCCAGGGAATCCAATGTCCTCTTCTGACCTCTGGCCATAGTGAACAGATACACATGAAATGTAGGCAAAAACTCACATAAATTTTTAAAAAAATAAATATTGTGTGACAGATCTTTTCTTGGGAAGATACAACACACATTTACTTACCCCAGATAGGAATTTCATTAAGGATACCACTGAAGTCTTGGCAAACTTGGCAAACCAATGAAATCTATTGGGGTTACATAGCTGAACAAAAATGACTCAAAATGGCATCACTAACGCCCACTGCAACATGGCTAACTGCTCAGAGATGCTAGGGAACCTACAACATACTCCAACAGGCTGGAAAGTGATATTGCTAGGTTGGTATAAGTTGGTTGGTCTCATTTAGTCTAAAACTTTTCCAGGCAGGTGATGGTCTGACCTAGGAGTCTTTGCAGTTCAGTTTCCTTCCATCTGAAGGGCTCTCAGCTTTCATTATTAACTCGGCAGGGAGAGGCCTAGTGAAACTGGTCAGTTTCAAGGGACTTCCTGAAGCTACTTTAAGTTGCTTACCTTCCAGCATAAGGAACTTCCCTGTAGGATGCAGTGTTTCAATCTAGATAAAATTTCCACTACAAAAAAGTCAGAATCATATTTGGCTATGTAGCAAGGAGACTGACATAAAAAAGTAACACACACACCCCTTAAATTTCTGGCATAGTGGGCATTCTGGAGGAACACTAGTGTGTCTAAAGTAGTGGGTAGGGGACAGTGGTAAGATGATAGACATCATGTTGAGAAGAACATGAAATATCTTTCATATTAAGAATTGCACTTGGGGCTGGAGAGATGGCTTAACGGTTAAGAGCACCAACTGCTCTTCCGAAGGTCCTGAGTTCAAATCCCAGCAACCACATGGTGGCTCACAACCATCTGTAATGAGATCTGGCGCCCTCTTCTGGTGTGTCTGAAGACAGCTACAGTGTACTTACAATCAGTAATAATAAATAAATAAATATTAAAAAAAAAAAAAGAATTGCACTGCCTGGAGCTGGGCATGGTGGTGTACTTTTAATCCCAGCCCTCTGGAGGCAGAGGCAGGTAGATCTCTGAGTTTGAGGCCAACCTGGTCTACAGAGTACATTTCAAAACAACCAGAGCTACATAGCGAGAACCTGTCTCAAAAAAAAAAAAAAAAAGAGAAAGAAAGAAAGAAATCATACTGCTTGGTTATATAGACTAGCAGGAAATGCTAAAGAGGCATAGGTGGAAGGATCATGACTTTGAGGCTAGCCTGGGCTATACCATGGAGCCAGTAAGATGACTTATGGGTAAAGGTACTTGCCACCAAACCTGATGTTCAACCCCTGAAGTACACACGGATGAAGGGGAGAAGTAACTCCTGCAAGTTAGCTGCCGACCTCATGTGCCCAGCCATACCCATCTGCCAACACATTTTTGTTTGTTTTTTAGAAAAAGGATTGAATTGGGGTTGGAAATGTAGCTCAGTTGGTAGAAATCTTTTTTTGTTTTGTTTTGTTTTGTTTTGTTTTTCGAGATAGGGTTTCTCTGTATTACCCAGGCTGTCCTGGAACTCACTCTGTAGACCAGGCTGGCCTCGAACTCAGAAATCCGCCTGCCCCTGCCCCTGCCTAAGTGCTGAGATTAAAGGCGTGTGCCACCACTGCCTGACTAGTTGGTAGAATTCTTGCCTAGCATACTCAAAGCCTTGGGCTCCATCCCCTGACTTGCCTAAACCAGGTCTGTGGTACATGGCCTGTAATGCAGGTACTTGAGAGGTAGAGAGATCAGAAGTTTAAAGTCCTGCCTGGCTACATAAGAAGTTTGAAACCAACCTGAGATGCATGACTCAAAACACTGACTGAATTCAGCTAGGTGGGTGGCACTCTTAAGCCCATGGTTCAAGGCTTAGGCAGAAGGATCAAGAGCTGAAGGCCAGTTTAGGTTACCCACTGGCTCAAGGCTGGTCTGAGCTACATGGTGAGACCCTTTCTCAGAGAGAGTGAAACTGTACTATTGGGCTAAGAATGTAGCTTAGTGACAGTGTTTGCCTAGCAAACACAGCCAAGTTTGATCTCTTAACAGCAAAAAAATAAATCCCAGCATTTGAAGAACAGTAAAGACAAAATTATTAGAAAAAAGGATTTTAACAAGCTGGAATGATGGTCCATGCCTCTTGGAAAACAGATACAAGTAAATCTCTGTGTGTTAAAGTCAGTCCTGGTCTATAAATTAAATTCCAGGACAGCCAGGGCTATATAGTGAGACCCTGTTTTTGTATGTTTGGGGGTCTTGATTTTTGGGTTTTTTTATTTAAAAAAAAAAAAGTAACAAGCTACACTATGAGCAGCCAACCTCAGTTTTCTAGGACAAAGCTAGGGCAGACGGCATCAGGTGTGTGTCCTGTGTCTCCCAGTCTATAAAGAGAAAGCTTGAGGAGAGGGGTAGTTCCTACAGCGAACACCAGTTAAATCAGCAACAGTCAGGGCCTGGTGAGATGGCTCAGCTGTTAAGAGCACCGACTACTCTTCCAAAGGTCCTGAGTTCAAATCCCAGCAACCACATGCTGGCTCACAACCATCCATAATGAGATCTAACTCCCTCTTCTGGTGTGTCTGAAGACAGCTGCAGTGTACTTACATATAATAAATAAATAAATCTTTTAAAAAAAATCAGCAACAGTCACTGAGCAACACCTACAAAAACAGTGTCAGTACACAGCAAAGGCTTTTTTTTTTTAATTGCCTTTTTTGTTTGTTTGTTTTTGTAGACTTTTTATTTTCTTTTATGTATAGGAATGTTTTGCCTTCATGCACTTAAATGTGCACCAAATGTGTGCCCAGTGCTCAAGGAGGTCCAAAAAGAGCATCAGATCTCCTGGAATTATGGGTACAGATGGCTAGAGCCACCATATTTGTGCTGAGAGCCAAACCCAGGTCCCCTACAAAATCAGCAAGTGATCTTAACTACTGAGCCATCTCTCCATCCTCTGAATCTTTCATTATTTTAAGACTAATATGAAGCCAGGCATGGTGCTGCACATTTGTAATCCCAGCAGTTAGGAGGCAGAGGCCAGCTAGGAAATGAGACCACTAGCAAAGCAAAGGTTGAGTTATAGCTCAGTAAGACAGAGCCTGCCTGGTATGAACCAGGTCCGAGGTTTGACCACCAACACTCTCAAAAGAGACAGCAGGGAGGAAGGAAGAGGGAGGGAGAGAGGGATGGATGTGAAGCTATCTGTGCTCACTAATAGACTGTTCTCACTTGGTCATCTCTTACATAACTAAGTCTTCCGTGAATTCCTCACTCAATACATTTGTTTCTTGATGTTGTTTTGTTATTGTTTGGGGTTTTGTTTTCTTTTGTGGATGTTATTTTGTTTGTTAGATTATAGTCTCACTATGTAGCCCGGGCTGGCATGGAGCTCACATCGATCCACCTCCCTCTACTCCCGAGTGCTGGGATTAAAGTTGTGTGCCACCGCTGCCCAGCTAGTTGTTTATATTTTTAAAGCACTTGTACTGGCCATCTCAATTAGCCCTCCACTTTCTCTAAGGCACATTACATACAGAATTTACCCACCTAACAGAGCTAGTGCTGAGCAGAAGGAACAATGGGACTGGCTAGGACATGTGGGTAGTAAGTGATGGAGCACAGGTGGGGTCCGTGCAACAGTGCTGTTGTAGTCTGTGTCCCAGCTTTCCTCAGGATCCCCATATAGACAGTCCTGATTATGTATTTCCACAGATCATCCTGAACTGCTTTCTTACAGTCTCAGCTCTGTTTGGTTCTACTCTCAAACTATGCTAATGTTTATTTTCTCTTTGATAGTAACTTCCTAATCCTAAATACTATAGAGCTTGGTGGGATGTCTTATTCCCTAATTAGTTTGCTTTTTACTTCTCCCAGGATTGTGATCACTCTTGTGATGAGTATCAACACAGTCTACGAGGATACGGTTTACAGTGTACTTACCTGCACCTGCTCCCCACTCTAAAGGCTCCCACACTCATTAGAACACTCCATGCACGGGTCCCTCACCACCCATCTGTGACTTTGCCTTAATCTCGTTTTGGCTATCAAATATCCTTTAGCCAAACAGTTTCTAATCAGTTCTCATAAAACCCAGCTTTTAAATATCAGGTCATGTGATTGTCTACTAGTCCCCTGGTTGCCTACCAATCAATCATCAGGTCACACTCCCTTTTATCTCTTGGCCATTTTTTTTCTCTTGGTTCACTGTCACTCTACAACACAGTGATCCTCAACCTTCTGACACAGTGACCCTTTATATATACATTTCCTCATGTGGTGACCCACAGCCATAAATTTATTTTGTGGCTTCTTCATAAGTGTAACTTTGCTTCTGGTATCAATCGTAATGTAAATGTGATTGTGACATAGGATATCTGACATGTGACCCTCTGGGGGTCAAGACCCACAGGTAGAACCACTGCTACAATACAACACTACTCTGCAACATACGTGCTGGTTGGTCACTGACTGCCAAAATTGCAGCATCACTGCCACCAAGGATCTTTTTAAAAATTTATTTTGTATGTGTGTGGAACACTTGCAGTGATCAGAGGATAACATGTGGGAGTTGATCAAACTCGGGTCTTCAGACTTCAAGGCAAGCACCCTTACCTGATACGTCATCTTTCCAGCCCCACCGTGGGTCTTAGAAATGTAAGTTCCCAGGCCCTATCTCAGTTTATCTCCAAACTCCCAAAACCAGCCTCCCACCTTTCTTTAGCACTGCTTCCTGTGTCCTTACGAAACTAGCATCTCTTTCTAACCGCCTACCAGTCCATCCCCCAAAATGCTCATCTACATTTATTTGACCATGAGCAAATTGATCCTCATAACCTTGACTTTTCCCTCACTTTCCAAACTTATTTACAGTCTCTAGTCTATTGTTATCATTCTTTTGAGCACACCTTCAACTTCCTTGCCTCTCACCATGGAAATTGCCAAAACCACATCCTTGGCTCACTCTAAGTACCAATGAAGCTAAGTGACGCTGGAGAAAAAAACCGAGAGGGCTAGTTTCACTTTATACTCATAATCAGAACCTTAAGATGGCACTTCTTAAGACCTGCCAATCACATTGTGGTTCTTTTCCTTAGGCCATGATTATTTCTATCAACAGATGATCTTGCTTCCCACTTGACTAAGAAAATGTAAGCAGTTGGAGCGCTTCCACTTCAGAGACATCATCTGCACACCTACCCTGTTTGCACCCATATAAATATAGATGCAGGAGTGAGTCAGCTGGCACCAGCTCTGGAGCAGTCTCAGCCTGCAGGCCTTCAGGAAGTGAGTCCCCCAGGCCTGCATCTCCCTCTGTGGCAGACTGCCACCAAAGCCTGCTGTTTATTAGCCTGGGACCAAACACAGCAAGTGGTACACTTTGCCTGAACGAGGTGCTGCAGATTACAAGCTCCAAGCACACAGAACTTACTTGTACAAACTGTGATGGGGAGAGTCAGCTTATCTACTCAGGATCCATGTTTTATAAAAGCTTCTCCTCTTGCCTCTGGTCCTGGCCTCTTCTACTTGGCACATCTCTTCCCCTCTTTCTTCAGCTCATCACCTCTTTTGAGCAGTCTCTTCAAATTTTTCCAAACTGTCCTCCTTGCCTTTTATGGATGCCTGTATGGCCCACATCATTGTACTCTACTGCTACATTTACCTTTATTCCCCTCACTATGCTGCAAGCTGCTTAAGAAAGATAGGGTATCCAAGTCACCTTTGCAATCCTAGCCTATCACATTATCTGGCTTATATAGTAGGGTTTCAAAATATGAGAAAGCCAGGCTCTTCTTGCTGTGTTTGGTCCCAGGCTGATAAACAGCAGGCTTTGGTGGCAGTCTGCCACAGAGGGAGATGCTGGCCTGGGGGACTCACTTCCTGAAGGCCTGCAAGCTGAGACTGCTCCCGAGAGCTGGTGCCAGCTGACTCACTCCTGCATCTCAACCTCCTGCCTGCGCTCAAACAGATTTGGATCCTGATTCATTGTGTTGCTTGCTGGCTGTTGGAGCAGAGATGCTTGTGCCTGAGGCTAGAAAGGAAGCGACAGGAGGTGGGCAGCTGAAGAGCCTTGGGGGGGGGGGGGGGGGAGGAACTTACGCAATAGACTCTTGAAAATCCCTGGAATGCTTCAGAAATGTACCATCTGAACTCTCTCCCTCTGACAAGCCTACATTTCAGGGTACATCCTCTGTGAAAGCTGAAAGAAACTCATAAACAGCATGCTTTTTCTTACAGGGGGTTCAACATCAACTCATAGATGGGTTTTGATAAGGATTATACCCTGGGCTTCTTGCATGAAGCAAAAGAAGGTTATCTTCAGAAACTACAATTCCAGTGTTGTCAAATCCAAAAGCAATTAAAATTCTGTTGTGTGGTTTTGGGATTATAGCATGCATGTTAAAATAGCTAACATTTCCCCTAAGGACAGCCTGCATTTTTACCCTGATGTCATCTCACTCTGGATCTCAAGAGAGTAAAGAACTCAATAGAACAAATTAGTTAAGCCAAGCTTGATAGCACGCAGCTATAATGCCAGGACTCCGAAAACAGAGACAGGATTGCTGTAAAGTTCATCTCCAGTCAATCAACACAGTGCATTCTAGGCCAGCAGGGCTGCATAGTAAGATCCTGTCTCAAGCAAAAATAAACAAGTGCTCTAAAACACCATCAACTGGAACACCACGGAAGAGTGGCCACCAAGTCTAGGGACACTCAGAGTCGAGTCGTGGAGAGAAAATGAAGGCACCAATGACAGAGCAGACAGGAGAGTGGGGCTCCCTCACTGCCTTACCCTGAACCTCAATACAGCTTTGTCCTCTTAGTGTACATTGGTTTGTTATATGATACCCAAGCCACTACCACTATCACAGTCTACAACCACAAACTGATATTCTCTCTCTCCCTCTCTCCCTCTCTCCCTCTCTCCCCATCCCTCTCCCTCTCTCCCTCTCTCTCTCTCCCTCTCTCCCTTCCCTCCCCCCTCTGTCCCCTGTTGTTTTTTTTGTTTTGTTTTGTTTTGTTTTTTGGGTTTTTTGAGACAAGATCTTACTATATAACTCTGGTAACTCACTAAGTAGATCAGGCTATCTTAGAACTTACAGAGATCCTCCTGCCTCTGCCTATGTGTACCACCACATCTGGCAGCAAACTGATTTTCAGTTCTTGGAACCAAATTTCACCCCTACTGCACCAGAAGTAAATGCCGAAGCCAATGGGCCTGGATTTGGAGCCCTTGAACTTGTTGGCTCACCCATAGTCATCCGGCCCAACTGCCCCACAGCTGCTCTTCCCAGGAGGAAGTGCCTCGAAGAACTGAGTAGTAAATCTCTCAAAAGTTCTTGTGCGTAAAGCTAGAGGACACAAATCAACAAGAAAATCCTTTCAGCCACTTCAAACATGTTAAAATCCCACATTAAGACAGGGGAGTCACATGTCATCCTTGCCTGACACCTCTGGCTACCTCCTCTTCTCTCTGGGTGGTGGTTACTACACTGGGAAGGACTGGAGTGGGGAAGGGGAAGTCTTCCTTTTATATCTGAACTCCAGTCCACAGAAAGGATACTCTATTTCAGGTTGAGCCAGAGCAAGCAAAGGCACACAACGTGTGCCTTGTGTTAGAGCCCTGGGTAACACAGTTTCCCCCAGGTCCTAAACAACTGGACAGGCTCTATGTTGGTAGAGAGGGCTCTAACCAGAGAAAAGAGTGAGGGAAAGAGAGGAAGACCTGGCCCTCAATAATTTAGAAGTCCAAACAACCTGGCGTGGTTTAATGACCTCATCTCTGCTCATGTTTCAAAATAAATTCTCCTTGTTAATTTGCTTGTCTGTTTGTTGTAAGGGTCTCACTGTGTAGCCCTGGCTGGCCTGGAACTTGCTATGTAGACCAGGCTGGCCTTGAAATAACAAGGATCTACCGCTTCTGAGTACTGGGATTAAAAGTGTGTGACATGACTCTATCATTGGTTTTTAAGTTTTATTTATTTATTTATTTCCTTTTGTTTTTCCAGATAAGGTTTCTCTGTGTAGCCTTGGCTATTCTGGAACTTGCTTGGTAGACCAGGCTGGCCTCGAACTTATAGAAATCCACCTGCTTCTGCCTCTCAAGTGCTGGGATCAAAGAAGGCATGCTCTACCATTGCCTGGCCTAATTTTTAGCTTTAAATTTTTTTTTACATTTATTTATTTAGTTACCACATATGTGTGGATGTGTTTGAGTGTGGGGGAGGTATATGTGGTATATGCACACATGTGTGGGTATGGGCACCTGTGAACATTTGAAGGGCAACCTTGGAGTCTAGCATAATGTACCCCTGGCCATTTATTTCCCTCAGAAAGGCTTTCTCACTGTACCTGGAGCTAGCTTGGCAGCTAGTAGGTTCCAGCAATCCTCCTGTCTCTACCCCTTTCTCTATACTCTCTTCTCCCAGATTGAGATGGCAGGTACATGAGAGTCCAGCTCTGTATGGGTTCTGGCTATTTTAAGTCAGGTCTTTATGTTTGCATAGTTACCCTCAGTCTGTCAACTTAGATTTTTTTTTTTATAAAAAAAAAAGCATTTATCTCAGTTTTTTCTTTCTTTGTTTGTTTTTTGAGACAGGGTTTCATTCTGTATCTCAAGCCACAGCTTTTTATGTTGATCAAGCTGGCCCCCAATTTACAGTGATTCTCCAACCTCTGCTCCACAGGTGCACACACCACCTCAGTTTTCTGTTGTCATTTATCTTAGTGAGGGTTTCTATTGCCTCAACAAAATACCATGAACAAAAGCAAGTTGGGGAGAAAAGGGTTTATTCAGCTTACACTCCCAGATCATAGTCTATCACTGGAGAAAGTCAGGACAGGAACTCAAACAAGACAGGAACCTGGAAGCAGGAGCTGATACAGAAGCCTCAGAGGGGTATTGCTTACTTGCTTGCTCAACATAGCTTGTTCAACCTGCTTTCCTATAGAACTCAGGACCACCAGTCCAAGAATGGCTCCACCCACAATGGGCCGGGCCCTCTTTCATCAGTCTCTAAGAAAATGCCTTGCAGCTGGTCCTATGGAGGCATTTTTTTTAATTGAGGTTCCTTCCTATCGGAAAACTCCAGCTTGTGTCAAGCTGACAGACACACATAAGCCAGTCCATCACTGTCTAGAGATGGGGTTCCCAATGTGTAGCCCGTGATAGCCCCCACAGCAATCCTCCTCCCTCAGACTCCTCCGAGATTACAGAAGCAAGCCATCATACCTGGTCAAGTCTTAGAGATAGGGGGATAGCTCAATCAGTGAAGTTATGAGTTGAAGCCTAGAGTACTCAAAAGCCAGGATGCCAGGGGTGGTGGTGCACATGTTTGATCTCAGAACTGGAGAGACTGAGACAAGAGGATCTCTGTGAATTCCAGGCCAGCTTCATCTACATAGAGTTTAGGCCAGTTAGGGCTACATAGACCTTGTCTCATAAGACAAACAAACAAACAAATAACAATCGCAGTAAGAACCATGACGATTAGGCCGGGCAGTGGTGCCTCATGCCTTTATTCCCAGCACTTGGGAGGCAGAGGCAGGCAGATTTCTAAGTTCGAGGCCAGCCTGGTCTACAGAGTGAGTTCCAGGACAGTTAGGGCTATACAGAGAAACCCTGTCTCAAAAAACAAACAAACAAAAAAACCAAACAACAACAAAACCATAATGATTTATAATCCCAGCACTGGAAAGACAGAGACAGGCAGACCCCTGTGGCTCTCTGGGCAGCCAGCCTAGCCTACTTGGTTAGGTCAAGACTAGTGAAAGACTTTGTCCCAAAATTTGGTAGCTATTTTTGTTTATCTGTTTTGTAATGTCATCTCCCAAAAGATAAGTAGTAGGTATGTTTTGTTTAGTTGTCTACTCCTGAATTTGTAAATTAAATTATTTTGAGCTGACACATAAAAACGATAGGTATTTATAGAGTGCCATGTGATAGTAAAATACATGTATAGACTATTCAGAGGTAGTAACTTTTTTTTTTTTTTTTGGTTTTTTGAGACAGGGTTTTTCTGTATTACCCAGGCTGTCCTGGAAATCACTCTGTAAACCAGGCTAGCCTTGAACTCAGAAATTTACCTGCCTCTGCTTCCCAAGTGCTGGGATTAAAGGCGTGTGCCACCACTGCCCAGCAGTAGTAACTTTTTTATTTTATGTGTTTCAATATTTTGCCTGCATGTATGTCTATGCATCACATGCATGCTTGGTACCAGCAGAGGCCAGCAGAGGGTCATGGATCGCCTGGAACTAAGGTTCTGGACAGTTGTGAGCTTCCATGTGGGTGCAGGGAATCAAACTCCAATTCTCTGGAAAACAAGGGCTTTTAACCATGGAACCCACTTTCTAGCCAGACAAACATTTTTTGTTTCTTGGTTATTTTTTTGAGGTAGGGTTTCTCTGTATACCAGTCCTGGCTGTCCTGAAATTCACTCTATAGAGCACGTTGGCCTCAAACTCACAGAGATCCACTTGCCTCTGCCTCTTGAGTACTACGATTCAAGGCATGTGCCACTACACCTGGCTGAATGTTTTTAAAGTATGCATTATGCTATATATTCCAAAACATGTCAAGGGGTTGGGAATGTCATCCTTTGAGCATGTGGGGACAGTTTGTTGGCCCTTGGTACTGTTTTTAGTTAGGCAATGAAACCATGCCAAAATACCTTTACCCAACTGGTCTTGAGAATGATGGCTTTTGGGAAGTCTTTTGGACCAGTTATGATTGCTGGAAAGAAAACAACCAAATCCTCATTCAATGGTCTTTTTAAATGACAGATTTCTAGTCACTCAGTACTGACACTGTTTCTTATGGACTACATCTTAGAACTCTAGAATTGGCAGCTCCTAATGCCTCTAAGAACATCTGTCAATCAACGCGTTGTCCACCTAGCTAAGGGACAGCTTCCTGGAATTAAAGACGGCAGAACCTAGGTTATAATTAACTCAGACTTCCTTCTCCTCTTGTACCTTGGCCATGACCTTAATCCTCACCTAGATTTTTCATCCCATCTACGGATGAAAATTTGTTCTGAATTAGATCAACTGAAGTGTGGTCCTGGTAGCCTTAGGAAATTGGCTGGGTGGCTGCAGTAATCTTAGACCATACATTTAGACTTATTCATGACTTAACATAAACAGACGGATATCTCATTTAGGGATAATGTTGTAGGGTAGCTCACGACAGTTTCAAACTCCAGCTCCAGGGGCATCTGATGGCTCTGGTCTATGTGACTACCCACTCTCATATTCACACAAAGACACATCCACAATTAAATAAATACTTAAAAATAAGGTGAGTTATGACTGATGAGATTATATAGGGTATGGCAGTGGGCCACACTAACTGTCATTTAAACCTGACTTTAACTCCATCCAGCTGGAAATTGATCATTTCCAAAGCCATTCACATTTTTTTATCCCTCTTGTTCATTTTATCTCCTTCTC
>NW_022196906.1:38851999-38864304 GCF_008632895.1 Mastomys coucha | reverse complement strand
CCCCCCCGTTTTTAAAACAAAGCAAACATTATTTGGTAAGGATAAGTGAACTTTTTTCAAGGTAATTTCTTGCAAACAGAATGTTTCCAGTTCCTGGAACCACAGCAATGACAACGCAAAGGAAGAATGAGCAGGAAAGATAAAAATATGAAGGGCTTTGGAAATGAGCAATTTCCAATTGAGTGGATTTTAAAGTCAGATTTAAATGATGGTCAGTGAGCCCAATGCTACTTACTGAAGGTGCCCAAAGCCTACCTAGGAGATCTCCTCAGTCTTCACAACTGTAAAAAACAAAACAAAACAAAAAAACTTAGTTAATTGTGTGTGTGTGTGTGTGTGTGTGTGTGTGTGTGTGTGTGTGTGGTGTCACAGAGGCCAGAGGCATCAGATTCCCCCTAGAGCTGGAGTTCTGGGCAGTTTGAGTGCTGGGAACTAAGCCCAGATCCTCTGTGAGAATAAGATATACAATTAACTGCAGAGTCATCTCTTCAGCCTCACACCTCATGATGCAGGAGCTGATGTCATTATCACATTAAAGGATAGAATGAAGAATTGTATTTGGTTATTTCTTGATTTTTAGTATATGTGTGTGGACATTTTGCTTACATGTATATAATGATGTCTGTGAACCACGTGTGTGCCCAGTGCCTACTAAGGCTTGGATTCCCTGGAATTGGTGTTACAGACAGCTGTGAGATGCCATGTGGGTGCTAGGAACCAAAGCCAAGTTATGGAAGAGCAGTCAGTGCTCTCAGGCTCTGAGCTGTTTCTCCAGCCCCTGTTTATTTAGTTATTGAGGCAGGGTTTTGTGTAACCCAGCCTCAATACCTAAACTTACTATGTAGTCAAGACTGGCCTTAAACTCCCTACCCTGCTTCCACCTCTAAGTGCCAGGATTACAGGCGAGCACCACCCTGGCTGGCCAGAAAGAAGAAAAAGAACCAGTTCATCCACTGCTGGACAGAGAGAAACAAACACTTTTCAGCACAATCTTCCCAGTTTCCTCCCTCAACCTGAAGTCAGTTGGCTCCTGCCACACTCTGGTCCCTCTCCTTTCTTCTTCACTTAGGAAATACATTCTAAAACCATCCTT
Organism: Mastomys coucha; assembly: GCF_008632895.1. Lineage (NCBI taxonomy): Eukaryota > Metazoa > Chordata > Mammalia > Rodentia > Muridae > Mastomys > Mastomys coucha. Next base: position 38,863,211 of record NW_022196906.1, on the reverse strand, counting down.
CTACATTTCCACTTAAGTCTCCTCCTGTCTGGCCATGTATTCTCTCTTTCTAGTCATCTACCATTTCACTTGCCCACTTACTTAATGATCAGCACAATTATTATATGCCTGCTATATATTTATATATGAGGATAATTGCTTGAAATTCTGAAGCAAGCATGTGTGTGTGTGTGTGTGTGTGTGTTGTATATGTTGGTAGGTGTGTCTAGTATGAACACAAAGGCCAGAGAAGAACATCAGCTGTCCTGCTTTCTCACTCTCCAGCTTACTCTCTTGAGACAGGGTCTCTCATTGAATCTGGAGCTAGGCTAGCCGCCAGCAAGCCCTAGTGGTCCAAGTGTTTCAGCCCCCTACTGGGGCTGGGTTTTCAGGCCTATATGCAGCCACACCCAGCTTTTAATCTAGATGCTGGGGATTCTAACTCAGATCCTCATGCTTGCTCAGCAAGTGCTCTTACCCCGTGAGCCATCTCCACAGACCCTTTTGAAGGATTTTAAAATTTTATTTGTTGTTGTTGTTGGGAGTAGGGTACACAAATACCCTGACGTGGGGCGGGGCAGAGGACAGCTTTCAGATGTTGATTCTCTACTTGTACCATGCATTCTGGGGCTGCGACTCAGTAGTTTATTTAGTGCTGCGTATCAAATGCCTTTGCCACTGAGACATCTTGCCAGCCTTTGTTCTCATGTTTTATAAGACTACCTAGCATGGCATGAGATACACGCCTGTAATCCTAGTACTTGGGGCTAAGGCAGGAGGATTGCTATGAGTTCAAGTTCAGTCTGGGCTACAGAATGAGTTCTAAGCCAGCCAGGGAAACCTACAGTGTGAGATTCTGCGTCAAAGAACCAAAATACATTTAAAAATAAAGGAAAAGCATGTTCCCTGGATGGTTGCCAGATTGTACTCCATCTGCCAGGGATTGAACTTAGGTCCTCATGCTCACCTGTCAAGTGCTCTGTTACTGAGTTATGTCTCCCAGTGATAGCTGAACAATATCTAAAACTGTGCTCTGTTCAGCCCTGAATCCAGGCATCTATTACACTGGGGTGGAGGTTCAGCAATGGTTAGATGCCACAAAGCAGGCAACAATGCCTTAACTGTGTTATTAGACTCAGGGGCTTCTTCCATCTTTGTCAAGGGAAGGCTAACTCCTTTCCTTTTGTATGACACAGCTCCAACTTTCCTATTTCTACAGGTCTTACAACCCCATGAAGAGATAGCAAAATAAGCAATCAGAAGCCATACAAAGTGCATGCTATGTTGAGGAGATCAACAACATGCGTTTGCATTGCATGTGAGGAATGAACACCCAGGAGAGGCTGAGCAAGGCTAGGGTGTAGAAGGTGAGCTAGAAGTCAGTAAAGCGGATGAGAAGGGGAAATAAACACATTAGACAGCAGGGGTGGGCACTGAAGCAGGATCAGATGGGAGAATCTGAGCAGTGAGGCAGGGAGGACCACAGGGATGGATGTGTCCTGGAGACAAAGGGCAAAGGAGACTTATATTAAATGATGAAGCATTTTGAAGATGCTAAGGATAGTAAAGTGTTTTAAAGTGGCAGGAACTGCAGTCGGATTTCCATCTTTGGATGCTTAGTGTCAGAGCAATACTGAGGAACACTGTGGAGGGTAATGGTAGTCCAGGCAGGATGCTTAGGAGGAACAGCAGAGACAAACCAGAGCAAAGAGGCATTCAGTTTAAGGATGTCCAAGAGAAGGTGCTCCACAAAGCATTGGCTAGGTGTGTCTGAAGCTCAGAATGGTGCTTAGTGCTGGTGTGTCATTTGGGGAGTGGGTGAGACTGCTTAGAAATCCCAAGCCACTTAAGTAAGTCCAGTGTTTGTTTGCTGCTGTCTCCCCAGCCCCTAAAGCCTTCCTGGCAGTAGGAAGCATTTGGGGTTTGAATACATGACTAAGATAACGAAAACAGAGACAGTCTAAGAACGTGGCTCTGAGAAACCACCATTTAGAGATACAAAGAGGCAAGTGCAAGGGTTTCAGATCCAGGGAAGTGAAGGCTGAGTCCGATCCCCAGCACCCATATGATGGGATCAATTCCCACAGGTTGTCCTCTGACCAATATATGAGCGAGCACACATACAACAATAAAAATGTAATTAAAATAAAGAAAAGAAAATCACTGTTGTTTGAGCTGTCCATGGTCGGCTACATTATAATCTTGGGAAGCTGAGACAAAGAGACCATGAATCCAAGGACATTCTTGGCTACATAACAAATACCAGGTCAGCCAAGGCTCTGAAACCCCATCTCTAAAGACCAAAGTAAATACAATAATACAATAGAAAAGAAAACCCTGGTGTCTGGTGGCCATAGTCTCAGCAGAGGTGGCAGTGGCTGTGGCTGTGGCTGGGGAGTATTTGGAAAGCTATGAGAGACTGAAGTACAGCCCACTGTTTCCAGGAACTTGGCTGTATCTTCATCTTTCCTCTTTGTTTTTGTTTCCTCTTTGTTTTCATTGATTTTGAGTCAGAGTCTTGCTCTGTAGCTCAAGCTGGCTTTGAACTCATTATGTAACCTATCCTGATCTCAAATTCCTGATCCTCCTGCCAGTCTTTCCAGCACTGGGATTACAGATGTATTATCATGTCTGGTCTCTGCCTTTTCTTCAGTTTTTCTCCTCAAGTTAGGAGACAGGCTCAATTCTCTTGTCTTTAAATTTCTGTTCAAAAAAATGTTCTCTTCATTCTCATACTAGTGGTTTGTCTTTTCTCTCTGCTAGTAAATGATAGTATATAAAGATATCATAAATCTGTTAATCATTCAGTCTCTCTCTCTCTCTCTCTCTCTCTCTCTCTCTCTTTCACACACACACACACACACACACACACACACACACACACACACGGCAATTTATTTGCTTTTTAAAAATGCTTGAACCTGTGTATTTATTTTATTCTGTGTATAGGAGTGTTTTGCCTGTATGTATGTATGTATATATACCATATGGATGCCTGTTGCCCAAGAAGGCCAGAAGAGAATCAGATCCCTAGAACCTGGGAGTTACAGACAGTTGTGAGCAACATTGCTGGGAGCTGAAGCCAGATCCTCTGCAAGAGCAGAAAGTGGTCTTAACCACTGAGCCATCCCTCCAGCTCACTTACTCATTTTCTTATCCATTCATCTCTGCTTCTACTCTTCCTCTCACTCCCTATATTTAGTACTTCAGCAAGACTTACTCTAGCTCCAAGGGACTTCTGCACCTGGGGTTGGTGAGACAGCTCAGAGGTAAAGACACTCAATGCTTTGTCTGATGACCTGAGGGACTCATGTGGTGGCAAAAAAGGACTGAGTCCTCAATGTTGTCCTCTGACCTCTCCTCAAGCACATGGTGTGGCATGAACATATATGGATAAATAAATTAATTTAAAATTAACAAAACAGGGATGGAGAACTATTTTTGTGTTTTTGTTTTTGCTTTGAAGTCTTTAGTGTTCTTGAAGATATCGGGAGTCATATTCAGGGCCTGACACATGTTAGGCAAATACTTTACCACTAAGCCACACCCACTCACTTTCCTGATTCTTTTTATTCTTTTTAGCTTTTGTGTGTTGCATGTGTGCCTATTTGTTTGCACGTGGATGCAGGTGTATACATATCCGCACAGGTATGCGGGATCCAGAAGACAATCAGGTGCCATTTCTTAGGTACCATCTACTTACTCCCCTCAGTAGGTTTCACTCACCTGGAACTTGACACTTAGATTAGGCTGAGTAGCCTGGGAATCCCAGGTATCTGCTTATCTCCACTTCCAGGGCCTAGGATCAGAAGTAGGCAACCTTGCTGTAGAGATTGAACTCAGGTCCTTGTAGCTTATGTGACAAGCACTTTACCTGCATCTCCATTTTTTTAAATTTTTTGAGTGTTCTTGGAGACAGGACCTTATTATATAACCCCAGGTCATCTGAAACTGATTATGCAGAACAGTGTTGTGTAACAGTTTTATTCGAGATTGAAACATTCCATCCTACAGGAACTCTCTTTAAATATGTAAACAACCTAAAATAGCTTTAGGAAGTCCCTGAAACTGACCAGATTCGCTAGGTCTGGTCCTGCCAGTTATAAAAGCTGAGAGTCTGTCTGACATGAAGCTGAGCTTCAAAGAAGTCTCTCAGATAAACTGAGCTGCAAAGAAGACTCTGAGACCAGACCAGCTACCCAGAAGAAGCAGTGACAGCTGAGCTGCCTGGAAGAGGTGACGACCAATAGACACACCTAGAAAGAACACCCTCTAACCTGTTGAGCTGCCTGTAGGCTGTAGGTGTGCTCCAGGCTCCCAGCTTTTGATAGCTGTCACCCATGCTGTAGCAGGCTTTGGTGATGCAGCTGTCTGTTGAGGTTTAGTCTTTTGCTATGTATTCTAATACTAAATACTTATCCCCAAGGCCTGGTTGCCCTCAGTGATGAAAGAATCTGCACATACACAAGTGATGTTGTGTAATCTTGTCCCCTAAGTTATTCCCAATTGGTGAATAAAGATGCCTACCATCTACAGCTGGCAGAAGAGAGGTAGGTGAAGTCTGGGTTCTGGGCTTGGGATCAGAGGAGGGACCATGAGGGAGAGGGAAGAAGGTGATAGAGCAGAGATGCCATGGGGTAGGTGAGCTATGAAAACATGGCTGGCCAGTTGGAGTTAAGAGCACCCCAGATGGAACATATCAAGTTATAACTCGGGGTTATTGATAGGGAAGGAGATATAATAGCATAGTGAGTAGATATCTGCATAGCTTTAGTGTTGATTAAGGCTTATTATAAAAGTTGTGTGTCTTTTATCTGGAAACTGAATAATCAAAGGTGGGGTAGAAACCCTCCTGTCTGAGATTAAATATTAAATACAACAAATTGGTGCCCATTTCTGCTCCAGTAAATAATACAAATAAAACTCATTGGTTCACAAAGTTGACTTTGGCCGTATCTGTACTTAGGTCTGCTGTGGGCTCCCTATCTGGGGTGAGTAGATGTGAGTCTCCACAGGAGAAACTCTGTCACACAACAGTCAGCCTGGCCTCTAAATTAAGGCCATCCTCTTAACTCTACTTACTAAGTTCTGAGATCACTGGCTTGTACCACCATGCCCAGTTTATCTCAGTGCTGGGATTTGAACCCAGGGCTTCACGTATGCTAGGGAAGCACCTGGCCAACAGAAGGCTTCTCTAGCCCTTCTTTTGTCTGTTCTTGACAGCAGCCAGAATGATCCTTCAAATGTTGAGTCATAGCTGATCAACCTTCTCCTCAAAACTTTCTAATGGCTTCTCAGTTTTATGCCCCTGTAAAATCTGAAGCCATCAGCACCTGTCTCTCACTCACTTTTTTTTTTTTTTTTAGATTTTATTTATTATTATATATAAGCACACTGTAGCTGTCTTCAGACACACCAGAAGAGGGTGTCAGATCTCATTACGGGTGGTTGTGAGCCACCATGTGGTTGCTGGGAATTGAACTCAGGACCTTTGAAAGAGCAGTCAGTGCTCTTAACTGCTGAGCCATCTCGCCAGCCCTCTCACTCACTTCTTATCACTAATCCTGTCATTCAGCTTACTATATCCAGTCATAGGTCTCTCTCTATCCTCCACCCTAGGGCTTGTAAGTGTGCTGGTTTGTGTTGGAATCCTCCTCTCTTTTTATTAAAGATTTATTTACTTTATATTTATATGAGTACACTATAGCTGTCTTCAGACACACACTAAATGAGTGCATTGAATCCCATTACAGATGGTTGTGAGCCACCATGTGGTTGCTGGGAACTGAACTCATGACCTCTGGAAGAGCAGTCAGTGCTTTTAACTGCTGAGCCATCTCTCCAGCCTGAGCCTGGAATCCTCTTCTCTTAGAGCATCATTTGACTCAACTCTCCCTTTGTCCAAAGCCTGGGCATCCTTTCCAACGACTGTGGTACCTTAGCTTCTGCCAGCTCCCTAGTATCTTTATCTCACTAACATGGCCCTCCTTGACAGCCCTGACCTGTCTAGTTATTGCTTGCTTCCCTCCAATAGACTGTGAGCACTGGGAAGCAGACCTTCCAAGAACACCTCCCCTAGAGGAGCAGAGATAAAGATAACCAAGAAGCTATTCCTGCCCTTGAGGAACCCACTCTGGTGAGTCATGCGACCTAACAAGTAATTAGAATGGAACCGCTGAAAGCATTTGGAGGCCAGAGGCTGAGGCTCTAGGGGAGGGGCCCCGTTTGCAATGACAACTACTGATCTCTGCAGCCTGGGTAGTAGTTAAAGCCATGAGCTCACCAGAAGAGAATGTGAGAAATGACAGACACTCAGAGCCACCTGTGTCTAAAGAATGAAGGACAGAGAAATGGGACTGGGAAGAACCATCCAGAAGATGGAGAAGAGCCAGCTCAGTAGAGCAACCCATGACCAAGCTGCTAGATTGCCTTTTGGGAATTAGCTTTTTTATTTGTTCAATGACTGGGTCTTGTAACCCACCCAGGCTCGCCTAGAATTTGTGTTTCCTTGGCTGTCCTTAAACTATTGGTCTTCCTGCCTCAGCATCCTGAATGCTATGTTATAGGTGTTTGCCATCATAGTTAGGTAAGTAGGCTTTATAAAATTGACTAACAGAGTTGAGAAAGGCCAGTGCTGAAGCTATTGCTTAGTGTGCACACTGCCCTGGCTCTTCAACAAAACTCAGAACTCTACCAAAAAATATACACCAAAGAGTACCAACATTTCCTATGACAGTTATTACTATGAACATGTTATATAAATCCATATATTAATTCTCATAAGAACCTAGGATTAGGTACGAAGATGACCTGGTTCTTTAGCAAAGGAGACCACCAGCTCACCTTCCCAAGTATATGTGTCTGCTAAGAAAATAAAGATCTGCTAGCAAGGCATGGTGGCATTTGTATTCCCAGCCCTTGGAGTCTGAGGCAGAAGGATCTTGAGTTTTAAGCTAGCCTGGGATACATAGGGAGTCTCAAATAGAAAAAAATAAAACCAAACAGGTTTGAACCCAGGCAATTTGAGCATGTAATGTTTTTTGCTTGTTTGTTTTTTAAGATTTATTTATTTATATCTTATTTATTTGTTACTTTTTTTCAAGACAGGGTTTCTCTGTGAACCCCTGATTAGCCTGGAACTCACTTGGTAGAGCAGGTTGGCCTCGAAATCAAAGATCTGCCTTCCTCTGCTTCCGAGTGCAACAGTTTGTGCTCATAACTACTATGTTATGACGCTATCTATGTGATTTTTCCTGTTTTACTAAACACCTATTGAGGGTCATATCCCTGTTGTACCCTCTGCTTAGAGCAGCTGGAAGCCCAGACCCTCCATTCATGGAGTTCCTCTCCTTTTGAGACACTGACATTAAAGGAAGAAAATCCAGACAGGTGAGATGACTCAGCAGTAAGGAAGCCTGCTGCCAAGCCTGACAGCCAGTTTGATCCCTGGGACCCACATGATGGAAGGAGATAACTGACTCCTGAAAGTTGCCCTTTTACTTCTGCATAAGCACAAAAATTTAAAAAAAAATGTAATAAAAAGTTTAAAATAAGCAAATCCATGGTAATAAGTGCTGTGGAATAAAGGCAGCAGAAAGGTTGAGTGCTTGTGTAGCAAGTATGAGGCCCTGAGAGGGACCCCAGTACTGAGTAAGACCAGGGGTGGAGGAAAAGATGGATGGAGACGCATTTAGGATAAAGAGGTACCTCAAACTTAGTGGTGAGTAGGGAGAGGCCTTGAGGGGATGGAGAGGGAGAAGGCCTGCGACAAGGGAATGTGGATTCTGGGAGCCCTGCCTTCTAAAAATAAGGCAGCATGATGAGAGCATTAGGGAGGGGGTGGAGGTGGTAAGATCAGAAAGTTCAGGACCATCCTCCAAAACATAGTGATTCAGAGGCTAGCCTGGGCTATATAAGCCTCAATTAGAAAGAGGAGGAGGAGGGGGACTGGAGAGACAGCTAAGCAGTTAAGAACCCTGGCTGCTTGCCCTTCCAAGAGGACCTGGGTTTGATTCCAAGCATCCACATGCTGGCTCACAACCCTCTATAATTCCAGCCCTCTTCTGGCCTCTGTGGGCACCAGGCAAATACTTGTGCAGACATACATTCAGGCAGAATACCTGGATGCATAACTGTTTTAAAGAGAGAGAAAGAGACAGAGGAGAAATACAGAAGGGCAGGGGATACAGCTCAGTGGTAGAGCTTGCCTAGTACAAGACGTCCTGATCAATCTCTAGCACTAAAAGGAGGGGGGGCAGGGAAGAAGCAGTATATGGTATCATGAAAGGTAATGGTGTCCACTGAGGAAGGGACAATGAACTGAAAGATACAAAGGAAGTGTGACAGTGAGCCAAGAGGATTTCTAGTGGAAGAACACTCCAGACAGAGGGACCAGCAAGTGCAAAAGCCTTAAGGTATAAGTGAGCCTGGCGGTTCTCAGAACTACAAGGAGGTCAAGACAGTAGCGACAGAAGGTAGAGCTCTGGAGAGGCGGGAGATGAGGTCAGGGAGATAAGGGCTTCTGAGTTGCCCGAGATTAAAGAACCAAGTGAAGAGGTTTGTGTTCTATAGTCACATCAGTTTAAAAGGTATATATGCCCAGCACTCTGGAGGGAAGGACAGGCAGATCTCTGTGAGTTAGAGGGCAGCTTGTTCTACATTGGGAGATCTTGTCTCAAGAAAACGATTACAGACAAGTGCATATTCATACATATTTACATATATGCAAATATATTTACATATTTACACATGCATGTGCAGTGTTAGAGGGAGAGCAGGAGAATATGAACCTTCCAAATTTATGCCCTTTAACAATATTGTAAATCTTTACCTTGTATATCTCAGTACAAGGTTACAGTAACCAAAACTTAGCTTAAAAATAAACTCCACTGGGCTGGAGAGATGGCTCAGTGGTTAAGAATACTGACTGCTCTTCCAGAGGTCCTGAGTTCAATTCCCAGCAACCACATGGTGGCTCACAATAATCTGTAATGGGGTCTGATGCACTCTTCTGGTGTGTCTGAAGACAGCTACAGTGTACTCGTATAAATATAAACAAATAAATAAATAAATAAATAAATAAATCTTTAAAAAAAATACTCCACTGGAGAGATGGCTCAGTGGTTAAGAGCACTTCCTGTGTTTGTCCCAGCACCTACATAGCAGCTCACAACCATCCTTAACTCTAGTTCTAGGGGATCCAAAGTTCTCTGAATTTCTCTAGCGACAGGCACCAACATGATGCATATATGTATATGCAGACAAAACAGGCATACATAAAAATAAGTCAAAAATAATAAAATAAAATTTTAAATAAACTCTTGAGGGGCGGCAAGATGGCTAAGTAGGTGAAATCACTTGATAAGCAAGACTGACAACTCCCCAGAGTCCCCTGTGGTGGAAAGAAGCAATGACTACCAGACATCATCTTTCTGACTTCCCATATATGATATGGTAGTATGTGCCTGCACTTTCACACACCTGCACACACATGCAATAATAATAAAAAAAAACCATAAAATAATCTCTAGGACTGGGGATGTAGCTCAGTTGGTAGAGGGCTTACCTTTCATTCAGGAGGCCATGGGCTCCATCTCCCAAACTACATAATCCAGGCATGGTAGGGTATGCTTATAATCTCAGCACTGAGGAGGGATCAGGTCGATCAGGAGTTCAGTGTCAGCCTCAGTGACATGGAGTGTTCAAGGTCAAGTAGGGCTGTATAAAACTCTGTCTCAAAAACAAATGCAGAGATGGGGGCTGGAAAGATGGCTTAGCAGTTAAGAGCGCTGACTGCTCTTCCAGAGGTTCTGAGTTCAATTCCCAGCAACCACATGGTGGCTCACAACCATCTGTAATGGGACCTGATGCCTCTTCTACTGTGTCTGAAGAGAGCAATAGTGTACTCATATACATAAAAAACAAACAAAAAAAACCCCTCTTAGCCACGTGTTGGGAAGCTCCAGCTCAAGCCCCTTTCTTTCCTGTTATAGGTGTGTCTCCTGAAAAAGATGTCCCCTTTTGCTCCTTCCTGCCTTCTTAACCTAAAGTCTGCCTTGAGCCTTGCCACCCCTTGCAGCTCCTGCTGTGGGCTTCACTTGTGTCTGTTCTAGAACACAATGATTACTCATGGCTTCATGTGCGTTGACTCTACAATGAGCCTTTGTATCGTCTTTATTCTTTTTTTTTAAAGATTTATTTATTTTATGTATGTGAGTACACTGTTGCTGTACAGAATGATTGTGAGCCTTCACGTGGTTGTTGGGTATTGAATTTAAGACCTCTGCTTGCTCTGGTCAACCCTCGCTCGCTCAGTCCCTGCTGGTTCTGGCCCAAAGATTTATTTATTATTATAAATAAGTACACTGTAGCTGTCTTCAGATGCACCAGAAGAGGGCGTCAGATCTCATTACATGGTTGTGAGCTACCATGTGGTCACTGGGATTTGAACTCAGGACCTTCGGGAGAGCAGTCACTGTGTTCTTAACCCCTGAGCCATCTCTCCAGCATCTTATGATTATAGTTTAAATGTGTGTGTAGTTGTGTGCACAGGTATAGACATCAGAGGATAACTTGGGTGAACTGATTCTCTTCTCCAACTATGTGGGTCCTGGGGATGTTGAACTCAGGGAGTCAGGCTTTGCCTGCAAGCAGTTTTGCCTGATGAGCCATCTCGCTTGCCCCTCCCACTATCTCTTGAACACTTTCCACCTCTAGACTTGTTCTCAGTTCCTCCTACGTCCCCTCTTGCACTTTCCTCTAGCCTTTCTATACTTCATTGGTCCATTTCTTTGTCTGTCTCCTGTGACTGGGTACTTATGCATTAGCTTGTGCAGCAAGCTAATACCTGGGACAATCAAAAGTCACTATGAACTGTGACTTAGAGACATCTGGAAAGAGAGAGAAAGAAATCGCTCAAGTACAGAATTTCCATGGAGCTTCTTCACAGTAAAACAGTCATGAGCAAATAATAGCTACTCATCACTTTTCTCACCTTGAAAATGTGAACTTTGATCACTGGTATAAATTTCAAATGGAAATAGTTTGACCCTGCCAGACTAGCATATGTGATTGCCCGGATCCTCTGATAACATCATCTCCTTGGACTGACAAGACTGTTTGTTTGGGTTTTGGGTTTTTTGTTTTTGTTTGTTTGTTTTTTGCTTGCTTTTTTGGTTTTAAATAAGGAAGACAACATGTTAAAGCCCCCCTCTTTTTTTTTTTTTTTTTTTTT
>NW_022196906.1:38848154-38851972 GCF_008632895.1 Mastomys coucha | reverse complement strand
TAGACCAGGCTGGCCTTGAACTCAGAAATCTGCCCGTCTCTGCCTCCCAAGTGCTGGGATTAAAGGCGTGCGCCACCACTGCCAGGTGTTAAAGCCCTTTAAAGTAAGTCCCCAAATCTACCAGTGTGGCTGAGAAGAACCATAATACTTAGGAGACATCAATTGGGCTTTATAGACTCTGTTTGACACAGCAGATGGAAGTATGATTAATACATGGCTCCTGACTTTAGAAAGTTTTGTCTCTGACTTACACCAAATGTACGGCACAAAGCCAGCTGCCATCTCTGCTAGATTCAGTAAATGTCTTCTACTCATAAATACAATTAGCTATGCCAAGTTCTTTTTCAAGTTCAGAAGTGAAAACTCAATGGACACAGACAGGGACTACAACCATTACTTCTTCCTCCTCCTTCTCCTCTTTTTTTTTTTTTCCAAGACAGGGTTTCTCTGTATAGTCCTGGCTGTCTTGGAACTCACTCTGTAGACCAGGCTGGCCTCGAATTCAGAAATCCACCTGCCTCTGCCTCCCAAGAGTTGGGATTAAAGGCATGCGCCACCACTGCTCGGCCCTCCTCTTTAAAAAAAAAAAAAAAAAAAAACCTTAGGAGAGCCAGGCAGTGGTGGTGCATGCCTTTAACCTCAGCACTTGGGAGGCAGATTTCTGAGTTCAAGGCCAGCCTGGTCTACAGAATGAGTTCCAGGACAGCCAGGGCTATACCAAGAAACCCTGTCTTGAAAAAAACAAAAACCAGCCTGGTTGTGGTGGCACACCTTTAATCCCAACACTTTTGAGGCAGAGACAGGCAGATTTCTGAGTTTGAGGCCAGCCTGGTCTACAGAGTGAGTTCCAGGACAGCTAGAGCTACACAGAGGAACCATGTCTCAAAAAAAAGAAAAAGAAAAAGAAAAAGAAAAGAAAAAGAAAAAACTAAAGACCAAAAACAAAAAACCCTCAGGAGGCTAGCCTTGAACTTAATGTGCAGACCAGACTGGCTTCACACACTCCATCCATCCACAGCCTCTACCTCCCTAGTGCTGGGATTACAGGTGTGCACCATATGCCCAGGTTGAACTGCTACCTCTGCATTATAAGGGCATCTTTATTTTATTTTATTTTTTTAAGATTTATTTATTTACTATATGTGAGTACACTGTAGTTGTCTTCAGACACACCAGAAGAGGGCATCAGATCTCATTATGGGTGGTTGTAAGCCACCATGTGGATGCTGGGATTTGAACTCAGGACCTTTGGAAGAGCAGTCAGTGCTCTTAACCGCTGAGCCATCTCTCCAGCCCCAAGGGCATCTTTATTGAAGAGCTATTGGCCCTTTCTATTCAGAAGAAAGCAATACCAATGATTCTGAACAGCTCCCTGTTCTGTGATGATCCTGGGTGGGATATTTAAATGTCTCAACCAGCTTCTTGTTTTAGTTCAAAGACCTTTGGATCTACTATACTAATGCGCTATGTCCATTCAGAGCTCTTTTGGAGAATGGAAAATGGGAGCACTGTCTTTACCAAAAGTGAGGAAAAGCTGGGTGAAACGCTGGGAAGGTTGAAGCAGAAGGATCAAGAGTAAGCCATATAACAAGCTTGAGGTCAGCCTGGGTTGTATGAAACCCTGTCTCAAAACACAGAAAAAAGAAGAAATCTGGGAAGTTTCTATCCTTACCATTAACGAATAAACCAACAAAATGTGATTTTTGCAAATGAGGAAACAGGGATATGGCTAGGTACCTGCTTGTGACTCTGAACCCATGTTAGTCACACCATGATACTGATTTGCAGTGAGGAGTACTCAGAGTAGAGAAAAAGAGAGTCAACACCTAGGAGTCCCTTTGGGAAAAACGTAGGTTTATTCATTTTATGTGTTAGTGTTTGTTTGCATATATGTATGTGTTATCATTTGCATGCGTGATGTTCAGATAGGGCACTGAATCTCCTGGAGCAGGAGTTAGGGTGGTTGTGAGCTATCATACATCTACAGATGGTAAGAAATGAGCCCAGTTCCTCTGCAAAAGCAACAATTGCTCTTAACCTGTGAACCAACCTCTCCAGCCCCCTGTAAAAGCCAAAGTAATTTATGAGTTTGCAGAAATGGACAAAATTTGGAGTTTCCTCCCTGAAAGTTTCCTTCTCTCATTTGGAAAAAAAATATAAAATATATGCATTTTTATTAGGTTGGCAAAGATCAGAAAGAAGGGTAAGAAAAAGCTTTCAGAAAAGTTATAGAGAAAGGGGCCCTCTTCAGAATTGCTGATGGGAATATGAATTGCCAGGCAACATTTACTGGGGACAATTTGATAATATCTGTCAAAATCACAGATGTCCATGCTTGGAGTTCAGCAACTGCACTTCTGAAACTTCAAACTGAAGGTATATCACACAGTTGCAAAGTGGTATCCAAGGTTGTGCACCACGTTATTGTGTGAAATTGAATAGAATGGTCCGGCACTGTGCTCGTACCTATAATATTAGCATTCAACAGAGGCAAGAGGATTGCCAAAAGTTTGAGGTCAGAATCGGCTACAGAATAAGTTCCAGGAAAGCCTGGGCTACACAGTGAAACACTGCTTTGTTTTGTTTTGATGAGATGATGGCTCAGTGGTTAAGAGCACTGGCTGCTCTTCCAGAGGTCCTAGGTTCGATTGTCAGCACCCACTCATATGGAAACTCACAATCATTTATAACTCCAGTCTAGGGCAAATTCTGCATCTTCTTCTGGTCTCCACAGCTACTGCTTGTAGGTAGTGCACAGACATACAGGCACCCAAAACACCCATCCACATAAAGTAAAAATAAAAAGAGAGAAGGAGGAGGAAGAGGGGGAGGAGCAGGCCATTCAGTAGATTGAAAGCCATGTACATTTCCACTGCATGTTTAAAAGCTGTATGTTTTCAGACATCCCCAAGAGTAATACAAACAATTTCCCAGTTTTATTAAGTGGAATCACTGAGATGCCATTCAAGACTTGATAGCCTTACATTTATGGACAAAGTTATCTATGAACTCATTTGTATAGATATAGGTCATCTTTGGAAGTATTAACAGAACATTTGCTACCATGAAGGGAAGATAGAAATTGATGTCAGCAATGTGCTATCTCAGAACCAGTGCAGTGGGGTTTTAAATTTTATTAGCAGACATGCCTGGATTCCAGTACTCAGAGACAGAAGCAGGAGGACCTTTCTAAGTTTGAGTTTAGGTTGGTTTACATAGCTCAGGTCTAGACCAGTTAGACTCAAAAAAAAAAAAAAGTGGGGTGTGAATGTTAGGGGGCTGGAGAGAGAGAGTGAAGCAGCTAAGGGTGGGGGCTGCTCTTACACCCACTTAGGTTTGTTTCCCACCTATATCAGGTGGTGCCCAACTGCCTGCCACTCCAGTTCCAAAGGTCCTCTCTTGTTCTCTGTGGTCACCTCGTGTACATACAAAGACACATAAATAAACACAAAAAATAGATTTTTGTTTGTTTGTTTGTTTTTTAAAATAGGGAATGGGGATAGGGATGTGGATAGAGTGCTTGCCACTTAGTATTCACAAAGCCCTGGGCTTGATTCCCAGCAGCACATAAAAATAGGCATGGTGGGACACACCTGTATTCCAAGCAGTCGAGAGGAAGAAAGTTCAGTATCATCCTTGGCTACTTAAGTTCAAGATCAGTCTCAAATAGATAAGGCCATAGCTCAAAAGTAGCTGTTTTTTTAAAAAAAAATTAGCCATATGACCTATTGATATTCAAGAGAAATGATTTAAAATTTACAACTAAAAATAAAGCACATGCACTTTAAGATAACATGAGAAATTAAAAAAAGACTCTC
>NW_022196906.1:38726783-38848144 GCF_008632895.1 Mastomys coucha | reverse complement strand
CCGTGTGTGTGTGTGTGTGTGTGTCCTCAGGATCAAACCCAGGGCTTTCTTTCCAAATACTAGGTAAGCACTCTCCCATTGAATGTCCTTTTGTCAAGATCGTCTTATTGGATATCGATGTTAGATCACACTAAAGTTTAAGACGTATCCCTATGTATGTGGCCTAGGACATTACTCTAAGACTCAGTTTCCCCACCTGTAAAATAAAGATTATCTTACATGATTAGTAAGAACTGAATGCACATAAAACATTTGGGATCATACAAAGTACTCAATAAGAGCTAGTTATTTCTGCTCTAAACCACTGGGCCATAAACCAAATTCTGATCTATACCAGGTCGCTTTGCACCAGCCTGAGAGAGACCGACTAGATAATGTTTCAAGGAGTGCTTCCCCACTTCCCAGGCTCATGTCTCCACAGCCTGCAAATATTCCCCATTCTTGCTGCTGCCGCCCACCCTGCAGACCTCCCACCTGTGCTAAATCAAGTGTGCTTGTAGGGAGGGGGTTACGCAGAATCTAGCGGGTTTGTTTTCTCAAAGGTGGAGGGCGGGAAGAAGTCCTGTTGACACAGTTATATAAAGCCTGTCACTCAGTCCCCTGCCTACTACCTCTGAAGGCCGTTATGCATATTAAAGAAGGGGGGCGGCAAATACAAAAGAAAAATAAACGAGAGAGTGAGAGAGGGAACAAATCAGGATGCTTGAGGGAATCCACGTGGTCGCCAATCTGTAACTGATCAGAGCAGCTACACTGAAGCAAAAACCCCAGAGCCCAACGCTAAATACATTGCAACAGAGAAACCGTCCACAATGGGGTGTGTTATGTCCTAAGCAGAGTCTTGGGGCTGCTGTTTAATATCCTTTCGCAGCTCCCACCCTCTCGGCACCTAGTAAGCCACGAGAAGCAACAACGGAATCTGGTTGTGTGTGCGTAGTGTGAATGTGCGTTTTGCAAACCATCTGGGCCCCATCCTGCGTGGTTGGAACGATGATCGATCCCGAACGAGTTTGGGGAGTTGGGGCTTGACTATGTCTCCTCCCCTTCTCTGTTTCTTTCCTCGCTCCCCCCCCCGCCCCCCTCCTCTCCTCAGGCACAGACGTCTCTCAGTAGGAAGGACGTAGATTTTTCAGCACCAGGAGGCCGTGGACCTCTGAAGGCGTGCAGTACACCCTCCAGTGGGCTGGAGCTGGTTGCTACCTGCCTTACTATGACCCACCCTGTCGTTCCCAAATCTGCCACCCGGGGAGGTCCTAGTTAGAGCAGCTCTGTGTACCGGTGCGGGAGACCTGGATGGCTGCGTGACCTTCCTGCGAACTCCACCTCAGCTGGGGGTTGGGGGGAGATGGAGGCTACTCCGGGTCCGCAGGCAGTGTATCGATCCCTAAGCCTCAGCCAAGGCAAATTCTTCGGGCAGCAATCTCTCCCTCCTTCCTTAGCTTTTCCATCCCCGCAGGCTTCTAACGTCTTGCTGGAGGCGCCCTCTCCTATTTCCCGCAATAAAGTAAACCCCGTGGATATTCACCCCACCATCAGCCCCCGCCGCTGCCCTCTCCCTTTTCCCTCCCCCTCGGCTTGCTAACCCTGCGTGCAGAGCAGGCCGGCGGCGGGCCCCTTCCACCCAGTGTATCATAATGCCCAACGCCGGGCTTCACTCCCCCCCCCAACCCCCCATCATGAGAAATGTGCTGGCGAGCCCCCTCCCTCCGCGTGCATACATTAGGGTCTGCTTTGCATGCAGCGGCAGGCTGGAAGCGGAGGAAGAAGGGGCGGGGCGCCCTTGCCCGCCTCTTCCCTCCAGGCCCTGTCCGTTAGCCACCCAGTTTCAGCTCCGTTGTAACACCAGGTCGTTCGCGCAGCGCACGCTGTGGCTCCAACGCCAGGGCTGGGAAAACACACCCCAACTCCGGAGAAGGGCACCAAAGCCAGAAGCCCTTCACCTCCCTCCTGGGCACAGTGGAGCGAGGAGGTGGCGGAGGCCGACCACTCGGTTGTGTGCATTTTGGAAAGAGCTCCAAGCATGAAGATGGGAGGGGCTCCTCTTTTTATTGGATTTTATTTTATTTTTTTAAGGCGCGTTCACCGAGAGCCTTGCCCTTTTGCATAGAATCAATTGGGCGACGCTTCGGTTTTGCATGGAGTACAATGGAGCTTTCTGGATTCTAGAAGCGTTCCATACGGGCTAAGCCCGCCGCTCTCCAAAGCGGAGGAGAAGGCTCGCTCCTCCGGGGACCCAGCAGCCGCGCCGCACTGGAAGCGGTTCTCCTGGGCCGTTCAAGTCCCTGCGCGTCCCGGGAACGTGTGTAATCGGCCTCTCGGCTCTCTCGGCTGCGGGCCACCGCTCCCTCCGCCTCTATCCTCCCGCCGCCCTCGCCCCCTCCCCCCTCTCCCCGGAACCCGCCTCCGCTCCGGGCTCCAGGGCTTCCTTCCCCCTCTCATCTTCCTTGGCGCTGCCGCTCCCGGAGGGCGGGGCATGCACTTATCCAGGTTGCCGGGCGGGAGGAGCCGGGCCCGGGGCTCGGCATAGAGCAGCGGCCTCCGGGCGGCAGAGGCGGAGGCCAGAGGCCCCTATGCAGATTGCAGGGCAGGCGAGCGCCACACGGCGCTCAGCATAGCGGGCCTCGGGGTACGGGCGGCTGGGCGGCGCCAGGCGGGTTAGGCAGGTTCCGGGGCCCGCCGCTCCCCCCCCCTCCGCCTCCCCGCCCCCCTGTGTTGTCGCCTCTCCCTCTCGCTGCTTCACTTACGGGGCGAACATGGCGCACAGCTGTCGGTGGCGCTTCCCCGCCCGACCCGGGACCACCGGGGGCGGCGGCGGCGGGGGGCGCCGGGGCCTAGGGGGCGCCCCGCGGCAACGCGTCCCGGCCTTGCTGCTTCCCCCCGGGCCCCCGGCCGGCGGTGGCGGCCCCGGGGCGCCCCCCTCCCCCCCGGCGGTGGCGGCGGCGGCGGCGGCGGCGGCGGCGGGAAGCAGCGGGGCTGGGGTTCCAGGGGGAGCGGCCGCCGCCTCAGCAGCCTCTTCGTCGTCCGCCTCGTCTTCGTCTTCGTCATCGTCCTCAGCCTCCTCAGGGCCGGCCCTGCTCCGGGTGGGCCCGGGCTTCGACGCGGCGCTGCAGGTCTCGGCCGCCATCGGCACCAACCTGCGCCGGTTCCGGGCAGTGTTTGGGGACAGCGGCGGGGGAGGCGGCAGCGGAGAGGTAAGGGGGCGAGGAACCCCCAGGTTCGGGGTCTCGACCCTCTGAGGAACCCCTCCCCTCCCCCATGCAGGTTTGAGGAGCATCCCAATTCTGGAAACATCCCGGGGTCCCTAACGCGGGGCAAATGGCCCTCCCATCTCAGGACCCTCCTTATGGGCTGCAGACCCCCAGGCGCCCTTACCCGAGGGTTCAGACCCTTCTGATTGAGGGCCTTTAGCTCCCGTCCCGCCTTCTTCCCCTGGACCCTTCCCCAAATCCCTTGGCACAGACCCCCTTGCGGGGGTTTCCCATCCCGGGACTGAACCCCTCCTCCCTTTCACAGATTACCTCATCCGAGCCAGATTCCTCCCTCCCTCTGCCAGAGACCTGATCCCGCCACATCTCCGCCTCCTTCCCTGGGCAGATGTGTTACTCCTAGGGCAGTCTTCCCCTTGGACATCTCTCGGGTGGTGGCTTCATCCAGGGCCACGTTCTTATCCTAGCCCTTGGAGAATCCAGGTCCCTTCCTGCACCTTGCTTCCGAAAACCTGATCAACCCTCCTCCCTCCATCCCCAGCCAGGTCTTCACCTTGCCAGTCACTCCCCCTTGTCTCACCTCTACTACCAGCCCATTCCCACCTCCTGCACCCCAGGCCTCCTTGTTCCGCCCTACCCCTCGGGGAAAGCTTTCCTCTCTACCTTGTCTGTTCTCATCTCTCTTGCGAAGATAACAGTGCTCTCCCCTGCGTTGTCTCTTTCCCCATCTTCCAGGGCTACGTTTCCTAGGCTGCTGGTGTCAGGGATTTACCTCCAACTCCACCCCTTTCCCTCCTTTAGACCAAGGACCAGAGGTGTGTTAGAGGGAAAATGGCCCGGTGTCTCCCTAGGCTTGGAGCAGAGCTACTTTCTGGCATTCTCCTTGAGAGGAGCAGGGTTTCCCTCCAGCTCTTGAGAAAGGGGGGCCCCCGGTGAGGGGTGTTTGTGGGGGAACTAGGACCGCATCCTCCCAAGGGAAGCAGCTGCTCTCTTACCCCACCCACTGCGCCTGAGAGCTTGCAGCCTCTGGCCCTGGTTCCCTCCCGCCCTTCTCCCCCCCCCCCCCCCCCCCCGTCATTTCATTATTGATCCACCTTTTCCTAGGCCAGTCCTGGGTCTTGGAAGGGGGTGGAGGAAAGCCGGTTGGGATGAGAGTACATAAAGGGACAGTTTTACCTCCGTGTGGTGGCGGTGGTTGTTGGTGTTTTGGGTTGGGAAAAAAGAGGATTATGAAGCCAAGTTAGTCTTTAGAAGGAGGAGGTAAGGTTATCTGCGATTCCTAGTGGGAGACTCAAAGTGGGTGAGGTAAACGGTTGAGAACCGGGATGCTTTGATAAGCGGTATTCAGCCTTTTTCAGCGAAAAGGAAAGTTGCCCTGGGAAGGGAAGTTGAGTTAAGGTTCAGTCAGTGGCGATGCGCATTTGTTTTCCATTGGATGCAGAAAGGGCAGTTTGAATCGCAGGGGAAGGGGGGGAGAATGTGATGGGGGATTCTAGGGGGAGGAAGAGCAGCTGCCAGGGGCTGAAGTGAAGGGGGGTAGGGGTTTGCAGTTCTGGAGTGCTGTTGATTGAAACAGAAAGGGAAAGATAGCAACCAGCCGTTTCCTGCGTGCACTGCCGTTGGGGCACACAAAATATACTGGGCAAACCCCTTGTGGCCCATTATGCCCTGCACCCCTTTAGATTTAGCAAAGGCCTTGGGAGGGTGGAGACCCTAGGGACCCCTGCCTCTCCTTTCAAGGAGCTGGTCTTTTTTTTTCTTTTCCTTTTTTCTTTTTCTTTTTTCTTTAAAGTTTTTAAGTTTTTAGTCTTCCAGCCTCCTTTTAAAAATTGTTTCTAAGGCAGCTTACTCAGGAGACTGACAACAACCGCCTCTGACAGAGCGAGGAGGACATGATGGGGGCGTGTTCCTTGCTATGTAGCTTGCTAGCTGCAGCATCCTCTTTCCCTGCCTCTTTGCGCTCTGTCTCCACCCCTTTTCCCAGCCTTCAGAAGGCAGCTGCAGTCAACAGGGTTGTTTTCGAGTATTTATTGGTTGCTGGAGATTATTACTATTATTATTATTTTTGAAAGGCCAATTCTGTATTTTTTAAGCTAACAACACAGATCCCAGGTAGTTGGAGAACCAAAGGCCTCATACATGACAAAAAGGCTGAGCCGTTCAGGTTACTTGCACGGAGTTGGTGCTTAAATGTGAGTTGACTTTGCTTTTTTTTTTTTTTAAGGTATAGCAGCAAAACAAAACACATACCACCTTACATTGACATATTATTCATCTGCATATTTTCAAAACTGAGACTTAACTGGTTATATGTAGAATTCTAGTCCTGTGTATGTTTGAGTAAAATAAGAAAGTCTATTAGGAGAAGTTGGTCTGCTTCAAGGGGATTCCTGAGCTGGCAGCATTCTGTTGCTTGGCATGCTTATGCATTGTGTATTGAAGGACCATGTGTTCAAGTTCTGAATGTTCTTATCACATATTCAAAAGCAAAGTCAGCAGCTTCCAATCATAACTTTCCCAGAGAGACACCTGGATTCAGGGATCTAATGTCTGGGCATCAGAATAGTTTATCTGTTGGTCTTTGACAAAGCACCAGTGAAGTTTTAGTCAGGTACTCACAGTTTCTTCCGCGTCGATGTTCTGAGAGGGTTCTGAGCTAATTCTGTTTTGCTTTACTGGGAATTTGTGGTATAAAGCTTGTTCAGGAGTTGCAGCTCCTGCAAACAAATGAGATTGGGTATACCAGGGAGGGTTCTCTTTAAAACTTGTGCTGGATGGTAGTCGCTTTTTTATTGGGAGTGGAGTGGTCGACTCCTTGCATCAGATTCCAGTGTTACTAGTTTTTTGTTTTTTGTTTTGTTTTGTTTTGTTTTTTCCCTGAACTGGGCTTGAATAAGCTATTGGTAAGCTTTCTATCTGGTAGTTTGAGGCTGTCTAGCGTGGGCCGAGAGTTATGTGTTGTTCATGGTAAACCAGGGTGGCTTTCAGCAGAGAAGCAAAGTGTTTTGTGACATAGTCTTACCTATCAGTGATAGTGTACCACAAGACTCACTGCAGCCGAATACACTTACAGGATCCTGAAGGTTGCTTCTTAGAACTTACTCAGGCTTCTTAGGAAGTCTTATCTGGCCTCTTGAAATGGTTAAAGGACCCAGATGGATTCTAACCTCTGTAAATTGCGGTTTACTCTATGTGAATAATGACTCGGCGTTGCACATAATCAAAGCTAAGTTCTAAAGCTGTGTGACGGCACTTCCAAATGCCCCTGTAGGAACCAAGTTGTCCACAGGAGACCTGTCCTCCATTGCCATTGGCTTTTGGCTCTCCTTGGGTAGAAATCCCTCTGGTAACAACTACATGTGAGTCCTTGGGACTCCATTCTGTTATGATGAGGTGCTTTTTCAAAATACATAGATGCTTGGGCATCCTGTGTGAGTTAGGAAGTGGATCTGAAGCCTTGCCTGTTGGACATCACAGAGGTCTGAGCCCCGTGCTTCCCGTTCCATGGTCTCCACGGTATCAGCAGCAGCTGTCTCAGGTCCGTCTAAATAAACACAGCCAGGCAGCATCTTCTTTTGACTAGACTTTGTACTACCTTGACATAAATTTCAGAAATCTTCTAGCAGCTAGCAGTCCTCACTGATTTCATGTGCCTTTCCTATCTCCTCTCAACACTTTAAAGGTGGTTTTCTCTTGATGGTAACACTGTACACTTTAATTCTGTGTGATATTACAGCTGAATTACAACATGGTGCTTATTTGTTTTCATTTAAAGTTTCAGTGAAGCCTTGTGGCCTGTGGCAGGCTTTTAGATTGGGCTTAGAAAAGAGGGTAGGTCTCTAGCTGGAAGGGAGCTGGAGAGGGTCTGTGATTTTTTTTTTCTTACTAATTTCACACACACACACACACACACACACACACACACACACACACACACCCCGGTCTGCTAGGACACACTGAGCACTTCATTTGTTTTATTTGCTTGTTTTTGAGTCAGGGTCTTACTATGGAGACTTTAGTCTTGAGTTTGTGGAGATCTGCCATTCAATATTTCCTGAGTGCTGGGATCAAAGGCATGTGCCACCATGCCCAACTGGGAAGTTCACTTTTCACCTTAAATTTCTGATCTATAAATGAAGTTATACTAAATAGCTAACAACCCTTTTTGTTCTTTTCCTCTTCTCCTTCCTGTTCTTCCTCTTCCTCCTCTTTTTCTTCTTTCTCTTCTTCTTCCTCTTCTTCCTCCTCCTCCTCCTCCTCATCATCATCATTGTCATCATCATCAAGTCTTACTCTTGCCACAAGTCCTTGGTTGTGGAATGACCTGTGAAGGCCAGACTAGTCTTAGATTTGTCAGTCCTCCTGCCTTGGTGTCCCCCAAGTGGTGGGATCACAGACATGCACTACCACACTTAGATCAGAATTTCTTATTCTGAGTTTATTTCAAGAGCCAGAGTAAGTGAGACTCTTTGCTGCCTTTTAGTATCAGACTGTATATGCCCACTTCACTATCATTATTATTAGGAGAAATCTCATCTTGGTGGGAAAGTTCTCATTATATGGAAAAACCATAAAGGTTTTGCTGAAGTTGACAACAACCTCGGAGATTCCGAGATCCGTTGTGTTGGGATCTAGCTATGTTATTCGTGGTGACCTTGAACTTCTAGGCACAAACAGTTCTGCCTCTGCCTCTTAAGTTGCTTGGACGACAGACACCACTGTGTCTGACTTGAAGATCAACTTTGAAATAAAATGCTGAGTACCTGTAGAACCCCAGTGTTATCTATGTTTGGCTAGATTTGTTTTCATGGCTGGAATTTTCTTACCTAAATGGAAACTATTTTCAGTCTGAATGATATATGTTTTGTTAAGTGTATAAGCTTTTAAATGAAAAGAAGACTCCAGCTCATCAATGTATCTGTAAATCCAGAGCAATAATATCTCCTTTGAGTTAGCTGTTAGAAAGTTCTGAAATGGATATTAAGAGTGCAATCTTATGCGCTTGCTCTCTCTCTGTCTCTCTGTCTGTCTCTCTGTCTCTCTCCCCGCCCCACCCCCGCCTCTGCTGTACACTATGCCTCCACCCTTTCCCAATTAAGCATCTCAAGGCACTTGCTCCTGGAGGAAATGGTTCGTAATATAGTGAGCTCCCTTCTGATTTGAAGTTAGGAGAAATGCTCCCATTTGGGCTACATTTCTCATCTCTGCTCACCTTGGAGCTGTCCTTCCAGAGAGCAGCTGTGCAGCCAGTGCCAGCAGTTGCCTCCCTTACTCTGTGGCTGGAGGGGGTGGCAGCAGTACTTTTGCCTGCTCAGAGGCGGAACAGACTGCAACGCCTCTCTCTCTTTTGGAGACTCACTGTGTTTTAATTGTAGGTCTCCTAATTAAGTTCTCTTTGTGCCTGCCCACATTCCTCTAGTGCTGGCACAGGGCTTCAGCTCCCTTCTAGCACTTCACTGAAGGCCTTCAATCCGGGCTTTTGTGAATATCTTGTCTCCATTCTTCTGCCAAGGTGGAGAGAGCCTGGTGGCCTGGCTTGTGAGGAAGGGAGAGCTTTGTGACTCTCTCTGTCCTGGTAGGAACCTCCCTGAGGGCTGCTCTGATGGACCCCTTTCTCTGCGTGTCATTTTCTGGGATTAAGAAAGGCTAAATTACTAATGAGTCTGGCATGATCCACCTACATTTCGACCAGATTCTTAACCCTCTAGGCACGAGTAGGAAATAGATGCTAAAGAGTTCACTGGTATAAAGTACTTGCTCTGGTCTATCTCATCAAGATTGGCTCATGAAATCTGAGGACTTAAGTTTGATCATGGATTAAATCAGAGACCTGTATGATTTTTATGGACTGCTAGGTTTTGAGGGTAAATAATAAAATGAAATTATTGGTTGACCCCAGATTGTACCAGATTTCGGAACAGATTGACTAAAATAGTTTTCGTATTGGACTTAGCTTTTTTTTTTTTTTTTAAGATTTATTTACTTATTTATTTATTTTATGTCTATGAGTACACTGTAACTGGACAGATGGTTATGAGCCATCATGTGGTTGCTCCAGCCCCGCTCACTTCAGCCCAAAGATTTATTTATTATATGTAAGTACACTGTAACTGTCTTCAGACACACCAGAAGAAGGCATCAGATCTCATTACAGTTGATTGTGAGCCACATGTGGTTGCTGGGATTTGAACTCCGGACCTTTGGAAGAGCAGTCAGTGCTCTTAACTGCTGAGCTATCTCTCCGGCCCTGGAATTAGGTTTTTAAAAATTACATTTATTGTATATGTACTCAAGAGCCCATACGAATGTACATATATACATGTTTTAGCATTTATATGGAGGTCAGAGGATAATTTGTAGGACTTGATTCCTTTCATCATGTAGGACCCAGGGATCAAACTCAGGTTGTCAGGTTTGGCACAAATTCCTTTACCTGCTGATCCATCTCATGGGCCCTGAATTATTTTTTTTTTCCACTAAAATTGCTTGCTAATTGTAGGTGCTGGTATTTCTTGAGGTCAGGAACTAGCTGAGCTGAACTTCTAGAATAGTTTCAGAATAAGCTAGAATAATTTCTGCAAAAGGTAGCTCAGCTTTGGTTTCCACTATACTGGTGCTCAAAATGTAGCCCGCCCTTTCATAGATCTCATATGGCATACTAGAGGACATGGGAAATCTTTTTGAAGAAAAGAGATCTTAAGCCTTCACCTGGGCCCAGATGATTTCACTGAACACATCACTGCATGGTAGGTAGACAGAAGGCCCTTTTGTTGTTGCTGTTACTGTCCTTAGTGGTGAAGGCTTGCAAGAAGAACTCTCAGGATCTTTTATAGCATGCTTTAAATAAGCTGCAGACCTGTGCTCTTATACTTGAGTGGGTGGTTTTATGGCCTAATTCTCTAATTGCTGGCATTTATGACAGTGTGGATGCTACTGGCCCTGTGGCTGAGGTAGATTATACTGGGAATAGGGAGAGAAAGGGGGCCCTTTGTTAGCCTTTCATTTTCCCCTTCAATAAGATCTCTCAGAAGGCCCCGAGGAAAGACTCAGACACTAGAACTGAGAGAATGAATGACTCCCCATAAAATGGTTCTTTATGTTTTAAAAGGAATGAGTTGCTTTTCTTGACCTATCCAAAGAAATCCATACCACCACTGTTAAATATTTCAGTGAGTTTTTTACCTTGTCAGGTTACACACCTCCTGGGAAGCCAACCTCAGGCTGAAGCCATTACCTAAAGTTTGCTTTTAAAGACCTGATTTGCAGTTGTAGACTTAGAGAAGAGTTCCCTTCTAGGGTTAGTACATGGCTTCCTGGATGCCAAGCTTGGTTTAACTTTTTACATTTAGAATATAGTGCCCTATTCGATTTTAGTTTAACAGTGGTATCAGTGTAATAGTTAGTTGGCAGTTTTCTGCACAGCGCATGAAAATTCCCCCTTCTTTGAAATGAGTAGTTGTTTTTCTATTTGACAAAGAGACTGGAGGGATTTCCCCAGATGTATTACCTCTAATTCTTGCTACAGTAAGACTGTATGAGGTACCAGTGGGTGGGGCTTATTTCCCTGCTATTGTTGCAGAGTTGGAGTTTCTCCCATATATTTTACCTGTTTTCTTGCATTTCTGGTTTTGTGTTTTGTTGAGATGTTTGTTTGTGACTTTGAGCAGCAGGAGACTTTCTAACATCTGTACTGCCTGAGAGTTCTGACCCTCACTGCCCACGAGCTACAATAGCATAGTCCCATTCTCACTTTAGCATCAAAGTAACCGTGGCTTTCTGTCTGCAAACAGGAGAAAACGTGAATTGTGAGGAGTGGCTTTGGAGGGACGGTTTTCTTTGGGCTCGCTTCTGGACTTGCTTCTAAAAACTCGAGAAGTTAATCACATGTTCATAACAAATATCTCACTCCTAGAGCAATAAATATTGATAAGGTGCCTGAAGTTAGCTTTTGCCCATTCATTAAAACAGACTAATTTTTAGATCAAATACAGTACTATCCCTAGATTATAAGCAGTAATTATAAGCAGTAAAATCTTGAGGATAACATCTCTTTAAGCTTGGTTAATGAGGAAATCCTTTGGTAATCTCTCCGGGTGGAGGTTTTTATTTGTGCATATATAAGTGCCTTTACAACGGGATGGCAAATCTCACAGTCTAATCTGGAATAGTGTGAGATGATATGGCACAGTGATTAGGGGCTGATCGAACAAGGCCCTGGGTATAGACTGCCTGGGTTCAAATCTTAATTTAGCCCTGTATTAGCAGAATGACCTTGTAGAGTTTAACTCCTTCACAACTTAGTTTCTTCATTTGCAAATCAGGGGTAATCATGCTTCATAAGAGTATTTATTGTGAGACTTAATTGAGACCACTTTGCATGCAAAGCACTTAGCACTTTGCTTAGCACGTAGGGAGCCCTAGTTATTATTAGAATGAGAAATTGAACCAACAGGATGCCTATGATCTTTTCATCATAACTGGATTGTTTTATTACTTTGTAGTATGTGTATATGTATGTGTGTGTGCACAAACTTATCTGCTGTGGTTGACCCCAGCCCTGACATGACAAATACTCTGTCCTGACTTCAGAATGTTACTGATTTTGCTTTGGGTTTCAAGTTACCTGTAAGCTAAGTGGAACCAAACCGAAGGACAACTACCCATCTTGGTAACAGAAGTCATCATTGGTAGCCAAGGAAAACATAATCAGAGATAAGACCCAGAGAAGGGAAAGAGAACAAGGAAGGTTGGCCCGAGTTGTGGAATGGTCAGGCCCAGGCAGCTGCATAGGAGTTGCTGTCCTTGATCCTTATGACTAATTTTCTTGTCTCTCTGTAGCCCTGGCTGTCCTGAAGTTCACCATGTAGAGCAGGCTGGCTCCAGAGTTCTGTCTGCCTTTGCTTCCTAACTGCTGGAATTAAAGGTGTGCACCACTGTGCCTGGCTATGACTGATACTCTTAATCACTTGATGGTTGCTTAACTGAAAACCAGGTTTATTTTACTTTTTTGCTTTTTTGTCTCCCAAGTTCAGATCCATTGGTCTGTAATTGATAACTATTTCACATTTGTCCCTGGGTTTCAATTTGGACAGAATCAATATTGTTTGATCTAGAGAGACCAGTGCAACTAACAATTTAATTATAGAAGAGATGCTAAGTTGTAAGTTACAAATTCTGGGGATTGAAACTTTTGAGAAATAATAAAAATAACTTCAAACAGTAAAAACTGAGTTAAAGTTTTAAAATAAATAGTAGGAGCCAGGTGACGATGGTGTTGCACCCCTTTAATCTCAGCACTTGGGAGGCAGAAGCAGGCAGATCTCTGAGTTCAAGGCCAGCCTGGTCTATAGAGCAAGTTCCAGGACAGCCGGGGCTACACAGTTCTATAGTGTAACTCGATCTCTCTTTCCCTCTCTCTCTCTGTCTCTCATTTTTAGAACTATTTTTATTTGGGGGCTAGAGAGATGGATCAACAGTTAAGAGCACTTACTGCTCTTGCAGAAAATGTAGGTTCTATTCCAAGCACCCACATGGTGCTTCACAACCATTCACAGCTCCAAGTCCATGGGATCTGAAGCCCTCTCTTCTGATTTCCTCAGACATCAGACTTGCTCACGGTGCTCAGTCATGCATACATACTTATGTATATACATACATACATACACACATACATTAAAAAATGTTTTTTTGTATGAATGTTTTACCTCCATGTTTGTATGGGCACTGGCTGTATTGCAGTACCTTCCAGAAGAGTGGATGGGATGCCTTGGAAGTGGAGTTAGCAAGTGTTGTGAGCCACCATGTCAGTGCTGGGAAGAGAACTCAGATACTCTGCAAGAGCAGCAAGTGCTTAGCCACTGAACCATCTTTAATCTTTCCAGCCCATCCCTTCTTTACCTCTCTTAAATGAGAACATGTTTGGGACGAATGAGTTGGCTCAGTGCTAGACACTGACTTTATGACCTGAGTTCGATTCCTACAACATACATGGTAGAATGAGAGAACCAACTTCTGCAAGTTGTCTTCTGACCTCCATACATACACTGTGGCACACGCATACCTGCACTTATGCACACAGATCACATACACATTTAAAATAAATGTAACCAAACTTTCTGAAGAGGAAATGCGTACTAAAACAAGGCATACCATCCTTTGCAGGTCCAGGCAATAGTTTTCCTTGAGTCATGTGCTTAGGAGGTGGCAGAGCTAAGATTCAAACCCTAATGTGTTATCTCCCTCTGAGTTCACTCATGTCTCCTCATTGGGTGAAAGTCCTTTCTCCTCCACCCCCACCCACTGCGTGTCTGAGTCCTGGCCATTATTCGGTCGTAGTGTCTCTTCATTCTGGCCCTGCTCTTCAGTCCTGACAGTCTAGCTTTTGTCTGTTGTTGAGGACCATTATGGTGTTCTCCTAATTAGCTACCCTTCCTTTTCATTGCACACAGTGTGACCAATGTTTTCCTTAAGTGGAGATAGGATCTGTTACTATTTTTCTAAAGCCCTTGACTTCTCACAAACAGTTGGTTTTACATTCTCAGCCCTTGGTAGTTCACCTGGTCTGTGTATCTATAATTTAAACTTATCTGCAATGTATACTTTCTCACTTCCTTGCTATATATCTACATCAGACAGGGGGACACTTCGTGTTCTCTCTGGCCTTCATGTCCTGCCTTGGTGCACTTGCAAAGCCTCTTTGCCTGAGTCTTCACTTCTTTACCTGCCTCTGACTTATTTAATTCTGTGGCTCAACTCAGATCTCCATAATGCAACTCTCTCATGGAACATTCACGGATACTGCTGTTGGGTTGAAATTCAGTGTCTTCTTTTAAAAACCCTCAAAGAGCTTTCTTAGTCCAGGCTTCCTTTTGTTATAGATACCGGTGAATCCATCTGTCTTTGCCCAGTAGTTTATGACTACCTTTCAAGACTGGGATGATTTCTAAGTTGTTGCTTGTTTTACAGTGGTAACTTTTTGTGTAAAGTGGATCAGTATTTATTGAACTTTTATGAACAATTTGCAAGGGTTTATTAAACTAGGAGAATGTGTGCAACTAGGTGATTTTGACTTTCTTTAAAGACAGTAAGAGGCTGGGGAAATGGTCAGCATGAGGGTCTGAGTTGGGATGCCCAGCACCCATGTAGAAGCCAGGATGGATGCATGTGCCTGGAACTCCAGTCCCGAGCTGAGCGTGGACAGGTAGATCCTTGGAGCTCACTGGCCAGCCAGCCTTGTCAGAAATGTTGAGCTCCAGGTCCAGTGAGAGACCCTGTCTCAAGGCGATAACATAGAGAGCCCTCTGTATGTGCAAGCATGCACACCCCACACACATGTGCATACACACTCGTATAGCAGAGGAAAGAATAAGAACCATCACAGGACTTGTTACTGAATCATTATTAATTACTATTTGAGATAGCATCTTGCTATATAGCCCTGGCTTGCCTGGAACTCCTCATCTACACTAGGCTGACTTCAAACTCAGGGATCCATCTACCTCTGCCTCCCATACAGGATTTAGTTTTTAAAGCACCCCAAGGTAGGGGTTTGGAAGTGATGTTGAGGTATTCGGATTAGTTGGCATTACTTTTTATACAGTTAGCATTTAGCAAGGACCATCCCCTTGCTTGGATGTTGTCTCCATTTCTAGGTTCCTCAGTTTTAAAGGGATGAGGAGACCTTGGTGATGGTTGTGGGGAGACACAAAAGCTGATAATATAATTGGAAGTCAATAAGGAAAGGTTGAATGAGTGAAGGGTTAAGGGATGACTTACAATTCTTCAAAAACTCTAGCTCCACTGGTACTTGGAAAAGAGAAAATAGGTTTAAATTGATTGGGGGGTAGTGTTGAAAGAAGAACTTGTTGCCAGTGATGGTTGTCATAGTAATGGAAAAAGGTTACCAAAATAATCCTCTCTGGAGGTAAATTTTAAAAATACAGTTCTGTAACTGGTACCCTCAGAGCTCCCAGGGTCTCAACCACCAACCAAGGACTGCACATGGTGGGTCTGATTGTTCTGGCAGCATGTGTATAGTAGAGGATTGCAAATTCAATCATCAATAGGAGGAGAGGACCTCAGCCCTGTGAAGGTTTTGTGCCCCAGTGTAGGGGAATGCCAGGGCTAATAAGTGGGAGAGGGTGGGGTAGCAGGCATGGGGAGGGGGGAGGCAACAGGGGTTTGTTTTTGTTTGTTTCTTTGTTTGTTTTTTTGGAGGGGAACTGGGAAAGGAGAAATTTACATGTAAATAAAGAAAATATCTAATAAAAAATATAGTTCTGCTTACATATGTATAAAATGACCTCTCTCTACCTCCCCTTCCTGTGAATCAATAAATACAGCCTCACTCAGCTCCTTGAGGACATGCATTGGGTTTTATATATTTTAATATTCCTCAAGGGATCCCAGGGCCTTACTGGCTTCTCAAGAAGTATTTGATTTGGATTGTCAATTTATGACGATAATTAATTTTTGTAGTAAGCTTCCAGAGAAATGTCTTTATGGAATAATGGTTTTTGTAGAGGTTTTATAGGAGAATAAAAACTTTTTAAAGTGAAGCTAAAAGACAAATCTTAGACATCAAAAAGAGCCAGGAGTAAGTAGATGTGGTCCTCACACAGGAAGTAATTGCCTAGAGGGTTTATGCCTATCTTTGGCTCCAGAACCCCTGCATATGGAGGGTTGTAGCAATGCTTGCTAGTTGCTTCCAGTCTAACATCAACTTGCTTCATGTAAATGAGTCTTATATAAACCTCTGACCCTTGGCTTTTGAGTCTGGGTGGAGGGTTTGCCTCACTCAGAATGAAACCTTTTTAGATATGTTGGGTTACAGAAAGCATTTCCTGTACAGTCAGACTGAGAGCTGTGAATTGGGATTATTCATCTAGATTACTAAAACTCTGGGCAGAATTAATACTCACACCAGGCGTCTTCCCGCCGCCAAGCCTCCATTGTGTTGTTAAACTGTTAGAATTTTTTAATTTAGCACTGGGAATTGAGTATCAATGCCTTCTTCTTTTAAGTAGATTACTACTGAGTTTATTTTCTAAGTTTCATCAAGTCCCTTTAACCAGCTATGCTCATACAGTTCATAGAAGCTGGTTCACTGCAGGAATCCTGCGAGCGGCACCAAAGCAAGGGCGGCCACTCCCTGGGTGCATGGTTGCTGCCATCAGAGACAAGAGAACAAACTCAGACTTCACTTGTAATTTTACATTGCTAACCATGCTGCTTCACACTCACAGAGGGGAGAAGACATGGAATTCCCGCTTGCCTTCTCTGTTCTTCTTGGTTTTGTTTTTGAGACCAGGCTGGCCTTGTATTCACAGAGATCTACCTGCCTCTGCCTCCCAAGTACTGGGATCATATGCATGTGATACCCATTGGTCTGTTCTCTCTCTCTCTCTCTTTTTCTCTCTCTTTCCCTCCTCCATAATTTATTCTTTTTTAATTCACAGTACATTCCAATTGCATCCTCTCTTCTTGAAAGACTCCAGTATCAGAGCAATTTTAAAAATACCAGGGACTTTCTTTAAAAAGTAGTTATTGCCATCTAATATGGGCTTTTCAGAACTTGATAGCAAGCTTCCAAATATGACATGGTTATCAATAGAACATGAGTTCTCCGATCATATTATTTGACCATTATGTCCTGAAAGATAATGAATTGATAGAGACCTTGGTGGCCCTGTTGCTTTCCTAAATGGGATGGTCATGTTATTCTTTGCACTGCCTTTGCGGTGAGATGGCCCTGTTTGTTTTAGAGGGAAGGAAGTTGTGGCTTTCTCAGTGATACCCAACTCGCTATTGGTCATTCAGTAGCCCATAGTCCTAAAAGGAAAGATGAAACTTGACTTTGCATCTTGATGAGAACAAAGTAGGAGAGAACTGAACTCTTACAGTGAAAACATGCACTTGGGAACCAAGCATGGCAGCTCTGCCTGCAGCCCCTGCACTCGGGAGGGTGAGTCAAGAAAATTGCTGCTTAGTGAGTAGCAGACCAGCCAGGACTACATCCTAAGACCTTTATCTCAGAAGGAAAAAAGAAAAGAAAGAGGGAGGGAGGAGAGCAAAAAAAAAAAAGATCCCACTAAACTTGAATTAGGATATAACTCAAATGAAGGTAATTGCTTCAAGGTGGTAAGGGGCCAAATCCTCTTACAATGAGAAGAACCATCTCCAAAATGAAGTTAGTGTTTGTTTACTATTCCAGCCTACAGATCTGGTTCCCTGAGAGAGAAGACTAAGTCCTGTGGTTGTGATTCTTAACAATTTTCTGCAGTGTGCCTGTTACTGGGGCTCATTTCTTTTTCTTTGGTTAAACAGATAAGTCAGTTGAGACTTGGAAACTGGGGAGGCTGGAATAGTACTTGATTTCCTTGTTTTCCTGAGTCAGGTTCTCACATAACCTTGAACTTGCTGTGTCACTGAGGATGGCCTTGAACTCCTGATTCTCTTGCCTCTGCCTCCAGGTGCTGGAATTACAGGCCTGTACCCCATGCTCAGCCTTGATTATTTGTTCTTAATGATTCTGTGAAGTAATTTGGGTCATAGCCAAGGATCTGAATAGCCTACTGTCTGAGCTGGTGCTCACATCTCACTGTTTTGCTTTTAAAGACAGACGAGCTACTTCATGACTTCCTCTTTCTGAAGCAGGATGGGTGAATTCACCTGGCTCATTTGCTTAGCTCTCTTGGGCATCTTTGCTTCTTACTCTTGTTGACGTGAAGTGGGTTTGAAGGACACTGTCTCCTCCTGTTAAGGTATATAGCAGATATGGTCCTCGGTGACAGTTGCTAGGTAGAACTGAATTAAAAGCTTGGAAACTAGAGTTTATTTTGTATATTGAAAGCATGGCCTCCTATTGTTACTGAAGAACAGTGTGTTACAGTCTCTGCACCCTTTAATCCCGGGTGACCTTTCCCTGTTAATGTTTTTATTTTTCAACAGCGGTCAGAGATCATATGTAAAAGAGCTTCAGTCTCTTCCTCCCTGTGGTGCATTCAGACAGCCAAACTGTCCCCTGGATGCACCTGCCATCAGACAGAATTGGTCCTCACCCCTGCTGACCACTTTACAAGACACTGATGTCAGTTCAGTTACTGTATATATATTTTTTCTTTCCTTCTCTTTTTAAAGCAAGACTGTTATTATGAAAACTAGTAACGGAACTGTTCCCAAGAACAGTTTGTTAACATTGGTTTTAAGAGCTTCAACCTTCAAATTGTCAATTCCCAAAGTGCTATAATTATTTTAGTACTTACATTCATGTTGTATTTTAAGCTGAACTTTAAAAAAAGAACTTAGATAATAAGCTCCAGGGGGGAGGAGCTTGTCAAGTGCTGAAACTCCAGCACTTGTCACTTACTGATTTCTTGGGAATTTGGGGATCCCAGGTTTTATACAAGCTGAATAAACACTCAACTACTGAATTATTGATTTGTTTTTATTTTGAAGCATGGTGTTTGTTTGTTTTGTTTTAAAGACATGCAACCCAGACTGGCCTGGAACTCTATGTAGGCCTGCCTAGCCTCTGCCTCCCGAGTGCTGGGATTGAAGGTGTGCACCTCTATACCAGGAGACTGAACTCTTCTTGATCCTCCTGCTTCCATAGGTAGCAGCACATACCCCACACGCTGAAGCACTTGCCACTTTCTCAGGCTCCCTCAACGACTGCAGTTGGGCTTTATTCCCAAAACTCAGCTTTTCTCAAGGTCCCCTAGGCTCTGTGAATAGACCTTGTCAGATTAAACCCTCCGGCAGTGTTTGAAAACCCCCTTCACTTTCCCTGGTCTCTGACACGCTGTACTCACCAGCGGTTAATTTTCAGTGTTCAGCGTGACAGACACTCTGCACTGAGTCTGCCTGGCTTTGGATCACCCAGGAGCCCACCTTCTGCTGACTTCTCTTCTTAGGCTTCCTCTGTATGCTGAGAACTACTGTATAAAATTTAGTCTTCAATACTGGATACTTTGTGGAGTTCCCAGTTCTATAGCCAAGTGCATATTTGACCTTTTTATTTAGATAATAGTAATAATAACTTGGCTAACATTTACTGAGTGTTTATTGTGGGCCAGGCTATATTGTGACCCCTCATGTTTGTTTTCTCACATAATCATTATGACCCTCTGTAAAGCAAATAGTTAGGCACTTGAAATCCAGTAGGTATTTCACAAGAAGCATCTCCCAGAAGTCTTGGGTCTCCCCCCCACCCAATCTTTGCTATTCTCATTCTGTTTTAGATTGAGTCTCCACGTAGTCAGCTCCTCAGGCCTAAAATTCCATAAGAGGTGTACTTGACTTCTCTTTATTCTTATCCCAAATCTAAGCTCAGTAAATTCTCTATACTACATCTAAAACATACGCCAACTCCCAGCTTCTTCTCACCAGCTCTACTACTCAAATCCCAGACTATCCCTTGTACTTTCCTGCTGGGGCTACCTTTGCTTCTGTCCTACTGCTACTCTTTCCTCACCGGACTTTCTTCCTCACACAGTAATTATAGATTCCAGTATCAGATATATTACTTATTCACATTAAACCTGGCAGTGTCTGCCACTGCTAGAATGAACTGAAAATTTTCAACTGTGGCCAGAGGTGAGAAGATGGCCTCTGGCCCAGCATGCTTTTCTTCACCTCTTCCCATTCTTTCTGCCCCAGAGCCACACTGGCTGCCTCTGGCTGCCCGGAGGTGTTGTTGCTGTCTCTAGACTTTTGCACTTGCTGCTGGGCTATCTGCGCCATCAAGGCCTTTATGTTTAGACTTTCTTCATTTAGGTTCATTCAGAAAGTTTGTCTCTGCAAAGACCAGGTGCTCTCTGTTGTAGTGTACAAATAGCAGATGATATATAAACAGTAAAAGTTTTATTTATTGGTGGTTCACACCTGTAATCCCAGCACTCAGGAGGCTGAGACAGGAAGGTTATTCTGAGTTTGAGACCAGCCTGGGCTACAGAGTCAGCATGGGGCTGCAGAGTGAGACTCCTCCCAACAGAACAAAAGAGCCAGATGAGACAGGATTGCCTGGACTTTATCTTGAGACCCTGACTCAAAACAACAAACCTCAAAATACTTAATATAACTTTTGTTCTTTTGTACATTTGTATGATGAGTGTGCATGTATGCTTGCATGTACATGTGTTGGGGCTAGGAGTCAACTGTGTGGGGGCTAGAGGTCAACTGTGGGGGGCCTAGAGGTCAACTGTAGGTATTCCCTCTACCACTATGCACCAGAGATTGTTTTGTTTTTAAGAATTATTTATTTATTTTATGTATATGAGTACACTGTAGCTGTCTTCAGACACACCAAACACAGCACTGGATCTGATTACAGATGGTTGTGAGCCACCATGTGGTTGCTGGGAATTGAACTAGGACCTCTGGAAGAGCAGTCGGTGCTCTTAACCACTGAGCCATCTCTCCAATGCTCTACCATGTTTTTTTTAAGACAGGGACTTTTATGAAATCCAGCTTGCCTTTTCTCTAGATGTACTGGACAGCAAACTCCTGGGATCTGTCTGTCTCTACTCCCACTAGTATTAAGGTTATTAAGGTTATAGATGTATACTACCACACTGGGCTTTTATGTGGGTGTCCGGGATTTGAACTCTAGTCCTCATGGAGGGCATTATAAGCCAAATAAACTTTTTCCTCTCCAAGTTGCTCTTGGTTTAGGTGCTTATTACAGCAATAGGAAGCAAACTAGGACATTTCCCATCCTAGTAGTTAGTAGTTAGTAGTTATAGTAGTAGTTGTCAACGTGATACAAACTAGTGACCTGGAAAAAAGGAAACCTCTTTTGAGGAAATGCTTCCATCAGATTGACCTGTAGGCATGGCCTGTAATTGCTAAAGGATGTAGAGGACCTGGACCACTGTGGACATCTTTACCCTAAGCAGATAGATCTGGATTATGTAGGAAAGGTAGTGAGTAAGCCAGTGAGAACCACACTGCCATGGTTTCTGCTTCAGTTCTTGTCTCAGCTTCTCTTGATGGAGGACTGTAACCTGTAAAGCAAATGAACTCTTTCTTCCATGAGTTGTTTTATTAGAGCAAAGAGAAGCGAACTGCAACAGCATCTGTGTGTCTTCAGGGTCAGACAGTTCCTGGCAGCCCTCAGTAACCACTTACTGAGTGAATGCCTGCTGATTACATTTAGGTTATGGCTGCTGGTGCTCTCCTTTCTCCAGTCTCCTTCCTACTGTAGTTCATCATGTACACCATTGCTGGGCACAATGCTCTTCACCATGTTTGCGTTTCTCGTTTGTTTTTACTCTTGTCTTGTGTGGATGGGTGTGTTGTCTCTCCTCTTGGTGCTGCTGGGTGACTTCTGTCCAGCCAAGCCAGTTCCTGTTCATTCCTGTTCTCTTTCTCCCGTTATTCTGTGTAAACTGTGGCCTGGTACCATTTCGTAATTGTTTCCTTCAAGGCTGGGTGCTCTTGAACTCAGTATAGCCAAGGATGCTTCTTTCATGCATGTGCCACTGTGTCCTGCCAGAGCCAGACTTTAGAAAACATGGTGGTTGTGAACTTCCTTGAAAATCTGAAGAAGCATGTTGTTTCTCGTGGTACAGTTAGTTGTACATCCACATACGATTTGCCTGTGTTTCCAAGGACCCTGCTCTTGCCTGTAACTATCCTCCCTTTTCCCTTCTGAAGAGAGTTCTCCTCCACGGTGCCTTGTGTCATTGCCTCCCAAGAGTGGCTGTCCCACCCCCACCTCATCCTTTTCCCACATACTACCTCTTTGCTTTTTAGGATTTTCAGTTACTTCTTCCCTGTTATGCTCCCCATTTGGTGAACAAACACAGTCAACCTCAAAAATTGTGCCGCAGTATGTCCCTTCTCTTCCTTGTTCCTTACTGCTCTTTCCTTGAGTAACTGAGGTTTTCAAAAGTAATCTTCATTCACTTCCATTTCCCACTGTGTATGTGTATGTCTGTTGCTGGGGATCAAACTGAGCCTCAAGCATGCTGGGCAAGTAATCTATCGATGAGCTGCAGCCTCCAGCCCCATTCCTATTTCCACAATATCTCTTGCTTCCTCTTGCCTGTATACTACATAGACATCAGCTTTGCTATTCCATTGTATAACTTCAGTGGTGGCTGACCAGACCACTCCTTGATAAACACTTTCCTTAAGTGTCCTGTGTCATTGTTTTCCCTTCTCCCGTGCAAAGCTTGGTGCACTCATTCACTTGGGTCTGTACCAGCCTTCCTATTTTCTTTATATTCTTTCCCTGGTAAGTTGCTGTAATACAGGTTAAGCACTTCCTTATTCATCACGTCAGATGTGTTTCTCCCAGGCCATTGTTTCCAGTAGACAATACAGAAAGACATTTCTAACTCAGATATCTGAGGTGTTCTACCTTCCTATTCCTGAAAGTCCATCTTTGTTCTGTACTCCCAATTTTAGTGACTATCCCCAAACTAATTAGCCCAAGCCAGGCACCTGCAGTCCTCTCTCCTCTAATAACAACCTCCATATCAAACTGAATGTCGGGTTGGAAAGACTCGGTGGCTAAAGGCACAGACTGCTCAAGAGTTCTGATCCTAGCTCCCATGTCTGATGGCTCACAGCCACCTATAACTCCAGCTCTAGGGGATCTCACCTCTGTGGGCACCCCTCAGACACATACATAAAAAGTTTAAAGATAAAATAAGAATGCTGTAAAGCATTTGTGGAATTTGTCCCTTTTGCTCAACCCTCTTTCACTTTAGTCACTGGCTCTGTAAATAATCTCAGAGTATATAATGTTACACACATCCAGAATCCTAGCCTGGGCTACATGAGATAAAAGAAATAAAACAGGGTAAATAAATAAAAACAATGGGTGAACAGATATAGAGACTTTCTCTGTCTAGCTTATCAGAAGGTGAGCAGCTTTCTACTGTGTCTCTGTCTTAGTCACTCTTCTGTTGTGAAGAGACACCATGGCCAAGGCAGCTCTTAGGAAAGAAAACAGTTACCTGGGCGCTTGCTTAGAGTTTCTGAGGCCTGGTCCGTTGTCATTGTGGTGGGGAGCATGGGAGGAGCGTGTCAGCACTCATGTCACTGGAACAGTAGTTGACAGCTGCATCCTGACCTGATTGCCAAGAAAGAGAGAGACTAGGCCTGCTGTGGGTCTTGGCACCCTCAAAGCTTGCCCCCAGTGACACACCTCCAACAAGGCTACACCTCCTCATCCTTCTAATCCTTCTCAAATTGTGTTGCTTCCTGATGACTCAGCTCACCTATGGGGACCATTCCTGTTTAAACCACCACAGTCTCTAAAAGTATATTTCCAGAAAGGATTTCTGTGCAGTTACAAGGGAGAATGTATGTTTTCCATGCACATGCAGCCCAAATGTCACTCATAGGCTTATCATTAGAGTTCTTTCCTGGTGGTTTGTTTAAACACTGGGATATTGATATGGCTTTTTTCATTGATGTTTTAATTATATAGTTATAGACAGTTACAGGAAGGAAAAAATGATCTGGGTTTCCTTGGGTAGCTCAAGCTGGCCTCAGACTCTGAGTTCTTGCCAAAATGCTGAGATTAAAGAGTGCTGGGATTTCAGGTGTGTGCCACCCAGCCTGCAGAATCCCCGACCTGCAGAGCCTTTAAGATGCATATGTGCTAGAGGGTAATCTTTAAGCACTTGAAGTCCTGTCAGACCTATGATCTGCTTCCCACCTCTCCACCTTCAGTCTCTTTTTGCCTCTGTACTTTGGTTTGTTATTTGCTGGGCCAGAAAAACACTTGGTCTCATTTTATCGTCATCCACAGGTGAGCTAGTCTCATCCTGTGTGCAGTGGCTTTACTGACCCTTTGTTGTGCCTGGCTAGCTCACTTTGTGCAGTGTTGCTACATTTTGCCCCCATGTATTGCATTCTGTTACTGTTTAGATATCCCCTCCTCCCTCTTTCTTCAGGGTCTCTCTGCAGAGTTGCTGAGGCTAGCTTCAAACTAGGTACCTGTTTAGCCTTCCAAAAACTGGGGTTTTAAACTTGTACCACCATACCATACCCTGCTTGAAGATGCCTTCTATCTCTGCTCATCCCTTAACCTATATGTAGATTTAGAAAGATAAGTGTGTGTGTATGCGTGCGCAGGAGCCCACAAAAGCCAGAAGAGTGTGTTCGATCCCCTACAACTAGAGTTATAGACAGCACTGGGAGCTGAAACCTCAGTCCTCTGCAAATACAGCAAGTACAACTTCTGAGCCATCCTGCAGCCACACACTCATGTTGTTTCTAATAGAATGAATCTGTTTAGTTTGTCTCCCAACCTGCATCCATCCATCCATCCATCCATCTATCTACCTACCTACCTACCTACCTACCTATCTATCTATCTAGGGTGTGGGGTGTGAGATGTAGTCTCACTGTGTAGGCCAGACTGGCTTGAACTTGCAGTGACCCTCCTGCCTCTGCCTTCAGAGTATTGGAATTACAAACATAGGTCTTTACACCAGACATCCCTATTTTTTTTTAGAGTTAAAAAAAAAACCAACATTACTTTCTTGGAAGTTCTGGAAATTGAATCCAGGACCGTGTGCTTTATTCATGCTAGTAAGCATCCTACTATGTTCTGTCTCAGCACCCCCCAAAACACAACTTCCAGTGTCATCATCATAAACATCATATACTCCCTTTGAGACACTCCTCTCATTGGCCTGAAACTTACCAATTGGGCTAGACTGGCTGGCCAGTGAGCGCCAAGGATCTCTCTGTCTCTGTTTCCCTGGCAGTGGGATTACAAATGTGTGTGTATTAAAGAATTCATCATGCTAAAGAATATATATTCATTTATGAATATCTTAATTTACCTTAATTTTTATGGTGTCACTGCTAAAAACTATGTTTTTTTCAAAGCAGTCTTTATGTTTTAATTTTACTTATTTTTCTTTCATGTGTATGGTATATGTGAACCACATGTATGACTGGTGCCAGCGTCAGACCCTCTAGAACTGGAGTTACAGATGGTTGTGAGCTGCCATGTGGGTGCTGAGAGTTGAACTTGGGTCCTTTTCAAGAGCAGCCAGGCTGCTGCACCATCTCTCCAGCCCCCTTTGGCCTCCTTTTGGCAGTTTTTACATACATCCTCCATTGTCACCTGTAGCTACCTTTCCACACTGTAGATCATCATTAAAACTCATTCCTCCATTAGAGCTGAAATCTTGGGTGCCTCTTGGTCAGCCTTTCTCTCTCCTCCCTCTCGGCTTCGGATCACCTTTCTGCTCTCCGCTTAGATGCCACATGTGAGGGAGTGCTCGGAGTACTTAGATTTCAGTGTCTGACTTACTGTGTGTAAGGTCGCTGAGAATGGCCAAATTTCCTACCTTTTAAAGGTAGACTATAGATACAGGCCCTGTTTTCCTTGATCATCCGTTAATGAGGCTAGAGCAGACATGGGCCTGAGGAGCACAAACTCATTCAGCCTATGAACCTGATTCCTTCGCTGTGCACCACATTTAGGATGGGAGGGTTTCATGGTTAGATCTTTAGTTTTCTGAAGCAGGGCCATGCCTTTTTTTAAAATAGCTGTCCTGGTTTATGCCCCACCTCCTCTGCACAGAGGCTCCATTTTCTTCTATCCTCGCCAACACTTGCTATCATACTAGCCTCTCTATTAGCTGTAAAGTGATATCTCATTATGGCCTAACTTAGTCCTTATGCATTCCATGTACATGTTATTTTACTTTTTAATATTGGGGATTAAATCCCAGAAAATGGTGTATGCTAAGTATATGCTCTACCACTGAGCTATACAGTCTTCAGTCTCTGGTCCCTAAGGATTCATTTAAAAAAAAAATTTACTGTGTGAATGTGTATGATACCTTGTACATGTGTGATGTTTTGTATCATATGTGCACATACAGAGATCAGGGGCAACTTTCAGGTCAGCTCTCTCATTTCACCGTGTGAGTCGTGGGGATCAAACAGAGGCCATTGAGCTTGGCAGTAAACACCTTTACCTGCTAGGCCAGCTCACAGTAAGCACATTAAAACAGAAGTCCCTTCTGCTGAGCAGGCATGGTGGCACAGACCTGTAATCCTAGCACACTGGAAGATGAGGCAGAAGGATCATGAGTTTGGGGCCAATCTGGGTTACATAGCAAAGGCCCTGTCTAGGGAAAAGAAAAATCCTGTCTAATTAAGTACTAGTAATTATGAGTGTGAGTCTTTAAAATACAACATAAAACCTTGGTATTTTATAGCAAGTAGCAAGAGACTCAGAGGGAATTGTGCCAACAGAAGTGATAGCTAACAGGAATAAATTCCCACAGGGTAGGTGTTACTCTTTTTAAAGTATAGCTGCCAAAATATACAGCTTGCCTCCTGGGCGTTTTAGTCTCTTAGTTCTCTTGTGGCCTCCTCATCAGATTGAACCATGAATAACGATGCCAACTTAGATGCCTGAAGATAAGTATCGCACAAAATGAGTGTGTCAGGAGTGACTTTTTAAAAAAGATTTTATTACAGGTAGTTGTGAACTGCCCAGGGTGGGTGCCAGGAACTGAACTCTGGTCTTCTGGAGGAACGTAACTACGCTTGACCTCTGAGCCATCTCTCTAGCCCCTCGGGAAGCTTATTCACGTGTTTAGTTTTCAGTTGTGTGCATGTGAGTTCGGGGGCTCACAGATGCCTTGGGGCATTGATCTCCCTGCAGCTGGAGCCACGGGCAAGTGTGAACTGCTTTGATGTGGATCCTGGGAATTGAACTCACGTCCCCTGGAAGACCATTGCATGCTTTTAACCTCCAAGCCATTTCTCCAGGTCCGAGGGATGATTTTGATACTGTGTTCATTGATGTGGTTTTTTTTCCTCATTGATTCAGTAAAGTTAATTTTGTAATTGGAGGAATCTGAGTTTTTAGACATTTTAGAGACAGAAGCTGAGAAACTGTTACTAAAGGGTGTGTGTGGGTTGCATAGCACTTATTTAATAAAATAAGGTGCCCAGGAACAAGCAGGAGCAGAGTGAGTCATGGTAGGCCTTGTCAGTCCCAGGCCAGGGCTGATGGAGTCTGTTTAATAGAGATGTGTTGTGATGGTTGGTGGTGATGGTTTAGGCATTAGGAAGTCCACCTAGGTTAGTATCACAGATGGGGTATTATCAATCGTGCTGTCACTGTTCATTTGTTTGAGACTGAGCGTCTTACGCAGAGTAGATGAGGATGGCCCGGAACTTCTGATCCTCCTGCCCCACTTCTAAGTGGGGTGAGATACAGATGTATGTAATCACACCTGGTCTTGTGTAGTGCTGGGAGTCGTGCTTGGAGTCGTGCTTGGTAGGCAATTACTCTCCCCCCTTAGCTCCTTCCCTATCACAGTAGAGATGTTCTCAATGTAGCTTTGGTGGCGTTCCACCTTAGCTTGAGAAGTTAAGGATTCCCCTCCACCCCCTAGACTGTGGTAAATTGGGAAGCATTAAGAAAGGCACAGAAAACCAACCATTTTAATTGGATATAGGAAAAGGAAATTATTAAATGTCTGAACAATGGCATTTCATAAGGCTGTCCCCATACTTAGGAACTGTGGCATGCCTGATGACTGCAGAGGATCAGGTCTCTGTCTCTAATCCTGTTGAGGCCATGTTATAAGTGAGGGAGTGTTAATGCTTTGGGAGTATCTTGAAATCTACTGAGTGTTTCTTACCCAGCAGATACTAATGTGAGAAGGAGAATGAGCCGTTCCCAGATGTAAGCATGTTTTTTATTCTGGAATATGAGTTAGTCATATTTTGTTTTCGTGTTAACAAAACTTTGGTTTTTGGAAGGAAAGCTAAGGTTGCACCTGCCCGTCCTTGCCTTAGGTACTACTTGGAAGCAGGAATTGTATATTTTCCAACTTTTCATCTGGAATATAGCTCTGGCTGGGACACGTGTGTGAATGGTTTTAAAAGAACCAGTAGATGAAATACCACTTTGAAAAGTTTTCCTGGTCTTACATAATCTGTGAGGTACAGATTTTCATGTATTTTTCTAAATGCCTTTACTAAGTTTTATATGTAACATTATTATCTGTAATATTATTTTGAGCTGAGATTCTCTTACCACTACAAAAATAAAACAATCTTTTTGAAATGCGGTCTCATTGTGTAGTTTTTTTTCTTTTTCAAAGATAGAGCCTTACTGTGTAGCCCTGACTGGCCTCAAACTCA
This sequence comes from Mastomys coucha, assembly GCF_008632895.1. Classification (NCBI taxonomy): domain Eukaryota; kingdom Metazoa; phylum Chordata; class Mammalia; order Rodentia; family Muridae; genus Mastomys; species Mastomys coucha. The sequence continues at coordinate 38,819,792 of NW_022196906.1, read as the reverse complement.
TAGAAATTCATTTATCCCTGCATCTTGAGTGCTGGGATTAAAAACATTTCCCACCATGCCCAGCAAAAAAAACTGCATAAAATATTTATGAGCCAGGGAGTTTAATAGTAAAAGTGTGCTTGGAAGTTCCTAGCTAGCTGCCCTAGAGTTAGGGCTAGGAGTAGTGAATTCTACATTATTTGTATAATTATCTTTCACCTAGGAGGTGACATTGGATGACTTAATTTACCATAAATCACCAGACATTAAATATGATTTAACAGTATTACTAGAACTCAACTAGGGGGGTTTTCAATCTTGGAGCTAAGAAAAATGTTGAACTTTTAGCAGCCCAGCCGCCAGGAACATCACTGACTACGAGGGGCAGGTGCTCCAGCTATTGCCTATATTTTGTCTAGGAATGCTGTGCTCCTCAGATAAGGCCCTGAGGAAGAGAAAGTTGTGTGTTGGGCTGTGTATGGTGGCACACACTTTTAGTCCCAGCACTCAGGAGGCAGAGGCAGGAGGAGCTCTCTTGAGTTTGAGGCCAGCCTGGTCTACAGAGTGAGACCCTGTGTCAAAACAAAACATCAAAGAAATAGGAAAGGAAAATTATGTGTACTTAGTGGCCCTAGGACTCCTTGGCTAAGTGCAGCACAGTGTCTCCTGCTCACTCTTCAGCTGGCTTATGCTGGGTATGAGGGTGTGGCAGTGTCTGTGTGTGCATTACCTTGATCTTTCAGTTTGTCAGCAAGTCTGAACCTATTGGAAGCTAGGACTGCTGCCTCTTTCCGTGGTCCTGAGCTGCTACCTGACTAAGGCAAGCAGTGGAGCCAGATGAGAAGCCCATTTGGATGCTCGTGTATTGTGCAGCGGTGAAGTCTTTCTGTGTAGGAGTCTCTACTGGTATTCTGCTGGGTATCTTTCTTAGACCGTTTTCAGCTTAGCTACCCTTAAGTTTTTGTCTATTTTTTTAAAAAATGTGTTCATTTAGGAATCTGAGCGTAGAATTTGAAGTTCAGGGTTGGAAGACTTTGACATAACAAGCTTTTGCTCTCACCAGGTTGTCTGGGTCTTTGAAGAGTGAGCTTTTACTTTAAAGCATAGTCAAGAAATCAGTATATATTTCAAATGCAAAAACAAAACAAAAGAAAACAAAAAAGTCAAAAACAGTTCCTGGGTTGAAATATAGCCTTTAGGGGAAAGGGTCCTCACTGTGTGTTACTGGGTATCCTGGAACTCACTATGTAAACCAGGCTGGCCTCAATCTCTGCCTTAGCCTCCCAAGTGCTAGGATTAAGGGCATGTGCCACCAGCAGTGCAGCTCTTTTGACTATACATTGTTTCTTTTCTTGTTCAGATCTTATTCTGAGACAAGAAGGAAAACAAATGTTTCCGGTCAGTTTAGAAAATACTTGGAAAAATTCTAAACATTGACAGCTGAATGACTGCCTGTGAGCTCAGTGGTGCCCTCACTGCAATATAGGACTTCGCAGTTAGGAGTGTATAGTTAGGCTTTGTGAACGTTTGCAGTGACCCACTATGGTTGCCCACAGGGAGCACAATGGTATTCATCTTGTTTCCTTTAAAACAAATAAATATCTCACCTGCTCAAGTATAGTTGCTTGCACTGTGCTTGGAGCGTAAGACTCATGCAGTTAGGGGTGTGGCCTGCTGGGGTGCATTTGACATGATCTAGATACTGTGAAATACACGGATTGGCAGTGTGTTGGATGAGCGTGATGTAGACAAAGAACAGATTGACCGGAAGCTTGAAGGATCTGAAAATGGGCATTTTGTGACTTTGGTTGCAGAATAGAAAGTTTTGTTGTGTAGGTGATTTATTTTGAACCCTTTGAATTTTTTATAGGTTTAATTTAACTATTGTGGTATTGAAGTGATTGCAACCAGTAATAACTGCACCCACTTTAAGCATAGGTTCTTTGATTGTTACCTATTAGGTGTGTGTGTGTGACCTTGGGCCAGTTATTTGGCTAGACTTTTGTTCTTCAACTATACAACCCTAATAAAAGTAATAGGAACATGCATGTTGCTTTTCGTTTTCTAAGTGATTTTGTATAAATGGTTTCTCAGTGCTCAATGAAGAAATGGAGGGAGAAAGTGACTTGTCTAAGCTCACACAACCTGAGAAAAGCAGATCTGAGTCCCAAAGCCAGACTTTCTGGTGTCTCAGCCCAACAAACATTGTCTCGCCCCCTCTAAAAAGTCGAAGATTTTGTGATTTTATTTTAAGTTAGTCCCCCCGCCTTGTTTGAAATAATTTACCATCACCCACAGTGCTTGTTTGTTTGTTTGTTTGTTTTCTCCTAGACGTCTCTCTGTCTTTACTTCTGAGCAAGGGTTGTAGCTAAGTGGTAGACTTCTTGCCTACGGTCCCAGATTCAGTCCCCAACACCAAAATATAGAGAGTAATAAATCTACCCAAAGTATGTATTTAAAGTGGAACAATGTGGACTTCTTATTTAAAAATTTGGATTAAGTGGGTGGTGGTGGCACAAGCCTTTAATCCTGGTACTCGGGAGACAGAGAGAGGCAGATATCTGAGTTCAGGGCCAAGCTGATCTACAGAGTGAGTTCCAGGACATCCATCGCTACACAGAGAAACCCTGTGTTCAAAAACAAACAAACAAACAAACAAACGCAATGTCTGTGTATGTCTGTGCATGTGGTGTCCTGGATGGGGGCTGCGTTTGATAGTGCTTGCTTGTAGTCCTATACTGGGTCGGGGGAGAGAATGAGCGCCTTTGAGACTACTAGCCTGGGTTATGACATTGAGACCCTAATGTCCCTTCTCCCTAAAGGAGAGATTTTGGATTGATTGGGTCTGTGTGAATTTTGATAACTTTTTGGATACTGAGCCATCCAGTCTGAAGATTCACAGAAATGTATTTGTTTTTTTAAAAGTTGTTTTATTATTTTGTGTGTGAATGTTTAGCCTACGTGTATGTCTGTGCATGTGGTGTCCTGCAAGCCAGTAGAGAGTATTGGATCCCCTGGAACTAGAGTTATGGATGATTGTGAATCACCATGTGGGTGCTAGGATTGAACTGGAGCCCCAGTCCTCTGTAAGAACAACAAATACTGTTAACACTGGAGCATCTCTAGCCCTATTTAAGGGTTTTCCTTACAACTAATGTTCACAGTAAAAGTTTATTTTAAACTAAGAGGATTTTAAACTAAAAGGGTTTCCTGTCTGCCCTGGCTGTCCTGGAACTCACTCTGTAGACCAGGCTGGCCTTGAACTCATGGGAATTCACCTGCCTCTGCCTCAAAGTGCTGCGATTAAAGGCATGTGATACCACCGACCATCTTTCTCTTTCTCTTACTTACTATTTAATTTTATTTTTATGTATGGACTTTTTTGTGTGTACTGCTCTGGTGCTCTCAGAGGCTGAAGAGGGCATCAGATCCCTTGGAACTAGAGTTTTAGGTGGCTATGAGTCATTGTGTGGGTGCTAGGAATCAAACCCAAGTCCTCAGGAAGATCTGCCATCTGTCCAGCCCCTTAATTAAATACTTTTCCACCTTAGTCTTGGAGGAAAAAATTGCTGCCTAAAACCTTTAAGTTTAAAAGTTGAACTGCTGATTTGTCTATGATGTTTCATTTGTTTGATAAGTGGTTAAGGACTTCGTTAGCTCCTGGCTCTAGTTTTAAAGTGAGGAAGAGCAATTCAGTGGGGATGTACTCTTGTTGTCTGCTGGCACTGTCCACTGGAGGAAACTCGGAGACTTTAAATGTTGGGACACAGGTGGGGATTTACCAGACTCTAGCGTAGTGCTGGTTGTAGATGTGGGTTTTGTTTATGGAATCTGAAGTTTTCATATTCTCTCTCTCTCTCTCTCCCTCTCTTTCCCTTTCTCTTCCTCTCTCCTCTTCCCCCTCCCTCCCCGCCGTCTCTGTCTATCTAGAAAGAACATTTTCTGATTCAGTAAATTCATACCAATCAGTATGTTTCAGTAGACTTTTTCTTGAGAATTTGTCCAAAATAGGTTAAATGATTTCTAGTATTTTTAAGGTAGGTTAAAAGTTAGAGAGGCAAGGAGAGTTTTTGCTTTTGTTTTTTCTAAGCAGAATTGGGAATAAGAGGTTTCCCTGTCACTGTGTGTGGTCAGTTTACGATTCCTGTCACCATCACTGCTGCCCACCATTACGTCTCTTACCACAGGGCATTTTAAGGTGGTACCATAAAATGCACGTTGAGACTCTCTAATCTCAGATGTACAGAAATCACATCTGAATAACAGCTCCTGAATTAAGGAACTGTCAGTTAAGTCACTTACAGTCTCTATAATATTTAACAGGCAAGAGATAATCATATGGTTTATGTTATTCCCTATGTCTGTAGCTATAAGTACTTGTTTTATTTGTGGCTGTGTATTTTTATACTGATTTCCTTATTTGTATTAAAATTGTCTTTTAAAAGATTGGGCCTGTGTCTGTAGTTTGAAATCCAGGACCATCCCTTATCTAAGGTTCACCAAAGATAAGCTTTCTATGCATTGTTGAGTAATTACACAGCTATTATATGTAATGAAACTCTATGACTGGGTCATGACTTTATAGACTGTTTGGATAATGATGACTAGGATGCACAGACCAATTTTCCAATGCATTTGTTTCATCTAGGCATTTTCTTTGGGATTTATTCACATTTATGTTTTTGTTTCTGATTTTAAAATTATTTTCCTTTATTGTAGGATGAGCAGTTCTTAGGTTTTGGCTCAGATGAAGAAGTCAGAGTGCGAAGCCCCACAAGGCCTCCTTCAGGTATGGCCAAAGAAGCATGTGTCGCAGATCTGCATTCTGTCTGTTAGCAGAGTGTGGTTTCTTTCTGCCTGGTTGGGAGTAAGGATGTTTGCAGTACAGGCTAGGAAACAGTGTGTGAGCTAGACTGGACGGACTGGTTCCTGCTGCCTGTGCTTGTAAACCTTCACTCTGTTTTACTGGGTAATACTTGGGCATGGGAAGTAAGTTTCTACAGAATGATTTTGGAAAACTTGGTTAAATTAATGTGTTCTACTCTATGGTAGTATTTATGCTTGTGGGGGGGGGAATTGGCTCTTGTTTATTTTGTAGATGAAATTTAGTGTTCTATTGTCAAAGAACGAGAAACATGTTGGCACTATGATACCATTTTACCTAACCCTTAAAAGGCTGTACTAAAATAAAGAAACTGAAAATTATGTGGATGTTTCCAGTTATTAGCACTGTTTATCAATGTTCTCAACAAAATTCTAGACCTACAAGCAGTTTCCTAAGATAGGCAGTGGACTTCACCTTTATTAGCTTAAATAATTGAGTTGGAGGAAAGACTTGAGGTTCTATTGATGGGAAATCCACTCCTCATCTTGTCAGTATCTGGACCTCTTGACAGTGGATAAAGAGGCTAGTAAAATATTCTATTGTTAGATGTTTTTACTATTTAATTTGTGATGGTTGGTGACATTTGGGTCTCACTTGGGAGTCATTAAATACTAATAGTAATCTAATTAAACACCCAAGCTGACAATTTTTGTCTGCCCAGTGATGGTATTGATATCTAGTTACTGGTACCAGTATCTTAGGTGCTGTTATTTAGACAGTAGCAGTGATTTCTTTAAGAGGTAATGGAATCTTAAGTCTTTGTACAGGATCCTTACTCTAACACTTCATTTACAGTTTATAAAAATGAGGACAGTGCCATGAACCAGTGTGTGCCTTGAGTGTTAGCCAGCTGCGTAAGGACCCTTCTCTGCTCTGCTTTTTCTACATGTCCATGAAAGCTTCTTTTAAAAAGTAATATAGACGTGGTTTTCAGAATTGCTGAAGTCGTCTGGCAGCCCTGTGAAATGCCTTACAGTGTTAAGGAGACAAGTCTGTAGTCTTAGCTAATTCACAGTGGTTTCCTACTGAGGTTTTTCTTGGGATCAATTTACCTTAAATGTTGTGCTTGCTATTTTAAAGCATCTGGATATGTATTACTTAAATGAATTGTTATCTACTGTCTTATAGTCTAGTACTTTGGTTATAATTAGTATATATTGAGAATTGATTTGTAAACTCTTAATCTGTTAAGGGAAGTCACCTATGTTACTTGGTGAGGAGTGCACTTGTGTTTCTGTTGGGAAGTTCAACCATTAGACCTGGTTGGTTTCTGCTGTGTTGGCAAGCATCTCCGTAGCACAAATGTTCATAGCGTCTGAAATCACTTTTGATGCCTAGTAAGGGAGATTTTGGTCTCAGAAGAAAGCTGTACTATATGACACTGAGAAGCTAAGGAAAAATTAAAAAACAAACAAAAACCAAAACATAGGGTTGTGTTGTTTTGTTTTGTTTTTTTTGGAGGCAGGGTCTTACTATGTAGCCCAGGTTGGTTGGCATGGAGCTCACTGTGTAGCCCTGACTAACTTTGAACTTGAGGTGTCTGTCTTTCCTTGCTTTGTAAGTCCTGGGATCACAAGTGTGAGCCATCATGCCTGGCTGCTAGAGCCAGTTCTTAGTGCATTTTCAGTACAAGCTATGTTAGGCGTTAGGGACAGATTTGCTCTTTAACTGTCTTCATAGTAGTGGGTTGAACATCTTTATAATTTTGGAAATTCCTGTTTGTAAGAAGATCTCAATATGTGGCTGGAACTCCATAGGCAGGTCAGGATGACCTAGAACTTGTAGGTAGTCTCCTGCCTCTGTCTCCTTAGTGTTGGATTTCCGGTGTGTTCCATCACACCTAGTGTTTTCTTTTATCTGAAATAGCAATGATCTGTTTTAATAAAATGTTGATTGACCTTCACATCAGCTGGGGCTAAATCTTTTTGTAACTTGAGACTAACTAGTTCCAGAAGCCCTAGGAAAGCGTAGACTCAGGAGCACATCACACAAGCCGCTGCTTTGATAAACTCTCATGCTGCATCCTGGTGGTTGTGTTGATGTCTCGTGAGCAGGCGCTTGTCTCTGAAGTAATTCTTTCTTAAGTTTACTCTACCAGAACAGATTGAAAATACAGGATGCTGAGCTGCCCCGGAAGGAGCCTCTTTGCATGGAAATTGCTATTGTTCAAATTGATATGGTTCAAATTTACTCAAAGTCAGTTACAGATTGAAAAGTTGGAATGCTCATTGTCATCTTAGTCGAGTTGAGGATTTTTGTTTGTGTGTGCTTTTGTTTTGTTTTGGTGTGGTTGCTCTATTTTGTTTTGAGACCAGGTCTTTCTGTGTAGTTCAAGGCTGCCCTCAGACTTTTCAGCCTTCTGTCTCAGCCTCCTGAGCGCTACCACTCTCAGCTTTTGAAAACATGTTCTTTTTTTTTTTTTTTTTACAGCAGACTTTCTTTTATTTTTTTTTAATTAGATATTTTCTTTATTTATATTCCAAATGTTATCCCCTTTCCTGGTTTGAAACTGTTGCTCTTTGTGAGCTGAATAATGTAGTACAGATTTTAAAAACCAGTTATTTTATTTATTTATTTTTTAATTTTAGAAAAGGAATAAAAACCTTGCTCATCTGAGGAGCAGGAATTTCTGTTTTCTACATCACTTCAGTTGAAAACCTTATTTTGATTTTTGTATCGAAAAAGTAATTAGATTTTAGGTGGGGTGTTATTGTGTTATTGATTTAATTTCTTTGAGGTAAATATTTGGTGAGAAGAAATTAAGCACAATTTAGGTGTAGCATTGACTCAGTAGTCCCCATAAGCTCGCTACAAAATGGCCTGTGCTAAATTATATTCAGCTTAGCTGAGACCTGAACTACACAGCTAAATATATGCTCTTCGTTGTTTAATTTCTATACACAGTTAAAGCTAGTCCTCGAAAACCTCGCGGGAGACCTAGAAGTGGCTCTGACCGGAATCCAGCTCTCCTCTCAGACCCGTCTGTGTTTTCCCCTCTAAGTAAATCAGAGACCAAACCTGCAGATAAAATCAAGAAGAAAGATTCTAAGAGCATAGAAAAGAAGAGAGGAAGACCTCCCACCTTCCCTGGGGTAAAAATCAAAATCACACATGGAAAGGACATTGCAGAGTTAACACACGGAAGCAAGGAGGATAGCCTGAAGAAAGTTAAACGGACCCCTTCTGCTATGTTCCAGCAAGCCACAAAGATTAAAAAATTAAGAGCAGGTAAACTGTCTCCTCTCAAGTCTAAGTTTAAGACAGGGAAGCTCCAACTAGGAAGGAAGGGGGTACAGATTGTAAGACGACGAGGAAGGCCTCCATCCACAGAGCGGATAAAGACCCCTTCAGGTCTTCTCATTAATTCTGAACTGGAAAAGCCTCAGAAGGTCCGGAAAGACAAGGAAGGAACACCCCCCCTCACAAAAGAAGATAAGACAGTTGTCAGACAAAGCCCTCGAAGGATTAAACCAGTCAGGATTATTCCTTCTTCCAAAAGGACAGATGCCACAATTGCTAAGCAACTCTTGCAGAGGGCAAAGAAGGGTGCACAGAAGAAAATCGAGAAAGAAGCGGCTCAGCTACAGGGAAGGAAGGTGAAGACACAGGTCAAGAATATCCGGCAGTTCATCATGCCTGTGGTCAGTGCCATCTCCTCCAGGATCATCAAAACTCCCCGACGGTTCATAGAGGACGAGGATTATGACCCTCCAATTAAAATTGCGCGACTAGAATCTACACCAAACAGTAGATTCAGCGCCACATCCTGTGGATCTTCTGAAAAGTCCAGCGCAGCTTCCCAGCACTCCTCTCAGATGTCTTCAGACTCTTCCCGATCTAGCAGCCCCAGTATCGATACCACCTCAGATTCTCAGGCCTCGGAAGAGATCCAGGCACTTCCCGAGGAGCGGAGTAATACCCCCGAAGTTCATACTCCACTGCCTATTTCCCAGTCCCCAGAAAATGAGAGTAATGATAGGAGAAGCAGACGGTATTCGATGTCTGAGAGAAGCTTTGGATCTAGAACAACTAAAAAATTACCAACTCTACAAAGTGCCCCACAGCAGCAGACCTCCTCCTCGCCACCTCCACCTCTGCTTACTCCTCCCCCTCCACTGCAGCCAGCCTCCGGCATCTCTGACCACACACCTTGGCTTATGCCTCCCACCATCCCCTTAGCATCACCATTCCTGCCTGCTTCTGCTGCTCCCATGCAAGGGAAGCGGAAATCTATTTTGCGGGAGCCAACATTTAGGTGGACTTCTTTAAAACATTCAAGGTCAGAGCCACAGTACTTTTCCTCAGCAAAGTATGCCAAAGAAGGTCTGATTCGCAAACCAATATTTGATAATTTCCGACCCCCTCCGCTGACTCCTGAGGATGTCGGCTTTGCTTCTGGTTTTTCTGCATCTGGTACTGCCACTTCGGCCCGATTGTTTTCACCACTCCATTCTGGAACAAGGTTTGATATTCATAAAAGGAGCCCCATTCTGAGAGCTCCCAGATTTACTCCAAGTGAGGCACACTCTAGAATATTCGAGTCTGTGACCTTGCCTAGTAATCGAACTTCTTCTGGAGCGTCCTCTTCAGGAGTATCTAATAGAAAAAGGAAAAGGAAAGTGTTTAGTCCAATTCGGTCTGAACCAAGATCACCTTCTCACTCCATGAGGACAAGAAGTGGAAGGCTTAGCACCTCTGAGCTGTCACCTCTCACTCCCCCATCTTCTGTCTCCTCCTCATTAAGCATTCCCGTTAGTCCTCTTGCCGCTAGTGCCTTAAACCCAACTTTTACTTTTCCTTCTCATTCCCTAACTCAGTCTGGGGAATCTACAGAGAAAAATCAGAGAGCAAGGAAGCAGACTAGTGCTCCGGCAGAGCCATTTTCATCAAATAGCCCTGCTCTCTTCCCATGGTTCACCCCAGGCTCTCAGACCGAGAAGGGGAGAAAAAAAGACACAGCCTCGGAGGAGCTGTCCAAAGATCGCGATGCTGACAAGAGCGTGGAGAAGGACAAGAGTAGAGAGAGAGACCGGGAGAGAGAGAAGGAGAATAAGCGGGAGTCAAGGAAAGAGAAAAGGAAAAAGGGCTCAGACATTCAGAGTAGCTCTGCTTTGTATCCTGTGGGTCGGGTTTCCAAAGAGAAGGTTGCTGGAGAAGATGTTGGCACTTCATCTTCTGCCAAAAAAGCAACAGGGCGGAAGAAGTCTTCGTCACTTGATTCTGGGGCTGATGTTGCTCCTGTGACTCTTGGGGACACAACAGCTGTCAAAGCCAAAATTCTTATAAAGAAAGGGAGAGGAAATCTGGAAAAAAACAACTTGGACCTCGGCCCAACTGCCCCATCCCTGGAGAAGGAGAAAACCCTCTGCCTTTCCACTCCTCCATCTAGCACTGTTAAACATTCCACTTCCTCCATAGGCTCCATGTTGGCTCAGGCAGACAAGCTTCCAATGACTGACAAGAGGGTTGCCAGCCTCCTAAAAAAGGCCAAAGCCCAGCTCTGCAAGATTGAGAAGAGTAAGAGTCTCAAACAAACTGACCAGCCCAAAGCACAGGTACTCTTTCCTGCCTCGCCTCTTAAAGCCAAGTTCATGGAGCCCCTTCTTGGGGAAGGTTTGGGTTAGGCTAAATGTTTGAGCTGCATCAATTATGGGAGCTAGGAAGTGGGTGGTATGTGCAGTGGTCCTTCAAGGACCTGCAGCATTTTAAGAAGTAGAAAATTATGTTCTAATGTAACACAGAGGGGGCAGTATAGGTAGGGTGAAGAAATAGTTGATTTCCATATATTGGCCTAACAGCTAGGAATAGTTAGGGTTGGGTACTTTAGTGATAGATTATAATAAGCTGATCACGTATACTTTGGCTTCATTTAGTTGTAATTGCAACATGCACAGTCGTCTTTATTTGTGGCTTATTTCATACTCAGGGTCAAGAAAGTGATTCGTCAGAAACCTCTGTTCGAGGACCCCGGATTAAACATGTCTGCAGAAGAGCTGCTGTTGCCCTTGGCCGTAAACGAGCTGTGTTTCCTGATGACATGCCCACCTTGAGTGCCTTACCGTGGGAAGAACGAGAAAAAATTTTGTCTTCCATGGGGAATGATGGTAAGTCAGGGCAGTTGACCTTGGAGCTGCATTTATTTGCTTTTGTTCTGCAGATGCCAGTAGGCTCTTCATAGTTTGTTAGACCGGATTGAAACAACAGACCAAAACCAGATAGCTGGAGGGCATTAAATATGTGAAGATTTAGTCAGAGGAAGTGCTCAGAAAGAAAAGGAAGGTACCTAGGGAAGACTTGAGCCAGCTGATGCAAGTTTTTTTGTTTTGTTTTTTTGGGTTTTTTTTTTTTTTTTTGGTTTTTGGAGACAGGGTTTCTCTGTGTTGCCCTGGCTGTCCGGGAACTCACTCTGTAGACCAGGCTGGCCTTGAACTCAGAAATCCGCCTGCCTCTGCCTCCCTAGTGCTGGGATTAAAGACGTGCACCACCACCGCCCAGCTCTGATGCAAGTTTAACTCCTGAAAGAGAAGAAGGAAGAATGGGCAAAGCCTTCCTAGACTGCTGTGCAGTAGAAGAAAGCTTTGACAAGGCTGTCAGAGGTGCTTCTTCTCTCAGAAACAATACTGGTGTCTTTCTTGGCCACACCACGAACCTGCCTGGAGGCAGCTGTGCTGAGCGTGACCTCTTTGTACCAGTAGTTTTCGGAACACAGCAGTTGGATCTCTTGGTCATTTACACTTCCTGGAAGTAGAGTTCTATGAAGTACTCTATTAATTAGGCTTTCAACTGCTTCTCTAAATAAAATCCCATGGTCAAAAGCAACTGGGGAGGAAAGGGTTTATTTCATCTTATAACTCTCAGGTCCCAGTGAATCACTGAGGGAAGCCAGAGCAGGAACTGAAGGCAGGATCCTGGAGGCAGGAACTGAAGCTGAGAGCCTGGAGAACCATTACCTACTGCTTCAATCCTCATGGCTGTTAGCCTTGATTTCTTATACAACTCAGGACCACCTGCCCAGGGGTGACGCAGCCATGATGGGCTGGGCCCCAACTCATCCGTCGCTTCTCAAGAAAATGCCCTACAGACCTGTGTACAGACAGAAGCGTGTTCTTAATTGAGGTTCCTCTTCCCAGATAACTGTAGCTTGTGTCACACTGACAAAAACAAAGCAACTACCAGGATAGGACATCCTTGTGACTGCTCTCTGACTCTGAAGTGCTGGGTGCCTTCTCCTGACGGTTAGTCATCTAGAGAGAGGTCTCAGAAGCACTCATCTTATCTTGTTCTTGATTTGCAGTCAGGGTGTTTTGTTTTCAGTATTTAGATTTTTGCTTTCATTAAGCTATAGGGTGAAGATATTTAAAAGCTTTTAGATAATTATTTTGAACACCTCTGAGTTCTGTGTATGGATATATTATAAATTCTTCTATGTTGACTAGCAGTTCAGATGAGGTTTGATGTATCTAATGATAGAAAGGGACTTTGAGGGTTTCTCAAGAAGGTATTAGAAATTTCCTTGGAAGTAAAGATGCATTTTTCCTAACAGACAAGTCATCAATTGCTGGCTCAGAAGATGCTGAACCTCTTGCTCCACCCATCAAACCAATTAAGCCTGTCACCAGAAACAAGGCACCTCAGGAGCCTCCGGTGAAGAAAGGGCGGCGATCGAGGCGGTGTGGGCAGTGTCCTGGCTGCCAGGTGCCTGAGGACTGTGGAGTTTGCACTAATTGCTTGGACAAGCCCAAGTTTGGTGGTCGCAACATAAAGAAGCAGTGCTGCAAGTGAGTCTTCCTCTGAGGCAGTGACCTCACGGTTTGTCACATGGAGTGACAACCTGCTGTGCTGGCGCTGACCTGCTTGGGTCTCTAGGTTAGCTGCAGAGTTCAGTCTTGTGATGTGATGAGGCCTGAGCTAAATATTCTGCAGCCACGCCAACTAACAGGACAGTCTCAACAATGAAGACATCCTTTCTTGTGGTTAGTTCAGCATGGCACCCGTAGCTCCATGTGCCCATTGAGTGCTTGATAAGTAGTTAGTGTGACTGAAGAACTACATTTTTAAAACTAATTTTTATTTTTAATTATTTTAACCTTAAGTAGCTGCATGTGACTAGTGACTACTGTATTAGTATAGCTTTGCATAGTTTCTTCTTAAAACTTGTAATATGGCACTTTTAGTCAAGTATACACTTGACTTTCTGGGTCTTTCAAAATATTTCCATTTATACGGGTTATTTTGTGGGTGGGGTGGTCAGTGCTGGGGCTTGACCCTACACATGTGCTAGTTCAGGGCTCTGCCACTGAGATATACTCTCAGCCCGGCATGTGGAGGCTTTGACACAGTCAATTTTGGGGCACACTTTCTGCCGTTTGGGATGATTTGTTTAAAATGTGTTAGAATTGTACAAACAGTAATTCTGGCAACTGGGCTTCCTACAAAGTGCCTGGCACAAGAGATACTTACATTCGCAATGACATTAAAGTGATTAACATAAAATATAGTTGAGAAATGCTCCATTGTTTACTCAGGGAATACAGTCTCTAGAAGACAGGAAGCAGTCCTAAGATAGGTGTGGGGGCTCATGCCTATACCCCAGCACCTGAGAGGTTGAGGCAGGAAGACTGCTTTGAGTTCAAAATTAACTTGGATTATACACTGAGACTATCTCAAAAAGACAAAGTTCTATGTTTTGGTTTCTGGACTTAGGTAAGAATTTTGGTTTGGGTACTTTAATGGCAAGAAGTAGTTTAATTTGCATAATGTAAAAAGGTGCCTAAGCTACATTTTGAGATGACAGTGGATTGGGTGTGAGCAAGGCATGTAGCTCACAGCAGACTTCCTGCCTTACACATGTGAGACCCAGTATTCACTCCCCAGTTCCAAAAATAGAACCTTTGTTTAGGGTCTGGAATATATTCATTTGTGGAGTGATGAGGATGAATTTAGTGCAGTTTTAATCAAATTAAGTTTAAATTTTGTAAATTTAAACTATGGGGTAAAACATATCCATCATGAGACACACCTGTAATTTTCTAGTAGCAAAGGACTCGGTGAGCTTTAGTTAATGCTGCATGGACATCAATATTAAATCTCATAAGAGAGCAGTGATTATTTCACTGTAAGACATACTGATCATCGTGTCTGCTGTCCACTCTGATGCCAACACTTGAGAGGCAGAGGCAGGGGGATCAAGAGTTGAGGATCGTCCCTCTACTGTATAGTGTAACCTGGGCTGTATGGGACACTGTCTCAAAGCATGAAGGACAGAAGGCATGCAGGGGGAAGAATGGGGAGGGATAATCTGTGTGGGGTACAAGTCCATATTAAATTACAAGAAATTTGAGCACCATTTCAAAGATAATATGACATTTGGTCCTTTTAGATCCTAAGGGTAGGAAAATTGTCTACCCAAAGATTTTAAAGGTTCAAATTAAACTGAACCCTAAGAAGTTCTTGTTCTGTCAAATGACCCTGGGTTTGACCCACTGTTTTCTACAGACAAGCAAGCAAGCATTTATTTCTTTTCTTTTATATTCAGTTTATCTTGTGCTTTATCCTTTGTTACCCTAGGATGAGGAAATGTCAGAACCTGCAGTGGATGCCTTCCAAAGCCTACCTTCAGAAGCAGACTAAAGGTAGTGGTGTGAGCGAGCCTTCCCGTGACGTCCCGCGCTTGAATGTCATGCAGCCATGTGCATTCAGTGTAAAGAGAATACTAGGTTTTTGTTTTTGTTTTTGTTTTTCTTTTAAAGTACTGCTCTCTCCCGGGGAGTTGGTGGTTGTTGAAGCTGGATGATAGGTACATGGGGGTTCATTTGACTCTTTATTTTGGGGTATGTTTGAAATTTTCCATAATTAAGACACTTGTTTAATATTCATGTAAAAATTATAGCTCCACTTATTTGCTAGAACAATAAAATTTCCCTGTGTTACCTGATCAACATGGCCTCAATTTTGTGGAGACTGAGTACCTGCTTTGGCTGCAGGAGACTGAGAACAGACTCTTACAGAGCTCTGTGCTTTTTCCTCACGGGACTTTTCTCACTTATATGCATCACGACCTTGTTTTGTTCTCCTAGCTGTGAAAAAGAAAGAGAAAAAGTCTAAGGCCACTGAAAAGAAAGAGAGCAAAGAGAGCACTGTTGTGAAGAGCTCCTTGGAGTCTGCCCAGAAGGCTGCCCAGCCACCGCGGGAGGAGCCTCCCCCAAAGAAGAGCAGCAGCGAGCCTCCACCCCGCAAGCCTGTGGAAGAAAAGAGTGAAGAAGGGACTGCCCCTGCACCTGCCCCTGCGCCAGAACCCAAACAGATCAGCACGCCAGCGTCCCGCAAGTCCAGCAAGCAGGTCTCCCAGCCAGCAGCTGTCATCCCCCCTCAGCCTCTTAGCACAGCACCGCAGAAAAAAGAAGCTCCCAAGGCCATTCCAAATGAGCCCAAGAAAAAGCAACCTCCACCCCCAGAACCAGGTGAGTGCCGAACAGAGGCAAAACAGAAAGCCAGGTTGGTTGTCACCTGAAGTCTAGAAGATTGTTTGCACGGACCTCTGAGGCCAGTCATTCTGGAAGTAATCATTCCTGGCTGCTGACCAAATCTGTTTTGAATCCTTTAGGGCCAGAGCAAAGCAAGCAGAAAAAAGTGACCCCCCGCCCAAGTATCCCTGTGAAACAAAAACCAAAGGACAAGGTAAGTGGACAGCTGACTGCGCTTCTTTAGGGATGCATTTTTTCTATTCTGTAGTGGGAGCTACCTTGACGTTCTCTTGGAAGAATGAAACTGTCCCCCTGCTTCTCTGGAGATGGCAATGGGATCTCCCAAAATGAAGGTGTAGGCTTTCACCCCTCTTGGTTGGTTGGTGTTTTGTTTTTCTGGTGTCCTTGCTTTCTTGATTGCCCCTTCGTTGTGGCCTTGGACGCTGTAGCCGAGCAGCAGCTTATTCTAACAGCATTTGGCATGGGTTTGCCCCCTGTAAACATGTTATATATGTATATATGTTAATAACATTTGTCCCTGTGCACACTGTTTTTATTATGGATGGAGGCAGAATTTCAGACTTTTCTGAAGATTATCCTTCCTCTATCTTGAGACAGGGTCTTACTCTGTACGTCAGGTTGGCCTTGAACTTCCAACAGTCCTCCTACTTCAACATCCAGTGTGAGCCATCACACCTAGCTCCTTTTCTCCTTCTACAGGATACTTACTCTGAAAAGTGTTTTCATATCTAAGAATAGGTATTCATATTCTTGCCTGTTGCAATGTGAGGGCAAGTCATTGTTTTCTCCATTCATCTTCCATCTCAGGAGAAGCCACCTCCAGTAAGTAAGCAAGAGAATGCAGGCACTTTGAACATCCTCAACCCACTCTCGAGTAGCATCAGTTCTAAGCAGAAAATTCCAGCAGATGGAGTCCACAGGATCAGAGTGGACTTTAAGGTAAAAGTGTTTAGTTAGTGATAATGCCTTTATTGAGTAGTATGATCTTTAAAGAAAAGGCGAGCATTCAAGGGGAAACAGTGCCCACTAGAGGAACAAATAAGAACTACAGCTAGCAGGCGGGTTCATGTATGCAAAAGCCTAATCAGCCTGAGGCCAGTTTGTGAACTGATCGAAAAGCACAGTCATCCTGAGCAGCATGGGGGAAGGGAGATTATTTCAAACTCATGTTACTCGAATCAGCAGAGCTTAGTCCATTCAGACTTGGTGTCTTTGCAGTTATTTAGGTAGAGTTGCACCAATAGTGGGCATTCAATAGATAGTTTGCATCTAAGTTTATAATGCTTTAAAGCAGCACTTACTTATATTTGGATTAGTGGAACTGAAATGCTCTTGTCATCCGGGTGGCACTCTGTGTTTATGCTTTATGTCCTGGTTTTGACGCTTTGAAGCTTGCATAAGTGATCTTTGTGTCTCTTTCCCCACAGGAAGACTGTGAAGCAGAGAATGTGTGGGAGATGGGAGGCTTAGGGATCCTGACATCTGTCCCCATAACACCCAGGGTAGTGTGCTTGCTCTGTGCCAGCAGCGGGCATGTAGAGGTAAGGCACCTGGCCTCTCTGTCTCCCTGGCGTGATGTACCACTGTGCTGTATTCTTACTAGTTAGCAGGTCTGTCTCCCACACATTCTGAAGTCCATATGGTGGGGTGGTCATTAGCCCCCAGTGACCAAGCACTGACAGTTAAAGAGGGATGCAGGTCCAGGTGTGCTGCCATTACCCTTAATCCAGCACTCAGCTACAGAGACAACTGGATATCTGTGAGCTCATGGCCAGCCTGGTCCACAAAGTGAGATCGAAGACATCCAGAGCTGCATGGAGAGACCCTGAAAATAACAATAAAAAAATAGTACAGAAAGATTTTCCAATAGAAGAAATATAGTTAGTGATCTTGTCTTTTGGGGGAGTTGTTGGGAATGGTGTTTTATTTATTTATTTTTAAAGAATTATTATATATATATAAATAACTGTAGCTGTCTTCAGACACACGAGAATAGGGCATCCAATCCCATTACAGATGGTTGTGAGTCACCATGTGGTTGCTGGGAATTGAACTCAGGACCTCTGAAAGAGCAGTCATTGCTCTTAACCGCTGAGCCATCTCTCCAGCCCGAATGGTGTTTACTTTTAGAATGGCATATTTTTTAACCCAGCAATTGCATGCTAGGTATTTATTTTTAAAGTAATTAGATAAATTGCCAGATATGTATATATAATAAAATTATATTATTTTGTATGTGGATGTTTTGGCTACATGTAATATGTGTATCATGTGCATACCTGCGGCCTTTAGGAGCCAGAAGAGAGATTGGATCCCCTGCTACTGGAGTTACAGACACTTGGGAGCCTATAATTGGGAGCTGGGAATCAAACTTGGCTCCTCTGCAAGAGCAGTCAGTGCCCTTAGCCACTCAGCCATCTCTCCAGCTCCAATATTTAAAACTCAAGAGTCTACTAGTATGAAGCCCTAGTTAAAGTTGTAGGACTTGCATATATATAATGGCAAATGTGATAGTGTAGTTTGATGTTAATAGACAGATCCATAACATCACTGGTTAGAAACATCAGATTGCAAAATATCCATAAAGCATGATTTTATTTGATTGGATAAATGCTTTAAAGTATGTGTCTGTGCATGGTGGCTTATATCCTCAGGAGTCTGAGGCAAAAGGATTGTGATTTGAAGTCAGCCTAGGATATGCAATGAGGCCCTGCATAGCTCAGTGGTAAAGCATTTGCCTCCCATGTGCAAGGTCTTGGCTTCAATCCTTAGCACAAATAATGAGTTGCTTCCTGTATTCACTCTTTAAGAAGATAGTTTCTTAGAGTCTGCTATGAACCACATTTTAAGTGCTCGGGTCCTTCAGACATTACAGTGACTAAGGCTATTCAATCTGCAATTGCCTGGGGGCCTTTCCAAGTCTATTCCTTCAATAATCAAGTGCTTTGCATCCCAGCATACCCGCTCCACAAGGAAATGCTTCCTTTTGTCCTCTCAGTCTTCACCTTCTGAGATTAGGCAGGTTTGGGGGTGGGGGGGGGGGGGGGGGGGGGGGGGGGATGGGGCTATGCATAGCAACCTCAGAATTCCTTATTTAAAAAGTATTGGGAGCTAGTTGTTGTGATGCACACCTTTAGTACCAGCACTGGGGAGGCAGAGGCAGGCAGATCTCTGTGAGTTTGGGGCCAGCTTCTTCTACAAAGTGACTTCTAGGACAGCCAGTGCTGCACAGAGGAACCCTGCTTGAAAAACCACAAATAAAAAGAAAATGGAGTGGAGGAGCCAGCACTTTTATCTCTACATTCAGGAAGTAGAAAGGCAGAGGGTCCTTCTGAACTTCAGCCTAGCCAGAGCCATGTAGTAAGACCCTGACTAAAAGAAAAGAAAGAGTTAGGGGCCAGAGAGATGCTCAGTGGTGAAGAGACTTGCTTGCTCTTCAGAGGACCCAAGTTCAGTTCCACACTCACATCAGGTGGTTCATTGATTCCCAGATCAAGGGATCCAGTTCCAAGTCTGGCCTTTGCTGCCATCCACACACATCAACATAAATAAAATTAGGCATAAGTCTTTAAAAAAGAATCAGAGTGACCAGCACAGTCTGCATTCTACTACCACTAATTATGACCACTGCTTGAGGAGTATTCCATTACATTTTTTTATGGTAACATATTTTAGGCCAAGCTTATAGGAAAACGTAAAAAACCTAGTACCCTCTGCCTAGATTCTCCAAATGTGAATAGAGTTCCTTTTTCTGTTTCTGCTTATATGTATGTATTTTTCCAAAATAGAAAATGATTCTCAGTCTTTCAGCTAAGATCAAGTATAAAATAAAAAATGAAATATTAGGCTGGTGAGATGGCTCAGCAGGGAAGAACACCGACTGCTCTTCAGAAGGTCATGAGTTCAAATCCCAGCAACCACATGGTGGCTCACAACCACCCAAAATGAGATCTGATGCCCTCTTCTGGTGCGTCTGAAGACAGCTACAGTGTACTTACATATAATAAATAAATAAATCTTTAAAAAAAATGAAATATTTATACATATGTTATATATTCTGTTTTCTAAAAAACTGTGAGCAAGTTGCAAACAAAAGCCATTCTGCCTCTATGATAGGGTATATTTCCTGAAGTCAAAAACACATTTGTATAACCTTCAATTTGTAATTTGTATAGTTTTCAACATTAGGAAGCTGATACATTGCTTGCACCTACTTGTAGGCCTTCCTTAAGTCTGACCACTTGTCCCTGTAATAAAAACAGGCCTTTTGTTTGTTTGGTCAGAATAAAATTGAGGGTTGTTACATTTTTAAAATATTCCTTTTACTATTTTTAGTCACATGTAGGTGTTTGGGAGTATGTGCACCTGAGCACAGTGCCCTTGGGGCCACAGGGCTAGGATTCTCAGGAATTGGAGCTGCCCTGGGGTGCTGGGCATTAAACTTAGGTCCTCGGGAAGAACAGTATTGGTAGTGGTATTTTTTCTATTTGAGGCAGGGCCTTCTGTGTAGCCCAGGCCAGTCCCAAACTTCAAATTCTTGCCTCACTTCTTAGCCTTCCAAGTGCTGGAGTCAGAGGTGTGTACACCATGCTCTGTCAAATCTTAGATATTTTTTGTCATTTTATGATTCTGCTATTCCTATTTTGGTTGCCTGAATCTTTTGTGTTGCTTTTAAGTGACTGCTTAATTCCATTTGTTAATTAAGTACAGGTCAAGTGTCTCTTCCTGTTTAAATACTTGAGGCCAAAAATGTTTTAGGTACTTACTTCCTTCCTTCCTTCCTTCCTTCCTCCCTCCCTTTCTTTCTTTCTTTCTTTCTTTCTTTCTTTCTTTCTTTCTTTCTTTCTTTTTTAAAAAGATTTGTTTATTTTATGTATATGAATACACTATGGCTGTCTTCAGACACACCAGAAGAGGGCATCGGATCCCATTACAGATGGTTGTGAACTACCATGTGGTTGCTGGGAATTGAACTCAGGATCTCTGGAAGAAGAGTCAGTGCTCTTAACCTCTGAGCCATCTCTCCAGCCCCTTATTTTCTTTTCAAGTTTAGGATATAGATAGGTATTTGCATATACCTACCTATACTTGAAGAGATATTTGGGAGAGGCATAAAGATAAAATTTATTTCATGTATTGCTATATGTATCTCAGAAGTAATCTTAGACAATATTTGAGACAGGAACTCACTTTGTAGACCAGGCTGGCCTCAAATTCACAGAGTGCCACCTGCCTCTCTCTACTGCTGGGATCAAAGGTGTGTGCTATCCCAGCCAGGTTATACTTCTAATAGTGTCAGCTATGAGATAGAATTTGTGTACATTAAATGAGGGAGGCCGGAAGTCATTGTACAGTTTTCTTCATGTGCATCCTGTAGGACTGCAAGATTCATGTTTCGGGGCATTGGATTATCACCAGTGGATGCCTAGGACCCACAGGATGTAAATAGACTGGTGGTTATTATTCTCTGTGCTCCCTGGCTACATGCTTTGTTCTCTTCCTACTACAGTTTGTGTATTGCCAAGTGTGTTGTGAACCCTTCCACAAGTTTTGCTTAGAGGAGAATGAGCGCCCTCTGGAGGACCAGCTGGAAAACTGGTGTTGTCGCCGCTGCAAGTTCTGCCATGTGTGTGGAAGACAGCATCAGGCTACAAAGGTAGACCTAGTCCTGCAGTGTGGAGCTTCCCTGTTTCCACCCCCCACACACTTCTGTACTGGGAGTTTGTGTCAATATAGACTTTCTACTGACAGTTTTTCTGACTGAAGATAATTTCTTGATTTTTTTTTCTTTTAATTTTTGGGAAATAGGAGAAAATTACTTTAGGAAAGAAAATCCAAAATTAAGTAAAATCTGTGGGATAAATTCCCTTAGTACTGAGTGGCTTTGGGAGGGTGAACCTGTGTGTTTCCTGGGGTATCTCGGTGGGGAGGGCGGTATAACCTGTGCTCTGGCTCTTGTCTCTCCACAGCAGTTGCTGGAGTGTAACAAGTGCCGAAACAGCTATCACCCCGAGTGCCTGGGACCCAACTACCCCACCAAACCCACGAAGAAAAAGAAAGTGTGGGTGGGTACACACACCGTGCTCCTTCCACAAGCATCGTGGTGGCTGGGTGAGGCTGGTGGCTTATAGCAGGCTACTCCTCCTTCAGTCTGCCAGCATAACAGCTGCTCCACAGCAGCCTCAGTAATCAGATCTAGGCATCACTGCATTTCCAGTCTTTTCAAATATCAGAAGATACTAGCCCAAGAGATCCCTACTGACTACCCTTTATTCGTTTCCAGATCTGCACCAAGTGTGTCCGCTGCAAGAGCTGTGGATCCACGACTCCAGGCAAAGGGTGGGACGCACAGTGGTCTCACGATTTTTCACTGTGCCATGATTGTGCCAAACTCTTTGCTAAAGGTACCTAGTGCTGAGTGACTGGTCCAGTTTAGTGTTTGTGTGGACTTTGTGGAAGGGCGTGGGGCACTGTGTCTCAAATGGGTTAGACACATTCTACTCCTGCCTTTTAATTTCTTGTTTGTTTTGTTGTTTTTTGTTTTGTTTTAAGATGGGGTCTCTGTGTAGCCCTGGTTGTCTTAGAACTTACTATGTAGACCAGATTGACCTTTAACTTACTGAGATTCACATGTGTCACCCTCCCAAGTGCAGAAGTTAAAGGTGCAGCCACTGCCCCCCCTGCAGTG
This sequence comes from Mastomys coucha, assembly GCF_008632895.1. NCBI lineage: Eukaryota > Metazoa > Chordata > Mammalia > Rodentia > Muridae > Mastomys > Mastomys coucha. The sequence continues at coordinate 38,797,756 of NW_022196906.1, read as the reverse complement.
CTTCTTGCTTTTTTTTTTTTATTTACATAGCAAGTTGGACCATTTTTCTAATAAATATAGGGAGAATTATGGGGATATTGTTACTGCTACTTAGAAACTGCTCTCCTAAAACAGTAGACCCAAAAATGTGGTAAATAAACATTTGATTTCAGAAATGACTTCAGGTGGTATGTAAACATTTTATTTCAGTAATTACACCAGAAGTCTGACCTTAACACAGGCCCATAATCCCAGCAGTCAGGGTGCAAGAGGTCAGAGTCAAAGGCCAGCCCTGGGAACTTAGTAAGATAGCCCCAAAATAAAAAAGTAAAGGGGGGAAAAACTGGGGATGTAGCTCAGTTGAGTTCTTGCCTAGAGATTGCTAGGCTCAGGGCTCAGTCCTCAGCACTACAGAAAAATAACTGCTAAACCCGCAGCTGCTCCTTCAGCCCGCAGCTTTAACGACTTACAGTGAAGGTGACACACTCCTGTCAATGTCTTCTCCCACGCACCCGTCCTCTCCTCCCTCCTTCCCACTGTTCTGTCCTCACTTCGAGTCTCTGTCCCGCTGTGTAGTACACACTGCCTCCTCCTCCTCTGCTGAGACTGCAAGGTGTGTGCTGCCATACTTTACATAAAATAAGCAGCACCACTTAAGGATGTTTATGAAATGTAAACAATATAGGGATGTATGGGCCGGTCAGACCTACAGAGGCTGTCCTTAGAAAGCACTGGTCTGAGTTCTAATATGAAAGCTATAAGAAGAGGAGTGGATGACAGGGAGTACCTCTGCTCTGAGGTGAGGCTGGGGAGAAGGTTTATTGTAGATATATATGAGGGAGAACAACCAGAGGAGGGGTCCAGACTGGGCCATGGGGAGGGATGAGAGGGGAGAGGGCAGAGCCCAAGGGTGGAGGACTGAGAACTCAGTGGCTGGAACACAGGAATGAGAGGCTGGGGAGGGCAGTGAAAGCAGGCCCTTGTGGTAGAGAGGTTTGCGGTAAGGGCAGGCGGGCGGCTGAGGAGGGCGCAGAGGAGCCACAGGTGGACCTTGCCCTGGGTTTCTTTGGGACCTGACAAGGAAAAAATTTCAATTCACTGTTTCTTACTTCTGTATTATTACCTTTTAAAAAGCCTAAATATTGTGTTTAAAAGATATATTGTTCCTTCTGATTCCCACCACACACCTATAGTGCTGAGGCTATAGTTAAACTCTCAATCCTCCTGCCTCTGCCTCCCAGATTTGAGATACGGTTGCGTTCTGCCACCCCCAGTCTCCATTGTGTCCCTCACAGATGTTTCTCAGGACCCTTAGTGTCTGAAGCTTTCCTGAGAGCTCTGCAGCTCACAGTTCTCCCGGTGCCCTAGTGGGTGAGCACCCTAGGACTCTCTCCTAGTGCTTACTAGTGACTCCAGAAGACAGTGAGCTTTAGATTGGGTTGACACTTAAGGCAGAGGCTGTGAGGGCGTTGGAGTGGGTCACAGCTAGCTGCAACCTTGGCTTTCAGGGAACTTCTGCCCTCTCTGTGACAAGTGCTACGATGATGATGACTACGAGAGCAAGATGATGCAGTGTGGGAAGTGTGACCGGTGGGTCCACTCCAAGTGCGAGAGTCTCTCAGGTACAGAAGGTTGGAGTCTTTTGTTGTTTTTAGTTTCTTTCTAATACTACAAGTCCTGAGGGACCTAACACTGTGGGGTGTCGTTGGGTTCTTTGTAGTTTAGTTTTTGGTCTCCAGAGTAAAACCAGTTTCTTTTCTTACTGCTGTGACCTGATGGCAAGCTTTATTTGGCTCACAGTTCAGAGGAGTACAGGCCATCATGGTAGGCTAGCGTTGTGATCTTGGCCTGTGGTGTCAACTGGTTTTCTTCTTTTCCTTTTTCATTCAGTTCGGGACCCTCGCCCATAGGGTCATATGCCACCCACATTAAGAATGGGTCCCCCTCCTCACTTAAGCCTCTCTGGAAATGCCCTCACAGACACAGCCAGGCGGATAGGCCCAAATCCTATCAAGTTGATAATGAGGATGGACCGTCACAGCAGCAGTGTATCATGTGTGCTCATTTCTCTTAAACAGTTCCCTTTCTGGGCACCAAACCCTGATGGTTCTCCAAACCTGTTATTTACTATCTACTCATGAGTTTATGAATGTGGGTATCCTGTAAGACAGTGGTTCTCAACCAAAGGGGTTCCAACCCCTTTCGGGATCGAACCAGTAGCGAAAATTCAGGTATGAAGTAGGGATGAAAAAAATGTTGTGGTTGGGGTCAGGTTACCACATGAAGAACTGAAGGGTGGCAGCATTAGGAAGTTGAGAACCACTGTTACCATACTACCAGCTTAGCTTAGATCCTAGCAGGGAGCTCTCTGGGTCAGCGGGATAGTTTGCTCTTCTCCCTCTCCCGCCCTTTGAAGGCCCTCATCATTCTGGGTTTTATTTTTGTAGATGAGATGTATGAGATTCTGTCCAATCTGCCAGAAAGCGTGGCCTACACTTGTGTGAACTGCACTGAACGGCACCCTGCAGAGTGGAGACTGGCCCTGGAGAAGGAGCTGCAGGCGTCCCTCAAGCAGGTTCTCACAGCCCTGTTGAATTCTCGGACTACCAGTCACTTGCTGCGCTACCGCCAGGTGGGCAGAGGTTCTGTCCTGAGAATGTGACCTTGGTAGTTTTACCTAGTAACAAAATAAGACTATCTTTGTTGCTTGCTTATCTTTGCTTCATTCTTTGTTTACTTTTTATAGTTTCTTCTCTTTGTCATGACATTAGGAAATTTTTTAGAGCTAAGAATAGGATCTTGGGGTTGGAGGGATGGCTCAGTGGTTAAGAACACTTCCTGCTTTTTGCAGAGGACTCATGTTTGATTCCTAGATCACAGCAGTCTGTAAGTTCAGTTCCAGGGGATCTATACCCTGTCCAACATGCCTGGGCACCAAACCAAAAGGTGTTTGGTCTAGGTGTGCTGGAGTATGCCTGTCGTTCCAGCACTTGGGAGCAGGACTAGGGCTGTGAGTTTGAGGTTTACATAGTTGTTTCCCATCTTAAAAGGAAAGACAAAAAGGAAGTTTGAGCTTCGTGTGCCAGCACTGATGGGGGTTCAGTGAAGGGCTTCTTCAAGGGAGCAACCTGATCTCTGTTGCCTTTTAGAAAAACCTTACTCTGGGGCTGGAGAGATGGCTCAGTGGTTAAGAGCACTGACTGCTTTTCCAGAGGTCCTGAGTTCAATTCCCAGCAACCACATGGTGGCTCACAACCATCTGTAATGGAATCTGATGCCCTCTTCTGGTGTGTCTGAAGAGAGCAATAGTGTACTCACACATGTAAAATAAATAAATCTTTTAAAAAAAAACAAAACAAAAAAAACCCTTACTCTGCCTCTCCAGCAAGAGCTGAGGAGGCTTGAGTCTGAAGGCAGCTTTGGCAAGCAGCATAAAAACCTTTGTTGTCATAGAAATTTATAAAGTGGTCATTGACAACATAAGCAATCCCGCTGGAAGAGCAACTGCATCACCTAGCCGAGATTGGTGCTGCTTTATCTTTCAATATAAAGCTCCTACTTTCTTATCACTCGTGTGCGTGTGTGTGTGTGTGTGTGTGTGTGTGTGTGTGTGTGTGTGTGTGTGTGTTGATGGCATACTGTTACCCATTGAACCATCTCTCTAGCCACTAAATTCCCTGGTTTGGTGTAGGAAAATTTTTGGCTGTCTGTTCAAAGGATTGGACACAGTTTTGGCCTGTTTTTATTCTACCTTTACAGATGATTGAACACAACCCTCATGTTTACCTAGACAAGCTGTTAGAAAATAAGTCCGGCTTTAACTCCTGTTTCAGAAATCTATGGCATTTTCATGTCCTGTGTTGTTTCTAGTACCATCTTACTAATTTTAATAGAATGTGCACAGATGCCTCTTTCTTGGTGTGTGATGACAGAACCCTCTTTCCTGGCAATAGGCTGCCAAGCCTCCAGACTTAAACCCTGAGACAGAGGAAAGTATACCTTCCCGAAGCTCCCCAGAAGGGCCGGATCCTCCTGTTCTTACTGAGGTCAGCAAACAGGATGAACAGCAGCCGTTAGACCTGGAGGGAGTCAAGAAGAAAATGGACCAGGGCAGCTACGTATCTGTGGTATGTCTTGAGCACGTGATCAATTCTGAAGTGTTTTTGTTTCAGCTTCTTCGTCTCTTTGGAAGGATAGCTGGGCATAATAAATTTCAGAATGACTCATACTGTATTTAGAGGTGTCATGTAGCTTAAGGATCTCCAGAAGAGGAGTTATTTCAGCTGTATGTTTTAGAAGGGTGTTGATATGGTGGTACCTAAAATAATTATTTTAGTTGGCTTTCAACTGAGTTACTTAAATTATTTTTATGTTTCAAGGAAGCCCTAAACTACTTATGGAAAATGCTAATGTGAAGTTAATATATCTTCCCTTAACTTAGATCTGAATATTGGTCCTTCCTTTATTCATTTGTAGATAGATAGCATGAACTTTATGATTTTTAAGGATGCATAGGGAGAATTCATTTGCTGTATCATCCTTATTGACTATTGAGTTGGTTCTTCATTTGAGTACAAATATAAAAACTTTGAGCTTGTATTGGGCACTTACCATGACAGAGCTAGTCTGTTTGCAGACTAGCTCTGTCATGGTAAGTCTTATTGATGCCTTATTAGCCTGGCATCTCTTGATTGCCTCAAGTTAATTGTGAACTGAATCCTAAAGGCCTCAGAGAGTAATTACACTATATTAAAATAGGTTGTGGGTTTCCTGTTGGGCTCCTGTGCTGGGTGATGATGGAGGGAGGAAGAGAGGTGGTTTTGAGAGCATAGTACTATGTTATGAATTATTGATGTTTTATTTTTTTTTATACAGTTGGAGTTCAGCGATGATATTGTGAAGATCATTCAGGCAGCCATTAATTCAGATGGAGGGCAGCCAGAGATAAAAAAAGCCAACAGCATGGTCAAGTCTTTCTTTATTCGGGTGAATGAGATAAATAGCTCATGTTTTTAATTCTCACTATGTGTAATTGACCTATGAATATCTTCCTTTCTTTTACTTGCTTTACGCTGTGTTGAAAACTTCTTGGGTTTTATTTCTCTCCTCTAATTCTTTGGGAGGAAGTTGGGAAGTTGGGAAGGTTACCAGCATAATGGATCTTTGCCTTGGCCTGAGATCCTGCTCATTCTGACTAGACACTGGTGTATAGTTGTTTTATTCGGTTTCTCCATGAACCTTCTCATTTGCATTCTCTTTGTTTTCTTGTAGCAAATGGAGCGAGTTTTTCCATGGTTCAGTGTCAAAAAGTCTAGATTTTGGGAGCCAAATAAAGTATCAAACAAGTAAGTGAGAGCTGTCGGTGAGAAGTGGACGCCTCGCATTTGTAAATTTTAATATTAAAATCAACCAGCTGAAATGCCTGTTTTGTGCTGGTTTGGAAATGACAAATAACATTCGTGTTTGTTGTAGGCTGGGACTTTTTTGTGTTTGTTATCTTGTTGAAATCCTAGTTTGATGTGTGGCATATGGGCAGCATGTGCTAGAACAGTGTCACTGGGCCATAGTGTAATCGGGTTCTGGGTTACTTACTGCAACCTCTTTCTCCTCTTGCTTTTGATTCTCAATGTGTACCCTTTAATTTTTATTCCAGTAACCTATTTTGATTTTTTTTTTTGTAGAGTTAAGCATTGTTTCTGAATGTTTAATCAAAAGTTATAAAGTTTCCCCTACTGAGGGAAGTACTGGGGAGTGAACTCAGGACCTCATTCTGGCCACTAGGATCCATCCCCAGCCATAAGAGCTACATGTTAAGATCATCACTTAGCTCAAGTATGCTTGTACTCACCTGTACTCCCTGCAGGAGGATGAGGAATTCAGAGCCAGCCTGGGCTACATTGTGAAAGCCTGTCCCAGAGAGGATTGATTGAAGTTTTTAAAATGTTAAGTACAGTTAGGCAGTTTTCAGATTCTATGGTTGGTTCTTCCATTCTGTGAGTGGCAAGGACGTGGGCGGGTTCGAGGCCTGCTGCTAGCAGGAACAACTGTTGCATGGCTTGGGTTCATAGGCACTCAGTAAGTACTTGTTGACTCGATTGTTTCCAGCAGTGGGATGTTACCAAACGCAGTGCTTCCGCCTTCACTTGACCATAATTATGCTCAGTGGCAGGAGCGAGAGGAGAGCAGCCACACTGAGCAGCCTCCTCTAATGAAGAAAATCATTCCAGCTCCCAAACCCAAAGGACCCGGAGAGCCAGACTCACCAACGCCGCTCCATCCTCCTACACCCCCGATTTTGAGTAAGTCATTACATATCTAGATGCAAATGACTGGCTCGGTGGGTCTAAATTTAATATACTCGATCAGAAAATTACAGATGACATACCTGTAAAACCTTTTGTAAGTGTCTGTTTTAAACACTACTCAAGCTGAGTTCTCCCCTAGAAAACTGTAGTACTGCCAGTTTTAACTGCATGTCTTTGGGATCCTAAGGTACTGACAGAAGCCGAGAAGATAGTCCAGAGCTGAATCCACCCCCAGGCATAGATGACAACCGACAGTGTGCACTGTGTCTGATGTATGGTGATGACAGTGCTAATGTAAGTACTTTGGGACGTGTGGTCCCAGTTAATAAGGATGTCTGTCACATGACCATTTGTCCTTGGTGCCAGTACCCGATGGTTTTAATAAGTTTACTTCTGAGTTTGTGGCACCTAGAGTTATTTTTGGTTTTGTTTTCATTTCAAAACAGGGTATTACCATGTTGCCCAGGCTGGCTAAGAACTTTTGATCCTCCTGCCTCATTCCCCTTAGTAGCTGGGAATATAAACAACTGGCACTATGCTTGGCTTAAGAGATTTTTTTTTAAGTTGTAGATTTTTTTTTTAATGTGTATGAATGTGTTGCCTGCGTATATGTATGTGTACTACATGTGAAGGTTAGAAGAGAGCATGGGGTCCTCTGGAACTGGAGCTATGGATGCTCATGAGCCACCACATGGGCCCTGGGAACCCCACATGTTCCTTACAGTAAGCAAGTGCTCTTAACTACTGAGCCAGGGCTCCAGTTCTGGCTTTAGAGGGTTTTAAATAAATGATCAATTGATTCAAAAGGTGATTTGCGGTAAATGAAGTTACTGATAACTAATCTTCAAAAATGTTTGAAGTCTTCATCAAACATAAGTTGTATATGTTGTAGCCTGTGTTTAATGTAAGTAGTAGAGTAGTTAATAGCCCTAGTTCTGACAGACTGCCTGATGTCATTCTGTACCTTCTTGCCTGCTAACTTTAGCAAGAGCTTGACCTCAACAACCCTCAGTTCTATCCTTAAAATGAACCCAATCCCTTTTCTTGAAACATGATTTTTGGTTTGTTGATTGCTTGGTTGGTTGATTGGTTGGTTGGTTGGTTGGTTTTGAGTCAAGGTTTCTCTGTATAGCCCTGACTGTCCTGGAATTTGATCTGTAGACCAGGCTGGCCTTGAATCCATAGAGTTCCATCAGCTTCTGCCTCCCTATAGGTATGAGCCACTATACATGGCTCATAAGTTAATTTTTCTTAGGGGAAAGGCTGGGGATTTGGGACAGGGTTTCTCTGTGTATCCATGGCTGTCCTGAAGCTCACTCTGAAGACCAGGATGGCTTCAAACTCAGAGATCACTACCCAACTAGAAAATGCTCTTAACCGCTGGTCCATTCCCACAAAGAGATAGTTTTTAATCTAGAGGATTTAAAGGATTAAATGAAAAAAACATATGTAAAGTTTTTAGTTAGTGACTTTACACTGAGAAGTTAAAGTGCATCTTTTGAGGAGTGTAGGCAGGTATTAGAATTTCTGCATGCATGAAGCCCTGCTTCAGTCCACCCGCATTGTGGGTTTTAGTACAGTCTGGGAGAATTGAATTTCAAATACGGTTTTAAAGAAGTGTGCACATTATGTAAACCTACCATATACTGTTCTTTTGTTTTCAATAGAATTATAAAATATTTCCAGTTTATGGGGAAAATTGAGAAAGAATATAGAAGAAATAATGAAAAGTGGATTATGATTTAATCTCTAAAGAATGATAATTTTTATTTCCTTGAGGTATCTTGTCTGAGGTCGAGCTAATATGAAGTCCTTTGGTTTTATGTTCTTTAGGATGCTGGCCGCTTGCTGTACATTGGCCAGAATGAGTGGACACATGTGAACTGTGCGCTGTGGTCAGCAGAGGTGTTTGAAGATGATGACGGATCACTAAAGAATGTGCATATGGCTGTGATTAGGGGCAAGCAGCTGGTAAGAACTCACTGTGCACATTTATGAAGGAAACCCTAGTGGTTTTAGTCTCTTTCTGTCCTGATGCAGCCTCCCTGGCTTTTGACAGCACTGTCAGAATACTCACTGGTAAGGATTGATATATGCTGTAGGTCTGACCCTTTGAAGAAGGAAAAAAAAGCATCAGTTTAATACATGGTGACAGAATTAGCCCAGAGGCCAAGTTACATCAGCATTCTGAAGGTCAGAGAATAAACCCTATGAGCACACATGAAGGGGAAGGTGGAGAGCAGTCTCAATGGTATCGAAGGAGTAATGTCTCAGAGCTGGAGTTTGACGGACACTAAGGAGTCGCCAGGAGGAATGTAGCCAATGAACAAAGTAGCACAAGCAAACAAGGAAGTGTGGGTTGTGGGAAGACCAGATGAGAGAGCACAAACTAGAGCAACAGCCTGGTGAATGGAATTTTTAGTTATGGGATGAGGTAGTGAGCTGTGACATCTAATATTACAGAACTGGTGAACTGGCTAACTTTATGCCACCTGAAAGTAGAAATGCCTCCATAAGATAGATGCAGCTTTGGGCATTTTCTCAATCACTGATTGATGGGGAGGGCCCAGCCCATTGTGGGTGGTGCCATCATGGGGCTGATGGTCCTGGGTTCTGTAAGAGAGCAAGATGAGGGCTGGGCAGTGGTGGTGCACACCTTCAATCTCAGCACTCAGGAGGCAGAGGCAGGTAGATCAAGGCCAGCCTGGTCTATAGAGTAAATTTCGGGGCATCAAAATGTTTGTCCTATTAGAGTTCCTGCCCTTGCTTTTAATGATGAACTGTTACACAGAAATGTGAATGAAATAACCCTTTCCTCCCCAAGGTGCTTTTGGTAACAGCACTTCTTCACAGCAATAGTAACCCTAAGACAACTAGTTTCTTACTAGTAAAATGTTAGTAAAACTGAGTTGCTTTGGGATCTAACAGCTTTCTTGCAAGGATATGTTTTTTTGACATTGTTCATCATAGTTTCATGTCTAATAAATCAGCCATGCATTATGGGAAAAATGTTTCAGTCCAAAGTCTAAATCCAGCAGTAATGTTTAAATTATCTAGTTTCCAAGTTGTGTTTGTATCCTTTCCCTGTAAAGAGTGAGCCCAGGGTGCTCAGAAGGGAGAAGGGGCAAGTCTCTAAAGAAATGACCCCTGTCTCAAAGTGCCTGCCAGGCTAAATAGGACTGTTCCTTCTGCAGAGGTGTGAATTCTGCCAGAAGCCAGGAGCCACCGTGGGTTGCTGCCTCACATCTTGCACCAGCAACTACCATTTCATGTGTTCCCGGGCCAAGAACTGTGTCTTTCTGGATGATAAAAAAGTGTATTGTCAGCGGCATCGGGATTTGATCAAAGGCGAGGTGAGAAGCTCAGCTGTTTGGTTGCTTGTGTTGAAGATATTAATTAGTAACAGGCTTTATTATCTCAGAGCAGACTTAAGTTCACAGTAAAATTAGCAAAAGGTAGTAATTTCCTGGCTCTGCCTCCACACTAGCAAAGCCTCTCCACTAGAGTGGTGTGTTTGCGGTGTAGGTGGTCTACATGGATATATATATATATATATGTATTTCCCCAGAGTCATTGTTTACATTGGGGTTCACTCTTGACGTTGTATATCCTGTGGGTTCAGACAAATGTCTAATACTGTGTTCATCACTGTAGTCCATATAGTATTTTCATTTTTTAAGAATTCTGTGTTCTGCCTGTTTTTTTCTGTCTTTCCCCCTAAAAACCACTGATTTTTAATTTTATTTTATATTATTATTTTTTGCTAATATCTACAAGTACTTTTAACTTACAGCTAAGCAGTTTCTCCTTCTAGGGTTTCTTGTGGTTGGAATCTTGCAGTCTGTAGTATTTCTGCCTAGCAAGAAGTGTTAATGATTTCTCCTCACCTTTTGAAATCTCTAAGAATTTAGGAGGGAAATACTAAAGATAGCAAGATGGTAAATGCAGTTTTGCCTCTTTCAGATGTCATCATCTGACATCATCTCCTGTTTATTTATTTATTTATTTATTTTATGTATATGAGTATACTGTAGCTGTTTACAGATGGTTGTGAGCCTTCATGTGGTTGTTGGGAATTGAATTTTAGGACCTCCAGGCAACCCTACTCACTCCGGTCTGCCAGCTCGCTCAAAGATTTATTTATTATTATAAATAAGTATACTGTAGTTGTCTTCAGATACACCAGAAGATGGCATCAGATCTCATTACAGATGGTTGTGAGCCACCATGTGGTTGCTGGGAATTAAACTCAGGCCCTTTGGAAGAGCAGTCAGTGCTCTTACCGGCTGAGCCATCTTGCCAGCCCGTCATCTCCTGTTTTAAGACACGAAGGATGGTAATAAAACAGAAGGGTGATTTTAAGATAGGTTCTCTGCTTTTGTCTCCTGAGGTTGGTACTCTGAAAGTTCATGTGTAAAGGAATAATCTACTAACAGCAGCCTTGGGTATCATTTCAGGTGGTTCCTGAGAATGGATTTGAAGTTTTTAGAAGAGTGTTTGTAGATTTTGAAGGAATCAGCTTGCGCAGGAAGTTCCTCAATGGCTTGGAACCAGAAAACATCCACATGATGATAGGTAGGCCCCAGGCCTTCCTTAATGGGGAAGGCCATATGTGCTTTTTCTGTTCCTTAGTTAGAAAATGGTTCTCCTCATCATTTCTTCTAACCAGTTCTTTCCTTGGTTAGGCTCGATGACGATCGACTGTTTGGGAATTCTGAATGACCTCTCTGACTGTGAAGATAAACTCTTTCCTATTGGTTACCAGTAAGTCCAGAAAAGACAGGGCATGGCAAGCCCTGCAGCATGGCTCCCTAACTGTAGGGCATTAAAGGTGGAGGTGTACTTGAGAGCTGCCTTTAACTATTGGAAACCCACCACACAGTTAGGCTCAAGCTGTCCTGACACTCACAGTCCCCATGCCTCAGCCTCATGAGTGCTGGAATTATAAGCTTACATTACCCTGCCCAGCTAAAAGATTGTAAATGTAGTGTGGCTATATCTTGAGAGACCCTGTCTCAAAGCAAACAATTTATAGCCTGTTATGTGAATTAAATTGTTTAAGGACTTGACAAGCTGACAGTGTAAGACCCAATCCCTTTCTAGAGCCTCTCATGGTTGTGTACACCTCTAACACAGGCACTTGGGAGGGAAGTAGAGGCAGGTGGATCTCTGAGTTTCAGGCCAGCTAGAACTGCAGGGAGATCCTTCTATATCTCCCTCTTCAGAACCTCATTTTGCAATGCATCCTCCAGTTCTGAATTCCAGCTCTCTTAACACTTGTGCTTGTCTGGTAGTTCTTTGTACAAACATGAAGCAGTTGTATTTCCCTTGTTTTGTAGGACTTTACTGACAATGGAGTGCTTTGTATTTGAGCTGTTTTTAGAGTCTCAAGTTCAGTGCACTGTAAGGCATTAATCCTTCATGGAAGGCAGTTACATTATAGTTACTGTTTTTCCTTTCCAGTGGTTTAGAATATTTTACTATTTCTGGTATCATTTTAAGAAGTCATACAACTTTCTGAGAGCATAGGAGACATCGAGGACTTCACAAAGTTTAAAACCACCACGTTAGGACTCTACCAAGAACCTCAGAAGTAAAGCTGTATTCCATGAGTTGAGGAGACCAGAGAATCCATGATGGGGAGACATTTAGGGAATGATAGTTTGTGCATATATCATCTGCTATGTTTTTTTTTCCCATTTGCCAGGTGTTCTCGGGTGTACTGGAGCACCACAGATGCCCGAAAGCGCTGTGTGTACACATGCAAGATCATGGAGTGCCGTCCTCCTGTTGTAGAGCCGGATATCAACAGCACAGTTGAGCACGATGACAATAGGACTATCGCTCATAGCCCATCATCATTTATAGGTTAGTCCTAATCCTTTTTTATTTGAACTTAAGTTTGTGACTATGCACTAGGATTGAAAAATGGCAAAGTCATCCGGGCAGTGGTGGCACCCACCTTTGATTCCAGCACTTGAGAGGCAGAAGCAGGCGGATTTCTGAGTTCGAGGCCAGCCTGCCTGGTCTACAGAGTGAGTTCCAGGACAGCAAGGGCTACACAAGCCCTGTCTTCAAAAACCAAAAAAAAAAAAAAGAAGGAAAGAAAGAAAAATGGCAAAGTCATTTAATTCAGGACACCTCATTGTTTTCAGTTAGATGTTTATTTAATAGCACCGTGGTGGGGGGAGAGGGAGAGGGGTGCATAGGATGTGGCAGAAGATAACTTGTGGAACTTGGTTCTCTTCTTTCACTATGGGTTGCAGAGACTGAACTAATGTTTGAGCACTTAAATCCACTGCAGCCTGCCAGCCCTGATAGCTAGCTGGCTTTCTATTGGTTCCTTTGTTAACTATTCTAGCCTAGCTCTTCCAGTTACACATTTTTATTTACTTTAGATGTGCCGTGTAAGGACAGTCAAAGCACAACTGCAATTCTTGGTCCTCCGTCGCCAGACCGGCCTCATTCACAGACCTCAAGCTCCTGCTATTATCATGTCATCTCAAAGGTCCCTAGGATTCGAACACCCAGCTACTCCCCTACACAGAGGTCCCCTGGCTGCCGCCCATTGCCTTCTGCAGGTAAAGGACTTGTTGACTCACTGACCATTCTCTTGGTCAACCTTAACTCTGTGACTTTTACTAACCAAAAGGTTGCCTATAAACAGGTATATCCAAATGGTTGAAACTAGTGACTTGGCACATTTGTTCTGTCCTTGATCGACTTTCTTTTTTTCTCCCTTGTTCAGGAAGTCCTACCCCAACCACTCACGAAATCGTCACAGTCGGCGACCCTTTACTGTCCTCTGGCCTTCGGAGCATTGGCTCCAGGCGTCACAGTACTTCTTCCTTGTCACCCCTGCGGTCCAAGCTCCGGATAATGTCTCCAGTGAGAACTGGGAGTGTTTACTCCAGGAGTAGTGTCTCCTCCGTCCCCAGCCTTGGGACTGCTACAGATCCCGAGTCCAGTGCCAAAGCATCGGATCGCATAGGGCCGTTGAATTCAAGTGCTAATCTAGGGCACAGCACTCCCACCTCTTCAAGCTCACAAAGGACAGTGGTCACTGGAGGTTCCAAAACCAGTCATCTGGATGGGTTGTCATCCTCAGAAGGGAAGCGGGCTAGTGCTTCAGACTTGGCACCCAAAGGCTCCTCACTAAAGGGAGAGAAAAACAGAACTTCAAGTTCCAAGAGCACAGATGGATCCGTGCATAACACAGCTTACCCTGGAATTCCTAAACTGGCACCACAGGTTCATAGCGCAACCCCTGGAGAACTAAACGTTAGCAAAATTGGCAGTTTCACTGAACCCTCTACAGTGTCCTTTTCTTCTAAGGATACCGTGTCCTACCCACAGCTCCACTTGAGGGGGCAAAGAAGTGACAGAGACCAGCACATGGATTCTACCCAGTCAGTAAAGCCCTCTCCACATGAAGATGGTGAAATCAAAACCTTGAAGCTCCCTGGTGTGGGCCACAGGCCATCCATTCTGCATGAACATGTAGGGTCTAGTTCCAGAGACAGGAGACAGAAAGGGAAAAGGTCTTCTAAAGAGACTTGCCGAGAAAAGCATTCCAGCAAACCCTTTCTGGAACCCGGTCAGGTGACAACTGCTGAGGAAGGAAACCTAAAGCCAGAGTTTGTGGATGAGGTGTTGACTCCTGGGTTTCTCGGGCAACGGCCATGTAATAATGTTTCATCTGAGAAGATTGGGGATAATGTCCTTCCTCTTTCAGGAGTCCCTAAAGGTCAATCTACACAAGTGGAAGGATCTTCCAGGGAGTTACAGGCACCCCGGAAGTGCTCGGTCAAAGTGACACCTCTGAAAATGGAAAACGAGAATCAGTCCAAAAATACCCAGAAAGAAAGTGGCCCTGGCTCCCCTGCACACATAGAGTCAGCATGTCCAGCAGAGCCAGTCTCAGCTTCCATAAGCCCAGGAACTGGCCCAGGGGTTCAGCTGAGCCCCAACAATACCTCATCCCAAGATCCTCAGAGTAACAACTGTCAGGCTCTTCCAGAACAGGACAGAAACCTGATGATTCCAGATGGCCCCAAGCCCCAGGAGGATGGCTCCTTTAAAAGGCGCTACCCCCGGCGCAGTGCCCGTGCCAGGTCTAACATGTTCTTTGGGCTCACCCCACTGTATGGAGTCAGGTCTTATGGTGAAGAAGACATTCCATTCTACAGCAGTTCCACTGGGAAAAAGCGAGGAAAGAGATCAGCAGAAGGCCAGGTAGATGGGGCCGATGACTTGAGCACTTCGGATGAAGATGACTTATACTATTACAACTTCACTAGGACAGTCATTTCTTCAGGTGGAGACGAGCGGCTGGCGTCCCATAATTTATTTCGGGAGGAGGAACAATGTGATCTTCCAAAAATTTCACAGCTGGATGGTGTGGATGATGGGACAGAGAGTGACACCAGTGTCACTGCCACAAGCAGGAAAAGCAGCCAGATTCCAAAGAGAAATGGGAAAGAAAATGGAACAGAAAACTTAAAGATTGATCGACCTGAAGATGCTGGTGAGAAAGAGCATGTCATTAAGAGTGTTGTTGGCCACAAAAGCGAGCCAAAGCTGGATAACTGCCACTCTGTAAGCAGAGTGAAAGCCCAGGGCCAGGATTCCTTGGAAGCTCAGCTCAGCTCCCTGGAGTCGAGCCGCAGAGTCCACACAAGTACTCCCTCAGACAAAAACTTACTAGACACCTACAACGCTGAGCTCCTGAAGTCAGACTCTGACAATAACAACAGCGATGACTGTGGGAACATCCTGCCTTCAGACATCATGGACTTTGTACTAAAGAATACTCCATCTATGCAGGCTCTGGGTGAGAGCCCAGAGTCCTCTTCCTCTGAGCTCTTGACTCTTGGTGAAGGACTGGGTCTTGACAGTAATCGGGAAAAGGATATGGGTCTTTTTGAAGTGTTTTCTCAGCAGCTGCCAGCGACAGAGCCTGTGGATAGTAGTGTCTCCTCTTCCATCTCAGCAGAGGAGCAGTTTGAGCTGCCTCTTGAGCTGCCATCTGACCTCTCTGTCCTGACCACCCGCAGTCCCACTGTCCCCAGCCAGAATCCCAGTAGACTGGCCGTAATCTCAGATTCAGGGGAGAAGCGAGTGACCATCACTGAAAAGCCGGTAGCCTCTTCTGAGGCTGACCCCGCCCTGCTGAGCCCAGGAGTAGACCCTGCTCCTGAAGGCCACATGACTCCTGATCAGTTCATCCAAGGACACATGGATACAGAACATATCTCCAGCCCTCCCTGTGGTTCAGTGGAACAAGGTCATGGCAACAATCAGGATGTAACTAGAAACAGTAGCACTCCTGGCCTTCAGGTACCTGTTTCCCCCACTGTTCCCATCCAGAACCAGAAGTATGTGCCCAATTCTACTGATAGCCCTGGCCCATCTCAGATCTCTAATGCAGCTGTCCAGACCACTCCACCCCACCTGAAACCAGCCACTGAGAAACTCATTGTTGTTAATCAGAACATGCAGCCACTTTACGTTCTCCAGACTCTTCCGAATGGAGTGACCCAAAAAATCCAATTGACCTCTCCTGTTAGTTCTACACCTAATGTGATGGAGACAAATACCTCGGTATTGGGGCCCATGGGAAGTGGGCTCACCCTAACCACAGGACTAAATCCAAGCCTGCCACCTTCTCCGTCTCTGTTCCCTCCTGCTAGTAAAGGATTGCTCTCTGTGCCTCATCACCAGCACTTACATTCCTTCCCTGCAGCTGCTCAAAGTAGTTTCCCACCCAACATCAGCAGTCCTCCTTCAGGCCTACTTATTGGGGTTCAGCCTCCTCCAGATCCCCAACTTTTGGGTTCAGAAGCCAACCAGAGGACAGACCTCACTACTACAGTGGCCACTCCGTCCTCTGGACTCAAGAAAAGACCCATATCTCGTCTACACACTCGAAAGAATAAAAAACTTGCTCCCTCTAGTGCCCCTTCAAATATCGCCCCTTCTGATGTGGTTTCTAACATGACACTGATTAACTTCACACCCTCCCAGCTTTCAAACCACCCCAGTCTATTAGACTTGGGGTCACTTAACCCCTCATCTCACCGAACTGTCCCCAACATCATAAAAAGATCTAAATCTGGCATCATGTATTTTGAACAGGCACCCCTGTTACCACCACAGAGTGTGGGCGGAACCGCTGCTACAGCGGCTGGCTCGTCAACGATAAGCCAGGATACTAGCCACCTGACCTCTGGGCCTGTGTCTGCCTTGGCATCTGGTTCGTCTGTCCTGAATGTGGTATCCATGCAAACCACAACAACTCCTACCAGTAGCACATCAGTTCCAGGTCATGTCACCTTAGCCAACCAGAGGTTGCTTGGGACCCCAGATATTGGCTCAATAAGCCATCTTCTAATCAAAGCCAGCCACCAGAGCCTGGGCATTCAGGACCAGCCTGTAGCTTTACCACCAAGTTCAGGAATGTTCCCCCAGCTGGGGACATCACAGACTCCCTCTGCTGCTTCAATGACAGCAGCATCTAGTATCTGCGTGCTCCCCTCTTCTCAGACTGCAGGCATGACAGCTGCATCCCCTCCTGGGGAGGCCGAAGAACACTATAAGCTACAGCGAGTAAACCAGCTCCTAGCTGGCAAAACCCTGTCTTCACAGCGGGATCGGGATCCTGATTCTGCTCCGGGGACCCAGCCGTCCAACTTCACCCAGACAGCAGAAGCTCCAAACGGTGTGAGGCTAGAGCAGAACAAGACTTTACCTTCAACTAAGCAAGCCAGCTCCACCTCTCCAGGGAGCCCCCCATCCTCTGGACAGCAGTCAGGAAGTTCCTCGATGCCAGGTCCCACTAAAACAAAACCAAAAGTCAAACGGATTCAGCTGCCCCTAGACAAAGGGAGTGGCAAGAAGCACAAAGTTTCCCATTTGCGGACCAGTTCTGAAGCACACATTCCACACCGAGAAGCCAACCCAGCGCCCCAGCCCTCAGTTACACGGTAAGTGATGTGCAGCTTAATTCTGCAGCTGCAGGCTTGTGTGCTCTGAGTGTGACGAGGCTTGCAAGGCACTCTCGTGGTACTTGAGAGTTTTTGTCACTTAGGCTTTTGGTAGTGATCAGTGGAGCAAAGACTAGCTTCATCACTGCACGATTTGACTGGGAACTGCAGCGTTGGTTGTCCTTTGCTTTGATTTCAGACACATTGCTTATACTTGGTCCTGTTTCTGTTCTGCTGAGGTTTGGGGGGTGTGAGGGAATGATAGTTCTGTCATTGGACGAGGGCTCCTACTGTGGAGTCTCATGGAGCCCTTTCTGTTTTAACAACCTTATTGGAAGTCTAACATATAAAGGGCATAGTAAGAGGGCGCTTCCCTTCCCCTTGTGCCCTCTTACTAGCTTTTGTGACCGTAGCTACTGTTGCAGGCTTATGAGCTTTATCTGTCCAATGTGTGTTTGCTGATGGTTGCTTGAAAACATACAATTTGGAGCTGGTGAGATGATTTAGCAGGTAAGAGCACTGACTGCTCTTCCAAAGGTCCTGAGTTCGGATCCCAGCAACCACATGGTGGCTCACAACCACCCATATTGAGATCTGACGCCCTCTTCTGGTGTGTCTGAAGACAGCTACAATGAATAACGCTGGAGCGAGCTAGGCCAGCAGAGGTCCTGAGTTCAATTCCCAGCAGCCACATACATGATAGCTCATGGCCATCTGTACAGCTACAGTGTACTCATACACATAAAATAAATAAATACATCTTTAAAGAAAGAAAGAAAGAAAGAAAGAAAACATATAATTCTTTCTTGTAGGACTCCTAGAGCGGACAGGGAGCAGCAGGATGCAGCTGGAGTGGAGCAGCCGTCACAGAAGGAGTGTGGGCAGCCTGCTGGGTGAGCTGCAGATGACTGTTTGCCACATGTAAAATCGGCTTCCTCCTGATTGGCATTGGGTTTTGATGTTGCCAAGAGTGTTCTTGACAGGCATCACATGGTGCGGATGTCTTTAATCCCAGAACTGGAGAAGCTTAAGCAAGCTTAACCTCTTAATCATTGAGCCGTCTCTCCAGCCCCATGGCTTGGTTTTATTCTGCAGATATCTCTATGTGTATTCTTTGTACATATGTACGTACTTATATATTACATGGATGCTTGCTGTACTTATGTTTTCATTTTTGCACTTAATTGTTTTATATACCTCCTGGGCTGACATGCATGCATGCTGTGTTCTAAGGGTTTCTTTGCTGCTTCTAGTGCTATTGTATGATCTACAGTAATTTATGTAGTTGGCTTCATGCATATTAGTATGTACTTGGGCTGTTTTGGGAGTTATTAAATTTGAAAAAGTGAAAATAGATGGTATGCTGTCTCATGCAGCTGAGCTGTGTTCTCAGTTAAGCCAACTAACTTAAATTGTATAACACTGTCCTGAGAATACCTTTGTAGTTTTCCTACTGTAAGATCATGAGAAGAATTTCAGAAGTACAGTCCACAGTCTCAGTCAGATCCTTCTTGCCAACATTTGGAAAGAAATTTTATAAAGCATGGTCTTAGGGCTGGAGAAATGGCTAAGTAGGGATGTTGTAACAGAGCACCCATGCTTAGATTTAGTGCATCTCCAGCTCCTGTGGGCACCCACACAGTCACAGGACACCTACATACACTAAACATTTAAAAATCGGCTCACCTAAATTTGATTCCTGAATCTCACAATGGAAGGGACTGTTCAACACCCGGGCACACACACACACACACACCAATAATAAATAACAAATTTTAAAGCATGTTATGCTCATTCTCTTGGTAGTTGTATTAAATAACTGATGGGGCCATGTGGCAGATTGTGAACAGGTTTTTTTTGTTTGTTTTGATTTTTTGTTTTTTGGGGGTTTGTTTGTTTGTTTGTTGAGACAGGGTTTCTCTGTGTAGCCTTGGCTGTCCTGGAACTCACTCTATAGACCAGGCTGGCCTTGAACTCAGAAATCCGCCTGCCTCTGCCGTCCAAGTGCTGGGATTAAAGGCAAGCGCCACCACCACCTGGCCCGTGAGCAGTTGTTTTTATTTTTAAGTTGAAAAGCAGCTGGCCTTGCCTCTCATGTCTGGTTTTATTTTCATTCAGACCAGTGGCTACTCTTCCAGAGATCCAGGCAACACAGAATCCAGCAAATGAGCAAGAAAATGCAGGTATGTGGTTGATTAATAGGTTATAGTAGAGAACTCTAAAGCCAGAAGAACTGTGTAAAAAATCATATATGCTAGCTAGGCATGGTGGCGCATACTTGTGACCCCAGCACTTGGAAAGCTGATAGAATTGTGAGTTCAAGGTGAGACTGAGCTGCATAGTAGGCTTGAGGGTAGCCTGTGCTACAACCCAAACTAAAACACAAGAGAATCGCCTGCATTATCTCCTGATAGTCTAGATGGGAGAGAAGCAAACTTAGTCTCAAGAGCTGAGCTGTGATGTGAAGTCCTAGGGTCCCAGCTATCTTCAGTTGCATTGCCTGTCATTAATTATCAGGGTCAGATCCCCTTTTGCTAAACTAAATTTAAGGACAGCGACATTTTAGGTACCTTTAGTTGTCTTTTAAGTTGTTTCTCATATCTGATGGCACTGTGGGGTAAACTCCCTTCCAGAAACTAGAGCACTCTTTCTTAGGTATTTGGGATTTGATTCTAAAACCACATGCATCTCACAACTCTTTATGTGTGGTCTCATGCAGTTCGTAAACTAGTAAAGTTTCACTTTACAATTAGTATAGTACCCACAGAACCTGAGCACTTGGCTCAGGAGGCAGAAGCAGAAAGGTTGTCATGAGTTTGAAGCCAACCTGGGCTACATAGTGAAGCCCAAACCAACCTTGACCTCAGAATGAGCTCTTGTCTTAGGAAAATAAATAGATTGACTAAATAAATGATCATTAAAAAATTACTTCCCACCAGTCAGTGATGGCACACGCCTTTAATCCCAGCACTTGGTAGGCAGAGGCAGCCAGATTTCTGAATTTGAGGCCAGCCTGGTCGACAGAGTGAGTTCCAGGACAGCCAGGGCTGCACAGAGAAACCCTGTCTCGGAAAATAAAGATGATTTCCTAGTAGAGAAAAGCTTAGGCTTGGGATTTGGGCTGTTACTATATCCTGCCGATTGATCAGTTTCTCAGGCCCGAGGCCTGATTACAGGCAGGCATGGTAACTGAGTACAGTCTCCGGAACCAGTTAAGATCAAATCCCATGTTTTCTTTAGCTGTGTGAGCATGGCTTTTACTTGGCCTGCTTCAGTTTTCCTGTGTTTGTTCATGTAGTCATTCATTCACTTACTCATTGTTTTGAATGAGGTCTCACTGTGTTGTCCTCATTGACCTAGAACTTTAGGGTAGCCCAGGCTAACACTAACCAACCTCCCTCAGCTTCGGTACAGTAGGGTTACGGGCAATTCGGTTCTCTTACCTTTACAAAGGAATCCAGCTGGGCGTGGTGCAGCTGTAGCACTTGGGAAGCAGAGACAGCCAGCATAGCCTGCATAGCAAGATCTGAGGCCATGCTGGCTGCAGACTGAGACCTTACCTCAGAAAGTCAATAATACCGCCTACTTCAGTGGTTGCCCTTAGGATCCCATGAAATAATCTGAGCGAAGTTCTAGAAGAGGATCTGAGACATAATTGTGCTTCACTCATAGGAAGGGGGATTTGTGTTTGCTTTGGTTTGGCTAGGCCTTGATCCTATTGAGAGCAGTTATGTATGAAAAAAAATGATCACATTATCATACCAGAAGCTCTGCTGCAACAAAGAAATCTATTAAATACACAGCGCACACACACATGCGCACACACCATTTTAGTACCCAGGACAAGTTCTTGAACCTCAGTGCCCTTACTGCTGAAGAGGGATAGATGTCCTCAACAGTGGAGGTGACGCATGTAGAGCAGTGGTTCTCAACCTTCCTAGTGCTGTAACCTTCATGCTGTGGTAGCCCCCAACCAAACAGTGATTTGTGTCACTACTTTATAACTGTAATTTTGCTACTGTTGTGAATAGTAATGCAGGCATCTGTGTTTTCTGGTGGTCTTGGGCGAGCCCTGTGAAAGGGTTGTTTGTTGAGACCCACAGATTGAGAACTGCTGGTGTAGATCATTCTGCGCATAGCTCTTGGTGCACACTGGCTTTAGCAAATACTTTTTCCATCGTAGAACCTAAAGCAATGGAAGAAGAAGAGAGCAGTTTCAGCTCTCCTCTAATGCTTTGGCTCCAGCAAGAACAAAAGAGGAAGGAAAGCATTACTGAGAGAAAGCCAAAGAAAGGACTCGTTTTTGAAATTTCGAGTGATGATGGCTTTCAAATATGTGCGGAAAGTATTGAAGGTGAGTGGCTTGTTAGGTCAGCCTTCCATCAGGCCCTGCTGCAGTTGCTCCTATGCTCAGGAGAAGCTTGCCTTGTTGAAGAACCACGATCATTCTTGACAAGTGCTGAGAGCTGCTGGTTTCTGGCACACACTTAGAGCTGCTCTCTCAGCTATTCCCCCATACCTCCTGCGGTGCCGTCTTCTCTGTATCCTTGCACGTGCTTTCTGCAGTGCTCCTGGCTCTCTCCTTGGTGACTGCCAGCTCCACCTGGTCTGCTCCTACAGCAGGGAAGCTCCCCATGCAAATGTTATGGTCCAGCCGCAGCCGGGTAGCCCTGAGCTCTCAGGGAAGGCTGTGAGTTTAGCGAAGGCCCCTAGGCAGTAAGTACTAGGAATGTTGTGTAAAAGAAATGAAAGGTCACTGGGTGAAAGTTTTGAGGCTATCCAAAACTTGGGAAGAGGACCAAACAACAGAGCTACTTAAAGGGGGATCTGGAATTTGGGTTAGCCGAAGAGGAATGCAGGGAGCTTTGCACAAAAAGAACAAAATGTAACAAAGTTAGAAAAACTTTGGTTTTTAGTAGTATTGGGTAGAAAATGAGTTTGAACAGTGAAAGGAAAATTGGGAAGTGAATTGGACACAAGTTGGCAAGAGAGTCTATAGTGACAACCGATGAGACTTTTGACATAATTCAGGAAGCTCTACGTACCAGCTCCTTACAAGATAGGCAGAGACCAGGCCTGATACAACTTTTTAAAAATTAAATAAATAAAAACAGCTGGGGTACAGATCAGTGTGAAAGTTCTTATCTAGTGTGTACAGAACCTTAAGTTTGATCCCCAGTACCTCGAAGGGGATGGAGGAGACTGAGTTAGAAATACTGGGAGGCATGAAATTCTTAAGCGTATTGCTACTATAGAAATGCTAGGAAATAAACAGCTCAGGGGAAAAGACAGGAAGGAAAGGCGGACAGACAGATAGACAGACACGGTGACTGCGTGGCTATGAAGAGAGAGCGAATAGTCAAAGATACCTGGACCTTGATGTGCCTAAGCTGGGTGGTGGTGTCACATGCCTTTAATCCCAGCACTTAGCGGCCAGGGCCAAGGCAGATCTCTGTGAGTTCGAAACCAGCTTGGTGTATAGAAAGTTCCAGGAGAAGCAGGGCTCTAATGTCTCAAAACCCTGTCTCCAAAACAAAACAAAACAAAAACAAAAAAGGAAGTGTGCATCCTAAAAAAAGAAAAAATACATAGACAAACATGTATGAAGATTTAATAAGGCTGGGTGTAAACTAGGCATGCTATGATCCCACCACTCCAGAAGCAGAGCCAAGAAGATTGCCGTACATACATTCAAGGCCAGTTTGGGTGACAAAGTGAATTCCAGACTAGCCTGAGCTACGGTATGAAACCTTGACTCTGTTAAAAATAAAAGCAAAGGGGATCATAATGATCCCTGTGCTTTATATATTAACTTTTGTTGTTGAGACAGGGTCTCACTGTGTAGCCTTCACTGGCCTGGAATTCACTGTAGATCAGACTGACTTTAAACTCACAGAAGTCCGTGGGCTTCTGCTTCCAGAGACACCACCACACTCATCCCTGCTAACCTTTTAAAAATTTAATTTTAAGGTTAGGAATGGTGATGCATCAGGGGACGTCGATACTCTGGGGATTCAGAAAGTATAAGTATCTTTTCTGCTCTTGCCCGTTGTTAAAAAGAAGCCTGCTGAACAGTGTGCCTGGTCTCTTCTCACATATCAGATTGACTGAGAATAGCTAGGCACTGATGTCAGCTGATGGCAGGGACCGTACCAGTGCCAGTAAGACATATGACACAAGTTCTCTCCCACCTACAGTTTTCTTCTATTTCCTTTCAGATGCCTGGAAGTCACTGACAGATAAAGTTCAGGAAGCTCGATCAAATGCCCGCCTGAAGCAGCTCTCCTTTGCAGGTAACGGCTGATGCTGCTGTTATCTCGCTACAACCTCCAAATATTCTGGCAGTTTGTTAGTGTAAGCTGCAGAATTGCATCTAAAAAAATACAAACTATTTAAATAAATAATTTAGGACTTTAGGATGTAACTCATACACCATCCAGTTTACTCATTTACATACAGTTCAGTGGTTTTCAGTGTATCTATCCACAGATGTGTGTTACTATCTTATTGCCTAACTTCATTCCTAATCCTGGTGCCTGTGGATCTGCCTAGTCTGGATATTTCACATAAGTGAATCTTAACCTGTGACTGTCTTCTTTCAGTCTATGCTTTCAGACTCTTTCTACACTAGGGCATGGAGCTCAGTGGTCACGCTCAACTCCCTCGAGGCTGCCTAGCACCACATTAGTAGGGTTTTATTTCTATGTGCTGTAACGAGAAATTAAAGCTTTAAACCTGTGCTGACTAGGAAGAAAAGTTATGGGCCTAAGAATCATCACAAACTGGCCACATAGGCCTGGGAAAGAGCAAACAAGTTGTTAGATATCATAAGAGCTGGTGAAAAACCCCTGGGGGAGACCCCCACTCAAATCTCGGGAGGACGTACACCCCAGGAATCACAAGAGACCACATCTTGATGTAATTACAAGAGGTATATTTTAATTTTCAGGACGCCCTGGTTCGGCACCACAGTTATCTCACGCAGGAGATAATGGAGCCGACCACGAGGCTTGAAAGTTAGAGGTTTTTATAGGAAAAAAGGTCTGAGGGAACAAAGAGATCAGTGTGGTCATACATGATTGGCTAGTTCAAATATTAACTATTACGTGTAGAACAGAGTGGAAAATTCCTAAGGTTGGTGTTAATCTGAGTCAACAAAGCATCTGACCTTAAACCATATCTGAGAGGACCAGATGGTCCATTACTTAGTGTCTGCCAGGCACGTCTTTGCAGGCCTGGGCCTTGGACATGTCCTCGTTTGCGTAGACATGTTTTCCTCTATGTTTATAGTTTTATGTCTTCTTGACCTGCCAGCTCTTATGATATCTAACAACTTGTTTGCTCTTTCCCAGGCCTATGTGGCCAGTTTGTGATGGATTCTTAGGCCCATAACTTTTCTTCCTAGTCAGCACAGGTTTAAAGCTTTAATTTCTCCTTACAGTGCCATAGACATAAACTTCATGTTTGTTGGCATTGTATATGATCCTAGCACAAGCAAACCTTAAAATGGAGAGCTTATTCACAATAAACACCTTCATTCTTTATCTAATAATAATAATAATGCCAGAATTTTTTTTTCAATACTGGTGATTGAGCCTAAGATGTCAGACATACTAGGCAAGTACTACACACAGCCATATTCAGAGGCCCTAAGAAGTCATATTTTAGTTGAAATATCATATACCTAATAAAGATGTGTAGAACATGAGCGTTTGCTACCGCAGAAAGATTTGTAGCAGTGATCACAGAACCTTGTTTGCAGTGTCTTGTTTCTTTACAATACCTTTTAACCATCCATGCCCAAACATTTATACAAATGTGCATGTCTACCTTCCTTCTAACTCTTACTCCACCCTAATCCCTCCTGATCCCCCACACCAGCAAGAAGAGAAAGAAGGTTAGAGGGGAAAGGGGGCAGAAACCTGTTTAAGCTTCTTCCTGCTGATTAGGTTCAATGAGTTTCTTGGGGCAAGTCCAGTCTACGCTATCAGGGTATCTCAAATTTCTTCTTTCTTTGCTCATGAACACTTGATAGTCTACAGTAACAGCAACTGGAAGCAGCAGGGGAAGCAGCCCCTGCCCGCTTCTTCTTCTGAGCACCTCCCACCCCTCTTGGGGCGCTGGCATTTATCGCCTCTCCAGAGACCCCAGAACTCCAAACGTAAACTGTCTGCAGCTAGCAAAAATCATGCCCCTCCTAGAGCATGAGACAGTCACATTAACTAACAGCTGTGAACACACTGGAGCAGCCTCCTATCCCACACCTGGGGTCAAAACAAA
The DNA here is from genome assembly GCF_008632895.1 of Mastomys coucha. Taxonomy (NCBI): domain Eukaryota; kingdom Metazoa; phylum Chordata; class Mammalia; order Rodentia; family Muridae; genus Mastomys; species Mastomys coucha. The sequence goes on along the minus strand of NW_022196906.1, from coordinate 38,772,207 downwards.
AATATTCACATAACTGGGTTTTTTAAGAAACCAAAATTCTCACTACAGAAATGTTCTCATAAAATGAGGAGGAATTTTGAATGCTTATACCATAGTGAAGATGAAGAGTGTTGAGTTCTCAGAGTGCTTACCTAGAACAAGGCTCTTGTTCAATCTTACCAAAAAGCCTTGTGATTCCTACATTGGGTGCCCATTATGAGCATGAAATGAAGTGGCCCATGGCACTTCTATACACTCAGCACACAGGAGTCAAGCCAGAGCTTGGTGAGAGCAGTTTATGGTAACCATTCATCCGTACTGACAGATGGATCTGCCTTTATTTCACTAGCATTCTAAAGCTAACTTCTAAATGTCTTATGTCCCTGAGCCTGGGTAGCCTCTGGCTGCTACTCTCTAACACAGCCATTTGTTAATGCTGTGCAGCTTTCTGTTGGCTACATCCCTTCCCACCCTGGTGCCTTTCCTTCTGTAGGTGTGAACGGTCTGAGGATGCTGGGGATTCTCCATGATGCCGTTGTGTTTCTGATTGAGCAGCTGTCTGGTGCCAAGCACTGTCGGAATTACAAATTCCGTTTCCACAAACCAGAAGAAGCCAATGAACCCCCCTTGAACCCTCACGGCTCAGCCAGGGCTGAGGTCCACCTGAGGCAAGTTCCATTTTGTCTAACAAGCATTTGAGGTCCTGGCTTTGTTATCTAATGACAGCTCTTGTCCCGCTTGCCCTCTGAGGTCTTCAGTAGTAATGGCACCATCTTTACTCCTTTATTAGAATATTTCTCTAAAAACAAACCTTAATCTTTTGGCTCCAGGAAGTCAGCATTTGACATGTTTAACTTCCTGGCTTCTAAACATCGACAGCCCCCTGAATACAACCCTAATGATGAGGAAGAGGAAGAGGTCCAGCTGAAGTCCGCACGGTAAGCAATCATGCCCAGTCACCTGACACCTCACTCTCCTGCAGCTCTTGTGCTGAACATGAGTTTAATGTAATATACAGCAGACTACTGCTTCTAGTAGGCTGTGATGTGGAACAGTCATTAATATTTGTGAATCTGTTACTAGTCTTCAGAACTCCACTCTTCAATCCCAGCACTCAGGATTTAGAAGCAAGGGGATCTCAGGTTTAAGATCAGTCCCAGCTACATTCTGAGCTTAAGTTAAAAGCCAGCCTGAGTTACATAAGGCCCTGTCTCAAATAAAACAAATAAAAAACAGAAGAGGGTGGGGGCAGCGGTGGAATGGCAGCTTCCTGGGTGACATTTGGAATACCGAGCCACTGTTTACACTGAGGTAGCAATAGCTGGCTAGTAACGAAACATAGGAAATGGAAGAAAGCCGAATAAATGTAAGATGCATGTATTCTGTAACAGTAATCTCTCCTAATAGCTGTTTATGTGACACCCGTCACCATTGTCCACAAGAGCCGTGTATGTTAATATGGAGCTAGTCAGCATGGGCACATGCCTGTGGTCCCAGCACTCAGGAGGCTGATGCAGGCATGTATTGCCTCAAGTTCAAGGTTAGCCTGGGTCACAAAGAGAAAACCCACAGTGAATACAGGTATAGTGAGGTCTCAGGAGGCAGGGACAGAGGGTCTGAGGCACTCTTAGCTGAAAGTGAGCAAGTGTGCTCACTCTGCTGGCGCCCCCAACCCACACCTCAGAACACTGAGTTCATAACATCATTCCTCTCTCTTAGGAGGGCAACAAGCATGGATCTCCCAATGCCCATGCGATTCCGGCACTTAAAAAAGACTTCTAAGGAGGCGGTTGGTGTCTACAGGTAGGGCTGTGGTTGTAGAATTTGAGAAAACTCACATTTTTCCAAATAAAGTGGACTGAATACTAGACTCTAGACTGGCATGTCTCTTTCGGTTGTTGAGGTTTCTATAGATTTATTGCAATGCTTGGTGGAGTAGTCATTAGTGTTTAGTAATATGTCAGTACAGTTCATACAAATGAGGTGGGGGCAGACTTTCTTCACACAATTAATTAATTTGAAAAATTTGTGTTTTGGTATCTGGAGAAATGGCTCCACCATTAAAAACACTCCGTGCCCTTGCAGAGGACCTAAGTCTGGTTTCTAGCAGTTGTTAACTGCAGTCTGTAACTACACTTCCTTCTGACCGCCACAGGCAGCAGCTATGCACATGGTACACACACACATGCAGGAAGATACTCATACACATAAAAAGTAAATCTAAACATTTTTTAAAAGGAAATTTGTACCCTTTTTTTTTTTTAATTTTTATTTTTTTGGTCTCCATGGCCTAGGTCTCCCATCCATGGTCGGGGTCTTTTCTGTAAGAGAAACATCGATGCAGGAGAGATGGTGATTGAATACGCCGGCAATGTCATCCGCTCCATCCAGACGGACAAGCGTGAGAAATACTACGACAGCAAGGTGCATGCCATAGCTTACTCCCTGGGTCCTTCTATTTGCTGTAGGTAGGGGCCATCAAACCTTAGCATGATCCTTAGATCCCAAAAGAATAACATGCTTTCACTTCAGAGGTGGGTAGTTGCTGTTGTTGTTGCTGTTGTTTGAAGGCAGAGTTGAGTCCACAAAACCTTTTTAAAATGCACATATTTTGTGATGAGCCCATAAATGTTCTGACCTCCTCTAAGGATTAGTAAATAAAGTTGCTGTTTGATGATTGGTCTGTGGATCCCAGGATCAAAAGTACATGGCTACAGTTTTTCTCCAGTCTAGTGCCTATAATCTAGAAACTCCTTCTCAAAGCATGTTAAAAATAGGTAGTCTGAGAAGTGTGTAAATTGTAAGAGAAACTTGGCTCCTCTGTGGCTATAGGTAACATCAGGGGCAGCATAGCAAATGTTTTTAAACCTGAGTCATAACAAGTTCAGCCAGGTATGATATGTCATCCAGCACCTAAACTAGCATGGGAAGCCTCAGGTTCAAGGCCAATCTGGGCTACATAGGGAAATCCTACGACAGACCCTAAGAAGACTTAGTGGGTGAAGATGCCTGCTGTCAAGCCTGGTTACCTGAATTATGTCCCCAGAACCCATGTGGTAGAAAGGAAGATCTGACTCCCGAAAGTTATCCTCTGACCTTCACCCGCATCCCATAGCACTTGAAAGAAAGCATAAGTCAGGGCTGGGAATGTGGTAGACTGCTTAACTGTTTAGCATTTGTAAGACTTTAGGTTTATTTCAATAAAATCATAAGTAAATTAAATGGTTCCTTTCCCTTCATGTGTAGGGCATTGGTTGTTACATGTTCCGAATTGATGACTCAGAAGTAGTGGATGCCACCATGCATGGAAATGCTGCACGCTTCATCAATCACTCTTGTGAACCTAACTGCTACTCCCGGGTCATCAATATTGATGGGCAGAAGCACATTGTCATCTTCGCCATGCGTAAGATCTACCGGGGGGAGGAGCTCACCTATGACTATAAGTTCCCTATCGAGGACGCCAGCAACAAGCTACCATGCAACTGTGGCGCCAAAAAATGCCGGAAGTTCCTGAACTAAAGCTGCTCATCTTCCTGTGATGGAGTACCAAGACCCAGGGCCACCCAAAGCCATGCTGAAGGACTTCCCAGCACCCAAGAGCTCCAAGGATTGAGCGGGCAGTTGAGGGTCCTCTGGCTGAGCACCCTAGTGTCCCACATACACATCATGTGATTATAGTCTTGGAGAGAGAAGGGTCTCAAAGAATAGATCCCCAGATGGCTTTCTCCTGGGCCCTCTCTGGTTGTTGAAAAACCTGGGAAACTGTTTCCTGGGAGAATTTCCCTGCAAGGAGCGTGTAGAGGGTTCCTCAGAGTGGGAGATGGGGTCTGAGCATGACCTCAGAGAGCAGTTTGTCATCCTCATCTTAGCCCTCTCCCAAGCCCTAAAAGCGACGGGTCAGACAGGACCCCAGATACAGGGTTGGTGGAATACCTGGTAGTTTGCCAGTTAGGCCAGTCCTGTGGCCATCTGTTGAACAAACAGCCTGGTGGTTTTCCCTACTATCTGTCCACTTAAGAGTTCACTTTGGTTAGGTGACAGGTTTCCTAGCACCTCTGGTGTCAAAAGGCTGTCTTGGGGTTGTGCCAATTAATTACCAAACATTGAGCCTGTGGCTGTAAGTGGGAGTGTTACCCTGTGAGCCTTACCATAGCCAGTGACCTTTCTTGATGATAGGAGCGGCTCCCTCTCTATCCCTTCTCTTTACTCCCTTCTCCCCTCCTCCATCCTCATCTGCTGCTTTCCCATTCTTTCTGGGTAGCGGGAGCTTGCCTCCCTGCTCAAGGACACTCCCTACTTGGTATAGGAAGTGCCTACAGAAAGTCCCCCAAGCCTGTAAGCACTCCGGGTGGGGAAGTGGACAGGAGCCATTGGCCATAACCAGACAGAATTTGGAGATCTCATAAAGCTCCATTGAGAGTTTTAAAGAGATATATGTAGCAAGATTTTTTTAAACAAGAGGCGAAAGATTATTTAAATAGGATTTGAGTCATGCAACAGCCAGCGTCCAATAGCCAGGAGAGGCCCCAGCCCCTTCCTTCCTGGGACATGCTTACTTTCTTTTCCCTTTCTGAAGACATAGGAAGATGAATTTCTAAAAGGTCAGTGTCCAGCTGCAAGAACACTAATCAGATTCAAGACCCCAAACTTGGGGGACTAGACCACATGTGCTAAGGGACCTCTGCCACCCATGTGCAGCCCATGGCTGAGCAAAGTCAATGACACTACTGCCCTGATTACTCCTTAGGGTGTGGACAGCCAGCAGCAAATGTTTCTTTCTTCCCCCAAGACAGTGTCTTGAACCTGTTAAATTAAGTCATTGGATTTTCCTCTGTTCTGTTTACAGTTTACTATTTAAGGTTTTATAATGTAAATATATTTTGTATATTTTTCTATGCGAAGCACTTCATAGGGAGAAGCACTTATGACGAGGCTATTTTTAAACCGCGGTATTATCCTAATTTAAAAGAAGATCAGTTTTTAATGATTTTTTATTTTCATAGGATGAAGTGAGAGAAAATATTCAGCTGTCCACACAAAGTCTGGTTTTTCCTGCCCAGCTTTCCCTGGAAAGCGTACTTTTTGTTATTCCATGTGTAGCTTGTTTGTGCCCGTTGACATAAGTGTTCCTTGGGTCTGCTCTTTATAATAATTGAGAAAGAAGGTCACCCGCTCCATTAGGCCACTGCCCTCCATGGCCAAGGAACGAGGGTACAGAACCTTAGCACAGCAGTGTCTCCTCCTCTCTGCTGCATTGCCCTCCTCTGGGTCAGCTCCAGAGTGCCAAGCAGCAGGCTCCATTTCGTTCTCCCTTCTCTTTCTGAGTTAGCAACCAAGAAGCTGCAACTTGACATTTGCCATCACTATCTGCCTCATAGATCATCTCCTTCCCTTCTCTGCCCACCAATTCCTTGTACCTGCAAAGAACCCACTGAGCGCCTCCTGCCCTCTCAGGGGCAGCTTGTTGAACCTGAAGCACAGTATGACCACTCACGATCAAGCAGATCTCTGCGCCTGCCACAAGGTTTCAGGGTAGCGTAGTCCAAGTGGAGGGCAGGGCACCCTTTCTCTTATGGAAGTCAGCAAAGCAATATGACGCAGCCCAGAACTCTCTGCCAGGACTCGTGGCTCTGCTGTGCCTTCCATCCTGGGCTCCCTTTCCTTCCGTGACCTTAAGAACTTTGTCTGGTGGCTTTGCTGGAACATTGTCACTGTTTCCACTGTGGGAAGCCCAGCACTGTGGCCAGGATGGCAGAGATTTCCTTGTCATCATGGAGAAGTGCCAGCAGGGGACTGGGCAAAAGCACTCTACCCAGACCTCACCTCCCACCCTCCTTTTGCCCATGAACAAGATGCAGTGGCCCGAGGGGTCCCACTAGTGTCTGCTTTCCTTTCTTATTGCACTGTGTGAGGTTTTTTTGTAAATCCTTGTATTCCTTTTTTTTTTTTTATGAAAAAAAAATTAAGCTGCATTTGTTACTGAAATGATTAATGCACTGATGGGTCATGCATTCATCTTGAGAAGACCCAAAGGCCAGTCAGAGGGTGGGGGGAACTCAGCTAACAGACCTAGTTACTGCCCTGCTAGGCCATGCTGTACTGTGAGCCCCCTCCTCATCCTCTTTCTACAACCCCAAACCCTGAGGACAGGGGGGAACCCACCTTTCCTCCTCCGCCAGCTGGTTTGCCTTGCCCTCCCACTCACTGTCAACCACAGAAACGAGAAATTCCTCTTTCAGCTCAGCCTTGAGTCCATTGCCAAAATTCAGCATACCTGCCAGCAACTTGGGGGATAAGCCAGAGTATCCCCACATGCGGGAGAGAAGGCAACAAAACAGAAGGCACAGCTGTCTCCAAAACACATCTGCTTTGTTTTGAAAGTGACCAAGAGAACCTCCGCACAAAAGTGCAGGTTGAGGACTTTGCGCTGGGTTATTCCCAAGAATCCCCCAAGGGGCAACCCACTGCCCCAGGAGTGACAGCTGTGGACCTCATAGGTTCTCGGAGAGCCAGCTCACTTCGGCTTTGCTGCTAGAACCTGTTGTGGCTGCATTTCCTGGTGGCCAGTGACAACTGTGTAACCAGAATAGCTGCATGGCGCTGACCCTTTGGTCGGAACTTGGTCCCTGGGCTCCTTCATTGCTGCCCACCATGTCCAGCACAACCCTTCCCTGTTTTTAAACCAATCACAGTTAAGGAGGAAGCCCTGGCACTTCTTAGGTTTTTCAACCCAAACTCCATTTTCAGGACCCAGCTCACCTCTGTCATCCCCCGGCCAGTCCAATAAGCACCATGCAGCAACCTTGATTTAAAAAAAAGAAAAAAAGAAGAAAAAAAAACCCTAAAAACAAAATAAAAAAAAAATACAACACACATACAAAAAAATCTTTTAATGAATGTATCTTTCTAAAGGACTGACGCTCAATCAAATACCTGAAAATACTAGAGGTCACAGCCTCATCAGATGTTAACTTTTATTGGATTTGGGATTCTTTTTCATAGAAACCAAGTTGTTTTTTGTTGTTGTTGTTGTTGTTGTTGTTGTTTTTTAAGGAAAAGCGGGTCATTGCAAAGGGCTGGGTGTATTTTACGTTTCCTTCCCTTCATTTTGAAGCAATACAAAGTTATTGAGCAGATAGTTTTGTGCCGGATCATGAATACCAGTCAAGTCTCACACTCTGAAAACTTGCAACCTTTTTGTCTGTTTGTTTTGGTTTTCAAATAAGTATAAATATATATATATAGGAACTAATATAGGAATGCACCATTGTAACAAAGCCTAGTTCAGTCCATGGCTTTTACTTCTCTTAACACTATAGATAAGGATTGTGCTACAGTTGCTAGTCGGGGCAGGAAAATGTCAGGCTCCTGGTGACGGTGTCGCTGACTCCACACACGGATAACAGATGCGCACCCGCCCGTCTGAGATGGGCGTGCAGAGCGGACTGCTATCACCTGGGTTCTTCCTGCCTGTGAATGTTGCCAGTCGGTACCTGTACTCCTCGTCTCTCTACTTTCGGTTATGAATGTTGGGGTCACCACCTGCATTTAGGGGAAAATTGTGTTCTGTGCTTTCTGGTATCTTGTTCCGAGGTACACTAGTTCTGTCTTTCAACCAAGAAAAAATAGACTTGTGGTGTTTCTTTTCTTGAACTTTAACAGTCTCCTTAGCAAATACAGGTAGTTGAATAATTGTTTCACGAGCTGAACAATGACAAGCTTCATTTCTAGAATAAGAAATTTCTCTACAGCTGTGTCATGTACAATGGATCTTTTGGGGGGTTTTTGTTTGTTTTGTTTGCTTCCCTTTTTTTCCTTGTGTTCTTCCAAGCTTCTGGTTAGAGACAAAATGGGGGGGAAAGGAAAATGTGTCTAAAGTCCATCAGTGTTAACTCCCTGAGGCAGGGATGAAGGAAAATACTTTAATAGTTCAAAAAAATAATAATGCTGAAAGCTCTCTACGAAAGACTGAATGTAAAAGTAAAAAGTGTACATAGTTGTAAAAACAAAAAAAGGAGTTTTTAAACATGTTTATTTTCTATGCACTTTTTTTTATTTAAGTGATAGTTTAATTAATAAACATGTCAAGTTTATTGCTGCACTCTGCTGAGCTTCCTTTTGGCCTTGGGGTTGGGGTGGAGTGGGGTGGGGGAGGGAGGGGCTTGTAAATGGACTACCTAATGCCTTCCAGCCTCCCTTCTTTAAGATGGAATCACTCAGCTAATTCCCTTGTCTGGAGTGGGACTTCAGTGAGCAGTGATGCGTGTCCAGGACCCCAGAGGTTCTGGATAGAAGGGCTGCATATATTGTCTGCCTATCTCATTAAGTAGGAGGTTAAGTAGTGGTTATTAAACAGACTATAATAAAATGAAACCATATGGATACCTTTCATCTCCGATCCACCTTAAAACTGGAACAAGATTTGTTTATTCTGTGTTAGGGGTGAGGGTTCAGTTGGGAAATACTGAAAAACCACCCTGCCAGGTCAGTAACCCTGGCCACTGAGACTGAACCAAGATTGGAAGGCACCACTCTACTTGAGGCGGTCCCCAAACAGAACCTCCTCCATTCATAGTATCTGCCAGGTGGAAGCTCTACCCTGTCCCCGCCATCTTCCTCCACCCCTGAGTTACCAGTTGGGACTTCAGAGCTGGGCATCATGGGGACTCCAAATGATCAGGCAGTGTTGCAGGCCATCTTCAACCCTGATAGCCCCTTTGGAGATGTTATTGAATTGGACCTGGAAGAATCCCAGGAGGGAGATGAAGGTGAGCCCTTGACATTGGTGTGGGTCAGGTGTTGGCAAGGGTGGATCTGCCGAGAGGAAGCCAGAGTTTCTGTCATTCAGACCTCTAAGCCTACCACTAAAATCTTCCATGACCCAAGCTTCTCTGTGCTGGCTTAAGTCAACCACTGAGATATTTGACATTTTGAATGTCACACCCACCCTCCCCACAGCAAGGATGGAAGACAAATAGGACATGATGGTGGCTCAGTTGGCCCATCCTAACATAGGCAGAGCTTCATTTGTTACATATTGTTATAAGCTAGACATTGAGCTAGCTCCTCCAGGGAACAGCATGGTCCACTGCCTGATAATGAAGATGTTTGGGGCTCTGCTCCTGCAGGAGTGAAGCCTGAGCCTTATTGAAGCTTTAGAGTGAAAACCTGAAAAATAGATCTGGAGTAATTTTCATGACCTGGAATGATTATGGTTTCCTTTGTGACAGAGTGTGTAAAGCAAAATGAGGAGAAGCCAAAAAGCTGAAGAAAGCGGTTCAGATCTAAGCTCCACACCCTGGGGCTGTAATCTAGAGCAAGTCACCAGTGAACGCGTTGTTGAGCTTCTCTTAGCCAAGGAGAACCGCCCAGTGCCTCTTTCTCGGGTCTCTTAGCTATGTTAGTTCCCAGTTTTACTGACCTCAGTTACTATCCCTGACTTTGCAAGTCACCTTGCTGTGTCCCATACCTGGTCAGCTCATTCGAGTATAAGGCCAAAGCCCAAGGTGGCTTTCCGTTTTCTTCCCTACCGGACACATGTCCCTGCCTTGTTTCTTCCCTGGTGCAGATGGAGTTTTCCCTCAAGCACAGCTGGAGCACTCCAAGGCCCTGGAGTTAGAGGGAGTGAGGGCAGCAGAAGCTGGGGACCTCCACACAGCCCTGGAGAGGTTTGGCGAAGCCATTAGCCTGCTACCTGAGAGAGCGTCTGCCTACAACAACCGGGCCCAAGCCCGGCGGCTCCAGGGGGATGTAGCAGGTGAGGGGAAGATACCAGAGATCCTCCACAGAAAGGACCCCTCCCATGAAGGGCAGAGATGAGTTGGTTGTGGGTGGAGAGCAGAGAAACAGAGACACTAAACTCCCTGACATCTATGTTCTTACCTATAGAATCCAAGACTGTATGGGTTCTGTGGGCTTCATGAGACTATATGAGAATTAAGAGGCTGCATTCTGCTCATGGATTTAATAAGAGACTTCTAGGCAACAGTAGGATTGAAGTGGAGGGCATGAGGATAAAACATTTGTATAGCAGTTACTGGGAACTAGGCATCATGCACACAACTAGGCTGTAATAACAATCCTCACGACCCCCCTAGAGGTCATTCCGTTTGTAGAGATGAAGAAGAGGAAGCATCCAGAGGCTGAGCAGTTTCATCATCCTCCAGCCAAGAACTGGCTGAGCTCAAGTATGAACCCAGGTGGTTGGTGGGGCTCTAAAGTCCATGAAACTGCTCTCCGGGGAACTCATAATTAGGTAACAGCAGGCACATTTGAAAGGAAACAGCATGGGGACCTGTTCCTGAAGGGGAACAAGTTCTGAAAGATGAGCAATGAGTCGACACAGTCTCTGGGGCCGAGAAAGAATACACAGGCCTGGGAAGCTTCCGATCTCCAGGGTGGAGCAGGCCCCATGGAAGGTTGGAAAGCTGAGCCTTGCAGAGGTGAACAGAGAGCCAGGGGTGACAAACTAGAAGTGTCAGATAAGAAGGTGATTATCACTCAGGGATTTGGCCTAGGCAGGGGAGGTAACTGGATCAAACCTGATGTATTCAGTTTCTGTGGCTGGAATGGAGATCATAGGATGGGGGAACAAGACTAGGAGTTGGAGGCCAGGTGGATGTGAAAGTTTAAGCAGAGGCCTGGTAGCGACTAGATCTGACTAGTTGATGGGGGTGTTCCTAGAACCTAAACTAGAGAATCTGTACTCCATCCTAAGGACAGTAGGATTTAGCCCAAGAACTTCTTCTGGAGCTTGTCTGCCATAGGTTGTGGGTGACAACCTACAGATGGAAAGCCTGGAGATGAAGAGGTAACTGCACTTGTAGAGGCTTAGATTCCTGCAGACTAGCTGTAAAGAGGGAAACTGAGCCGGTCCTAGAGCTGCTCATTCTGCAGTCTGGGCGAGGTAGGGAGCATAGCCCTACTGTGTTTCCTGAACCAGAACCACTAAGGGAAGCTCAGCCTTTCTCCAGCGACTGTGCTGAGCAATGCAAGGGCCCTGGCAGCCTCTTTAGGAGACTAGAGAATATGAATTGAGGCAGGGTCCAAAGAAAGCAGCTGGGGGTGGACCTGACAGAAACCCTGAGCTGGCTGTCTGAGGTTGATTCCAAAATGAGTTCTGAGACTCAACCCAAGTATGTTCCTCTGAGAATCACAAAAATAAAACAGTGCCAGCTCTGGCTCCACGACCTTCTTCCAGTGAAATTAGATACAGAGTAATGAAGACCGTGGAGATAATGAAGGAGAAAAATGGACAAGTGCCATTTTCATGGCCTGTACTGGGAAAGAGGAGACTGACTATAGCAGAAAATAGTTGTGTAGCTAAGGATATGTTTCTTTGAACTCTAGGATTCAGGGTGAGTCACCAAACATACGGTAGGTGCTAGGCTTCACTTGTGTGAACTACATCTATTTGGAAATTGATAGATTCACTAACACACTGGCCAAATCCTCTAGAAGACATTCGCGCTTGGGTGCATCAGTGTTAGCACATACCAGGAACAAGGCCAGGGAGAGCCTTGGACTTTAATCTCAGCTCTGCCCTTGGGCGGCCCCCAAGCCAGTTCTAGCAAACCCCAAGCCTTCATCTCCATGTTAAAAATAATCCCTCGTGGTTCAAAAGTCTCCAGCAAGAAGGAGGGGATCGGCTGCTCGGTTGCCCACACCCAGCTGACCCGCGCCCTCTCCCGGTCGGCCCGCAGGCGCCCTGGAGGACTTGGAGCGCGCGGTGACGTTGAGCGGCGGCCGGGGTCGCGCCGCCCGCCAGAGCTTCGTGCAGCGCGGGCTGCTGGCGCGATTTCAGGGCCGGGACGACGACGCCCGCAGGGACTTCGAGCAGGCTGCGCGACTGGGCAGCCCGTTCGCACGGCGCCAACTGGTGCTGCTCAACCCGTACGCCGCACTGTGCAACCGCATGCTGGCCGACATGATGGGGCAGCTGCGCGCGCCCAGCAACGGCCGTTGAACGCGGCCGGCAGAACGATGAAGAGGGGTACCCTGACCCAATAAAACTTTCAGGACTCTCTGACTTCGTATGCTCTGTCTCCACTTGCTTACTAAACAGCCTCACCGTGGCGACCGTAGCGCGGGCGGGACAGGGCGGGGCTGGAGCTGCCTGTTCCGGCAGCGATTGGTCCCGCCTGGCGCGGGCCCCGCCCTTGCAGCGGACTGCGGTGCTTGGCCGACTTGAGCAATTGCTGGGGCTCTGTTCCGGGAGGGAGCCAGGTGAGCTGCCCCGAAAGCGGGATGCTCTGGCGATCCCCAGATCCGCGACGCTCTCTTGCTAGGCCCAAGTCCACCTGATCAGCCGAGATTGGAAAAGCGGTGCACGGCGAGATACGGGAGGGAGAGCCAAGGCCAGCGAGGAGTGAACTGGGTCAAGAGAAGGACGATTCTTTGGGGGGGAAGGGCGCACGCGCATGTGTCTGTCTGTCTGTCTGTCTGTCTACCTGCCTGCCTGCCTGCCTGCCTGCCTGCCTGCCTGTCTGTCTGTAGTCATCTACTGTCAGTGCTGACCTCTGTGCCCTGCCCGCACAGTGACGAAGTGTGCCCATAGGTCTCTTCTTTTGGGTCTATTTGTGCCCGTGTCTTGGCCAGTGTGGCCAGTCTACATCAGTGCATGGTAAATTATCGCAGGAATTGCTCGGCCTACATGACTGGTACCTTCTCTCAGCAGCCTGGAGGCCGGTCTGTGATCATCATGGAATTGCCTCTAAGCCAAGCTACCCTCCGGCACACACTACTGCTCCTGCCTGCCCTCTTAAGTTCAGGTACACTCCTGTCCATCCTTTGGCCAAACCCTCCTTGCTTGTATCTCCTCTTAAGATACCCACTCCAGGCTCCAGGGCTGGGTTCCCCTATCCCTACTTCCCTACCATAAATTTATCCAGGTCCTGGTGAGAAAAAACAGCTGCCCTGTCTCTTGGCCTGCTGCCTCTCTGTAACTGGACCTCACCCTGGTCTCTCCAAGCCCCTCCCTGAGGATGCCTGCTGTGTTCCAGGTCAAGGGGAGCTGGCGCCACAAATTGATGGTCAGACCTGGGCTGAGAGAGCGCTTAGGGAGAATGAGCACCATGCCTTCACCTGTCGGGTTGCAGGGGGTTCTGCCACTCCCCGATTATCCTGGTACCTGGATGGACAGCTACAGGAGGCCACCACCTCACGACTGCTGAGTGTGGGCGGGGACGCCTTCTCTGGAGGTACCAGCACTTTCACTGTCACTGCCCAGCGCTCCCAACATGAGCTTAACTGCTCCTTGCAGGACCCAGGGAGTGGCCGGCCAGCCAATGCCTCTGTCATCCTCAATGTGCAATGTAAGTATCCTTGAGGCAGTCTTCAAACTTGTGAATGAATCTCCTGCCTTGGCCTCCAGAGTGCTGGAGATCATTCATACGAGTGACACATTCAGCTTTAACGGGACATTCATAAACACTGTATAAGGGGATTTTTATTTTCATCCCTATTTTACAAGTGAGAAATTGAGGCACAAACAGGTTAAACAGTCTGCCCAATGTCATACACAATTAAGAAGTAAGTTCAGGATGCAAATCTAGACCCTTTGTCTGGCTCTCTATTCTTTTTATTTTTATACTCTGAGACTTTTTTCAAGGGTGACTTGAACTTCTGATCATAGGGTTATGTGGTATGAGCACTGAACCCAGAACCTTGTGCATGATAGGCAAGTGCTCCACCAACTGAGCTACACCTCAGCCCAGTTTTGTTTTGTTTTGTTTTTTTCAATTTTAAGACAGTCTTACAGCCGGGCAGTGGTAGCGCACGCCTTTAATCCCAGCACTTGGGAGGCAGAGGCAGGCGGATGTCTGAGTTCGAGGCCAGCCTGGTCTACAGAGTGAGTTCCAGGACAGCCAAGGCTATACAGAGAAACCCTGTCTCGGGGGAGAAAAAAAAAAGACAGTCTTACTATGAATCCAAGAGCAGCCCCAAACTGGAAATTCCCCTGCGTCTGCTTCCAGAATGCTGAGATTACAACTGAGCCACATCCCCAGTGACTTTCTATTCTTTTTTCTTTTTCTTTTTCTGGTTTTTCAAGGCAGGGTTTCTTTATGTAACAGTCCTGGCTGTCCTGGAACTTTTGTAGACCTGGAAGCTTTATAGACCTTGAACTCACAGAGATCCTCCTACCTGTGCCTCCTGAGTGCTGGGATTAAAGGTGTGTGCCACCACTACCCGGCAAAACCTTTTTTAAAAATTTATTATTATTATTTTTAATGTAGGAGTGCTCTGTCTGCATGAACATCTGCATGCCAGAAGAAGGCATCAGATGGCTTTATGGTCATGAGCCACCATGGAGTTGCTGGGAATTGAACTCAGAACCAGCCAGTTTAACTCAGGAACTGAACTCAGGGGCAGCCAGTCTTCTTAACTGCAGAGCCATCTCACCAGCCCATGGTTGTCTACTCTTAATTGCTGTGAATTGATGCTGAGTCAGCAGATCCTGCTGCCTGTTCTTTAATGTTCTTTCTAAGAAAGGCCCAGGCCCTTTGTCCCATCCATATTTGAGAAGAAAGGGCTAGACTAAAAGGCTGTAATGAAAGCAGGTTATTCTCTGCTCTGCTCTAGTCAAACCAGAGATTGCCCAGGTCGGAGCCAAGTACCAGGAAGCTCAGGGCCCAGGCCTTCTGGTTGTCCTGTTTGCCCTGGTGCGGGCCAACCCACCTGCCAATGTCACCTGGATTGACCAGGATGGGCCAGTGACTGTCAATGCCTCTGACTTCCTGGTGCTGGATGCTCAGAACTATCCCTGGCTCACCAACCACACTGTGCAGCTGCAGCTCCGAAGCTTGGCACACAATCTCTCGGTGGTGGCCACCAATGATGTGGGCGTCACCAGCGCTTCACTTCCAGCTCCAGGTGAGCAACTAATGTGGCAAACCCTCAGGTGCGTGCAGGGGTCCTGGAAAGGGAGGACTCATTGCCCTGTGGGTAGACCCTGTGAATGAGCTATCCCCAGCCACTCCAGTAAGGATAGAGTAGTCGGACGTGTGGCATGTTTGGGATTGGGGTACTTCTCATGTGGAAACTAACAAGTGGACACTCTACAGGGCTCCTGGCCACACGGATAGAGGTGCCACTGCTGGGCATCATTGTGGCTGGAGGACTTGCCTTGGGCACTCTAGTGGGGTTCAGTACCTTGGTGGCCTGCCTGGTCTGCAGGAAAGAGAAGAAAACAAAAGGTAGGGCCAGAGGCAGTGGAGGCCAAGGGTGGGGAAGAGTAACAGTGAAGTTGGAGGGTGAGCGGCAAAGGTGCAGGCAGAGGTGGGCAGAGCACTTGCAAGGACAGGCCGTGGGCGAGACTGCATGCCTTGCAGGAAGCAGGGATGGGTGCTGGAAAGCCATCTCTGGTCCCAGGGCCAGGGTATTTGATAGACTCTTGGCTCAGGGGTCTTCAGTCTGAAGGGGCATGGGTCAGAGCCCAGGATGGGAGGTCACACTGACTCTGTGACATGGTTTCTGTCTCCTCAGGCCCTTCACGGCGTCCTTCTCTGATATCTAGGTAATGCTTCCTGGGGCTGGGCAGATGGGCCAAACTAAAATACTAGTCACTGGATTTTAAAGTAATAGACAGTTGGCAACCTGGGATTTCTAGGCTCAAAATAGACTACATATCTGCTGGTACCAAGGTCTATCTTAGCTTTTTATCTATCCTGTAGTGACTCCAATAACCTGAAACTGAATAATGTACGCCTGCCACGGGAAAACATGTCCCTCCCATCCAACCTTCAGCTCAATGACCTTACTCCAGATCTCAGAGGTACCCAGGACCAGTTCTCTGCCTGTGCTTAATGCTCAGAACTTCTAAGAAAGAGAGACCCTGGTTCTTAGGAGACATGCCTCATTAGGTAAAGCCCTGTCCTGGGCACCACTCCCTTTGTCACCCACAGGGAAAGCAACAGAGTGGCCAATGGCTCAGCATAGCAGCCGTCCAGAACTTCTAGAAGCGGAACCTGGTGGCCTCCTCACCAGCCGAGGTACTGAGCAGAGATCTCCTGTTCTCCACCTCCTCTTCCCATCCCTGTGCTTATTATACCAAAGGCCCCTGAGTGCTGGCAACAGAAGGCGCTTCTCCAAGCTCCAGAGAACCAAGGTTACTAATCTCTGGCATCTCTGATCCACAGGTTTCATCCGTCTCCCAATGTTGGGCTACATCTACCGTGTGTCCAGCGTAAGCAGTGATGAGATTTGGCTCTGAGCTTGAGGGTGAGGCATGAGGCCCAGGTTGCCTGTGGACTCCCCAGAGTGCCCACCCCAGTGTCTCCTTCAAGCTTTCCTCTGCCTGGCCCTGTTGTGACCATGAAGAAACCATGTTACTGTCATCTAGCCTGCCTGGCAAGGATACCCTGTGGGTCATGCATGTGTATTTCTTTGCACTCTAACCTGCAAGGCATGGGTACCCTTGGTGAGTCCACTGGTCAAAACTAGCTAGCCCCTTGTGCTCAATGAGTTTGGGGCCCTGCATGTGATAACCTGGTCCAGGTAGATGAAACTCTGGCCAGGTATGTTCAGGTGTCACCCAACATCTAAGAGATGGGCCTATTATATGTCCCACACTGGTGTCCTCTGCACCTTGTGCGGTAGGCAGAGAGATGCCTATGTGGGGGACAGGAGGGTCCCTGCACAACTCAGATGTCCTTCCTATGCTATGCAGCTTTGTCCCCTCAGGGAAAACTTAGCCCCTGCTATCTGTATACAACCAAATTTACCTTTGCTCAGGAACCAGCCCCTTGCCCAGGGACCTGGCCAAGCACAAATTAAGTCCCTTTTGCTGCATATCTTTCTACCCTTTTGTCCCTACCTCCTCTTGGACATCATAGGTCATACCCTAGACTGTTTTCCCTGGGTATTAGACCTCCATTGGCTGAGGACTGCAGGTGCCAGCCTTTGGTGTTAGCACAAGATGAGCAAGAGCTGACAGATGGGCTGGCTCCCAGGATGATATGTAGCTATGCATTGTTTTGTACACGTGTCTGCACTTTAAGCACATTGCCCAGGAGAGAGGAGGGCTCAGGGCCGCCTTGTGTTCCCCATGTTTAGCCTTCCGCAATTCACTGAGTGTTCTGAGCACTCAGGGTTGGTGGTTTCCCTCTCTGCATGTCTCCCCCACCATGCAGCCATATTCTTGGCCAAGCCTGGCTGCCCCCTCCTGTTTTTTAGGGGATGGTCACAGTGGGGATATAATCCAACAGTGCCAGGAGGAGCTTTAGGGGGACAGAGAAAGCAGGAGCCCACAGAGCTCCAAAGAATAAAAAGCAACCTGAAAATGACTGGCAAACAGCAGAGTCTTTTCCTTTCTTCATATCTTGTTTTGTAATTTTTCTCATGTTACTGGTTAGGACAGTGCTGCACACACAGTAAACTCCTTTGACCAAAGAAGTAAGTGTTTGTTCATTTCTTCAAAATTTACTTGTGTTTGTTTTTTGATACTCATGTAGTCTAGGCTAGCCTTGAATTCAGTATTGGACAAAGACAATATGATCTGATCTTCCTGCCTTCACTTCTCAAGTGCTGGGATTATAGCCATGTACTACCACCCTGTGTTTTCCAAGTGTTTTAAATGACCTCCACTTCCTCCTGTGTGGCCTGGTATGTGTGCCACACAAGTGCTTTGCCAAATCATAAACGATAGGTAGCTTTTCTCCTCTTCCTCCTCCTTTTCTTCCTTCTCCTCCTTTTTTTTTTTTTTTGACATTTTAAGCAGATTTATCCACAAAGTAGCAAGAGGATAATCCCCTGTACAAAATACAACAGATTCAAACAGAAAAAAAATTTTATGGATCCCTTCACGAATTTCCACATCACATCATGCTTGTGTAGGGGCCATGCCAGTCTTCTCTGTATTAAATGTTTTCAATCAGTCAGGCAGTGGTGGTACATGCCTTTCTTTAATCCCAGCACTTGGGAGGCAGAGGCAGGTGGATGTCTGAGTTCGAGGCCAGCCTGGTCTACAGAGTGAGTTCCAGGACAGCCAGGGCTACACAGAGAAACCCTGTCTTAAAAACAAACAAACAAACAAACAAAAAAAGAGTTAAATGTTTTGGATCACACAGCGAGCACCTGTATGCCCACTAGGAGGGGCAGCAGTTCAGTATCTGTTAGTCTAATGTGGAATAGTAATGATCATAAGAGCTGTAGCTGCTGTGGTCTGTTCTCTGAAAACCTAATGGGGCATCTGAGCGATCGCAGCACGGTGGCTCAGGCCTGTAATCCTAGCACCCAGGAGCCTAAAGAAAGAGGATAATGAGTTCGTGCTAGCCTGAGCTTCATAGTGAACTGTAGACTATGGGCTGTACAGAGAACCAGTCAAAAATAAGTAAGATTATTTTAAAATTCACAAAGATGTGTAAGATGCATGCTACCTTGTGGGAACTTCCCTGCATCTGACTGAAAATTCTCTGAGCCCTGACCTTTTTAGTTTCCATGGAGCTGTCACACGAAGAAACAGCTGAAACCTGGACCACTATGCCAGCATGTGACTGGGAAAAAAAGGTCTGATCTAATGCTGTGGATTGGTTGCGATGCCCAGTGAGGTCTGGAAATTACTCAGTCTTGCTTCCTTGCTAGTAAGGGGCAAGCCCTCATCTAAATGAGGGTCTTGGTCTATTATCCAAGTAGGTCAACAGATTTAAGAATAAGCTGGATTTGGCTGAATATGCCTGTAGGTCTAGTGCATGGGAGGTAGAGGTGGAGGCAGGAAGATCAGGTCTTCAAGACCAGCCTGCACAGATAGTTCAAAGCTAAGCTGGCCTATATGAGACACTGTCTCACAACACCAACAAAAGTAAAATAAAAGAATGTAAGACTGTAGGAGCAGATGCCCATGATTGCCTTGGGGAAGAGATTCAGAGTTGTAGGCTGCTTGGGAAGTAAGGGAGGTGGAAGGAGGGCAGAAGGTCAAATAGAAGGACATGATTCTCAGAGGCAGAGGCAGGCCCCAATCCGATCCTACACACTCTAGAAATCATCAGAGCAATGGGACAGTAATGAGCCAGGAGCCATGGGCAAAAACCAGTATGTATTCATCACAATCGGACAGAAGAGTCTGTGTGTCTTTGGAAGCTCCTCCCGCAGCCTGTGTGCTGGGGCTCTGAGTTCCAGTTCTTCCAACTCAGAGGCCCACAGCACTGTGGATACATGCTTCCTTGGGAAAGGGAATGGGAGACAGGTTATAACCCAGGTGCGCCCTGCTCCAGGACAAGGCAGCAGGACTCATGTTGCCAGGGCCCAGCTGTGGAACAGGGGGATGTTAAGCTGCCAACAGAGACCATGTCTTCATCTGACTTTGAAGCACAGCCCCAGGAGGAGGCTCAGATGAAAGTCAGTGTCTCCGCATCCCCAGCCTGGGAGGCAGAGTTGGATGGAGGGGTGAATGCTTTTTTGCCTTCAGCAAGAGCTTTAAAATGCTGCAAGAAAGAAGAGGACACGTTTGCAATATGTGGGTTGCTGCATTTTCACAAGGAAAACCACTTTAAAACCCCTTTAAGTTAAACTGAGTGTGGTGGCACAGGCCTATCACCTCAGCAGTTGGGAGACTAAGGCAGGAGGATCACTGTGAATCTAAAGTCAGGCTGGGCTACACCGTGAGTTCCAGGTCAACCTGGGCCACAGTTAGACATGTCTCAAAACAAAACAACCATTTAGTCTTCCTCCTAGGTCTGCTTCCAAGCTCACACATTAGTTTTCCCTTTGAAAGAGACAGCAATTCGCCCATCTCCTTCAAAACAAAGCCCATGTTCCATTTCCTTCCTGCTCAAATTCACGAAGCTGCTTGTTTGTGTGCATGGGTCCTTACTGAACTCCATCTGAAGCCCATCTTCTCACCTCCCTGCCCCAGCCTTCTCTGCTGCCCACTTAACCATTGGAAGGGTAATAGTGCTCAGGTGAGAACAACCCCAGCAGGGCCCTGGACAGCTGTGGTAAACATGATGCTTGTCTCACCTGGGAGTTCTTGAACTCTGAATAGAGGGAAAAGAGCAGGTGGAGGGACTGAATCCGGCTCTTGTAGAAAGGAATGTCCAGGATAGCTGCAACAGACAAGTGTGTGCAGGGATGGAAACCAACACGCTGTGGCACTGGGACCCTTCTGTCGAGGATGCCAGTTCCCTCCAGAGTGGGACATATTATTTTGGGGTTTGATACTCAGCCCCAACGCCACACTAGAGGTGCACTAAATGGCACAGCTGGCTTCCAGTGAAGACTGTAAACCAAAACACTACTGTGCAGAGATCAGGAAACCCTTCTAAAGGCCTAGAACACAGATGCCAGAGGCAGGGCTGGGGGGAGCTTACCACAGATCATGTCAATGTACTCAGCCAGGCTGCAATCGATCTCAACAGTGGGCAGACTCACCTGGTGGGAACACAGGATGGCCCACAGTCAAGAGTCTCAATATAGGCCCTTGAATCCTAGCACTCAGGAGATAGAACTCATAGATAGATCTCTCTGAGTTCCAGGATAGCCTGGTCTACACATTAAGTTTCAGACCATCTGGGGCTACATTGAGAGACTGTCACAAGCAAACAAATAAACAAACAAAGGGACTGGAAAGATGGCTTGACCATTAGGAATATACACTGCTGCCAGTAGGTAAGCCATCTGTCTTGCAAGCCTTGTAGCCTGAGGTCAATCCCCAGACATGGAAGGAGAGAGCAACTCCACAAAGTTCCCTTTGCCCTCCACATGTACACCATGGCATGTCTGTGCTCACCTCACAATTACAACTAGTACTGTGGAAATGGCCACACTACTGGACATAATATATAGATGCAATGCAATCCCCATCAAAATTCCAGTAACATTCATCACACAAGCGGGGCAGACATTTCTAAAGTTCATAAGCGAATACAAAGACCACAGATAGTCAAAGTAGCCAAGTTAATCCTACACTAAAAAATCACAGCCGGAGGTGCCACATTACCTTACCTCAAACTACGTTATAGAGCCACAGTGACAAAGTACTGCCACATAAAACAGTGTAGATCAAAAAGTCCAGGAAGTGCACACTGGAAAGCAACCTGTGCAGTAACTACAACTGGAGAGACAAAATCCACTTATAAAGAATGACATTAGGTCCATACTTCCCACTCTGCACAAAAAGGAACCCAAACTCATCTCCTCAATGGCTAAGGAAAGCAAAGTTACTTTGCTTCTATCTCATACAAGTCAGAGCGTCCAGTGTCGATGAAATAGATGACACCAACCACTGGCAGGGATGAGTGAAACTGGAACCTTATTCATGGCTGATGAGAATGTAAACTGCTAACCACTATGCTAGGAGTCAGTATGGAGGCTTCTCAAAAACCTACGACCAGCATGTCCATACATGCCTCAGCTCTACCACTCCTGGGCACATACGCAGAAGACGCCTGCTACAGACACACTCATGCACCCATGTCTATTGATGCTCTATTCACAATAACAAGGAAATGGATTTGGTCTACATGTCCACCAAAGGATAAATGGATAATGAAAATGGACACCTATAGACAATGAAATTTCACTTAGCCATAAAGATGAAATTAAACTCACACAAAAATCCACAGGAGGTCTCTAGCTGTTAATATTTATATATATGTATTTATGTGGTATAAGCATTGGAAGAGGCTAAGCAAACAAGAAGGGGGCCTTGAGAAGGGGAAAATGAGGACTTAAGGGAGAGTGGGAAAGATGACAATACCCATGATATGGAAGCAGAAGGGAGTGCACTGGGGCATAAGCTACAAATAGGGAGGCGACGAGAGAGAGACCCTGGGAAAGGGTCAGCAGGCAAGTGTACGCGAACACATCATAATGAAAGCTGATAGTTTGTATGGTACTGAAGAAAAGGAGGAAAAAATCTGGTTTTGCTTGAGTGAGGGGGCTCATCCTGTAATCTCAGCACTCAGGATGCTGAAGCAGGAGGATTACCATGAGTTGGAGGCCAAACTGGGCTATATAGTCAGTTCCAGTTTAGGATACTCAGTGAGAGTCTGTCTCTGAAACAAAAACAAAGAATGGTCTTAAAACTTTTTCTCACTACAGGACAAAGAATGTAGCTCAGCAGGTAAGGTACCTGCCTAATATGCAGGAAGTCCTTGGATTGATCTCCAGGAAATAGATGATTCTCAGACAAAAAGACAGACAGGCAGACAAAAAAAATAGATGAATGGATAGATAAAATTTAAATATCTTGGCAATTAAAAATGAGACATTAGGGCTGGTGAGATGGCTCAGCAGGTAAGAGCAGTGACTACTCTTCCAAAGGTCTTGAGTTCCAATTCCAGCAACCACATGGTAGCTCACAACCATCTCATAATGCGATCTGCCGCCCTCTTCTGGTGAAAACAGCTATGGTGACTTATAAAATAATAAATAAATCTTTAAAAATAAAAAACAAAAACAAAAACAAAAAAATGAGACATTAATTTCTTAGATGGACATAAACATCACTCTAGACAAAGTAGCATCTAAAGCAGTAATGTAGGTGTACACATTTTTGAAACACGCCTGCTAGGTACAGTGTCCCAGCAGCATTACTGAAAGGCATGCAAACTGGAAACTATCTAAATGCTCATCGCACATAACTGTCTCCTACACACAACTTAAAGGATGGTGTACAACTCATTTATGAAAATGGATAAACAAGACATAGAACAAGATGGATGGGTCCCCGTCATGTAGAGAAGAGGACACAGAGTGTGCTCAGAGGGCTGACACTCTGACTAGCTCAGTATAGAGCACTTGCCTACCAGCGTGAGGTCCTAGGTTCAATCTCCACTACTGGGGATAGGCAGGGGAAGGGGCTGTTTAGATTCAGAGAAAATACAAAAACCGAGCAATGGTCACTGTGGAAGGGGAGAGGAGAGGTTTCTGGAAGTAAACAGCCATGTGCTGGTTACACAGTATGTTCAGTTGGCAAAGTAATCAAGCTTTCTCATATGCATATTTCTATCATGGGTTCCAGTTCCATTAAACAGTCAGAGGGATAAGAGGAAGAGAGGAACACTGGGCCCTGGACAGATGCCATATTACGCCTATTCCTTCTCCCTCACCTTTCCCAGGAGCTCTTCAAACTCCGGGGACCACTCCTGCATCAGAGTGTCAATGTCAGGCATGGGCCTAAAAGTGGAGAAGAAAATAAGAAGCAGAATCATTGAGCAATGACATTAGCCACCTCTAAACCAGGTCCTCACCTGGGCACACCAGGGTTTGGGGAGAACCTAGACTGGAAAACCAAATTTACCAGAGCATGGTTTGAAGCACCCAGCTCAGTAACCATAGCAGAGAACTCTCATCTTTGCACCTGCAATCTGCCAGCAGCTGCCATCTTTCCTATTTTACATGAAGTACAGTATAAATGTGCATTTTCTTTAAGGACCTCAGGTTGATCCAGTTTACTCCCAGGTTTAGACCTTTCCTCAGGAGCAAAGGGTCAGAAACGGTGACACTTACTATAAACTACAGTGGTAAAGTCACATCTCTGCCAGGTACTGTCATGCAGGAGGCAGAGAAGCAGGAGGTCAGCCAAGACTACATAGTGCCATGCAGTTATCGTCACCTGGTGTAGTGCACAGTCGCAGGGGGCTTGGAACGGTGTAACTCAGAGATGCTCTCAATCCAGGTGTCGATAGCTTTGGGATTCTTTTCTGCATCCTCCAGGCTCTTTACTTTCATATGTTGCTAGAAAAATAAGAAGAACAATGATTAAAAACATTACAATGAAACTCAAATCACAGGCAGTGGTGGTACATGCCTTTAGTCCCAGCACCCGGGAGGCAGATGCAGGCAGATTTCTGAGTTCAAGGCCAGCCTGGTCTACAGAGTGAATCCCAGGACAGCCAGGGCTACACAGAGAACCCTGTCTCGAAAAACCAAAAAAGAAAAAGAAACCCAAATCAACCCATAATAACTGTTGGTTGTTCGGGGTTTCTATGTGTTATTGTTTTACGTCAAGTTTACACAAGCTGACGTCATCTGAGGAGAAGGGGCTACAGCTGAGGACCTACCTCCAGTAATCTGTCCTGTGGGCAAGTCTGTGGGCATTTTCTTTGTTGATGATTCATAGCTCATAGCACACTGTGGGCTATGCTGCCCCTAAGCAGGTGGTCTTGGGTATGTAAGAAGTAGGTTGAGCAAGACAGGAAGAACAGCCACCAAGCAGCACTCTTCCATGGTTCTGCTTCGATTCCTGCCTTATGGTTCCTGCCTTGACTTCTTTCACTGAATGAACTGTGAGATGGGATGTGTAAGCCAAATAAACCCTTTCTGCCCCAAGTTGTTCTTGATCATGATGCTTATCTCAGCAACAGAAAGCATACTAGGACAGTAATTTAAAACAATTAATTGGAAAAGTGTTGTTTGCTGGGTTTTCTCAGTACTTGGAAGGCAGAGGTAGGTAGATTTCAGTGAGTTTGAGGTCATCCTGGTATATAGTGAGTTCCAGGCAAACCAGGGCTACATAGACAGACTTTATCTCAAAAAAACAAAAACAAAAACAAATACAGAAAAAAGGAAAGAAAGGAAGGGAGAGAGGAGAGGGGAGGGGGAGGGAAGGAGGGAGAAAAGGAAGAAAGAGAGTTGTAAACTGGGCATAGTGATGTACACCTTCCACCTACAATCCCAGAACTTGGGAGGTAGAGGCAGGAAGATTAAGATTAAGGTTAGCCTGGGCTACCTGAGATCTTGTCTCAAAAAGAAAGAAAACATAAAAAACCTGCTGTATGTGTGGGATGGATGTGTGGAAGCAAGGAGGAATGACCACGGGAAGGATGCATGGTAACAGGGAAGGCTGACCACAGTGAGATGTCATTTTACATCTGCTCTAGATGACCAGAATTTAAAAGGCCATTCACAAGTGCAAGTAAGGATTTGGAGAAGTTTACATTCTTATTCATTGCTGGTGGAGCTGCTACCAATTCAAAAAACATTTTGGCAGTTCTTCAAAATGCTGACCATAGTAAATAAATGTTGATGTGATCTTCCCCTCCACATACATCTAAGAGGAATCACACATATGCCACATAGACTTAGACTTGAATGTTGTAGTGACATCATTAACAAAAGTGGAAACAACTGATGGGGCCAAATGCACTGTGGTTTATACACAGAGCATTACACAGTCACAGGGAGGAGTGAAGGTTGCTACAGTTTAAGAGCTGAGGACACCATCTACAGGGCTTCTTTCTGGAGTGACGAGACTGTAAGTTAGTGATGAAGGGCTGAAGCTCAGCTCAGTGCTAGGGAATTTAGCTAGCATGGAAAAGAACGGCTTTGACCCTGACTACCATACTCACTGTAGAGTAGAGGTAAGCATACAACTCCATGAATGTACTGAAAGTCAGCGAACTGTCTAATTTAAAAGGGTGACTCAGGCCTCCAGAGATGGCTTAGCGGTTAAAAGCACTGGCTGCTTTTATAGAGGACCCAAGTTCAATTCCTGGACCAACATGGCAGCTCACTTTTGGCTCCCATGGGCCATCCATGTAATACACAGACATGCATGCAAGCAAAACACTTATATATACAATCTTTAAAAAAATAAAAAGGTATGTATGTGACTCTCACAGAATGTAAACTGTACCTTAATAAAGCCATCACTAAAAACCTGGGCTGGTCTGCAGCTACACCCCCTTTAACAGGCACTGGTCAACTGAATACAAAATGGCAGTGTAGCCTCTGAGCTGGGCCCTGCTTTAGAGCAGCAGCTCACCGTAACGTTGTGCTGCTTGGAATTCTCTGTGAGCCACAGCGAAAGCACAGTAGGGTCTGACTGCTTTGTAGATGGTTCATCTAACACCAAGAGGCCAAGGTGGTCAGGCTTTCCGTCAGGACGCGGCACCTGGTTCAGAGAAAGGTTAAGATCACTGGACTAAGTCCTATTGCGAATGAACAAACATGATGTATGAAACACATACATGGGGCTAAATTCATGGTTAGTTAGGAGACAAACACAAAATACTGTATCACATAACACAGTGAGTAGAATCTGGAGGAGGAACTCCAATATAGTAAGCACTATTAAGGCAGCCAATGCTCATCAGAGAAACTAGAGGAAGTATTAGAATAGAGGAGCTGGAACAAACCCTAGGGGGCACATTTTTAGGATGAACCACCTGTACCTTTAAGAATGCATCGATATCCCCAACAGCTGGGATGAAATCAGGAATGAAAGGTTTCAGTTTGTGGTCCAGATCAATCAACTGAGGTGTGTACCTGCAAGGGAAGATGGAAGCAGTCAGTAAATGTCACTTGACTGGACTAAAAAGTCCCAAAGGAGCTTGGTGCTGCTTTAGAGTAGAGCGTGCAAAGGCTTGGGCAAGGCAGGCGAGGTGTGTACAGCTGGCTCTCATGCTTACCGGCTGATGTACTCAAAGAGTTCCTTGATCTCAGCTGAGACTGGCAGATGCTCATAGTCTGCAGGATCATAAGCCCTGGGGAAGAAGACATGCAGGTCAGAGTGGCCCTCGGGGAGCACAGGCAGCAGGCCTGGCAGCCCATGTGTGATTTGACCAACAGGGATGTGAGCTCAAGCCTACCTTCTGCCCCTGCCACATCCTACATTCCTGGTGGCCTACAAGGCAGCTTTGACATTGATTATAGTTAGCTGTCAATTATCTCTTATACTAAAGGAGAAAGCTGCAGGAAACCCATGCACTTTTTTAAAAAATGTGTATGGGTGTTTTGCCTACAAGTGTGACTCTGCATTACATTTGTACCTTGTACCCAAGGAAGCCCAAAGAGTTAGATCCAGTGCAACTTGAGTTACAGACAATTGTGAGCAGCCACATGGGTGCTGGGAATTGAACCCAGGTCTTCTGTAAGAGGAGCCAGTGCTCTTAACTGCTAACCCATCTCTCCAGGCCCCACAACATAACTTTTAAAAATCTTTGAATATGTATACACACATGTGTGATGAATATGATGTATATACATGTGTAGGTGCACATACCAGTGCATGCACATGGAGGTGAGAGGAAGATACAGTGTATGAGAGAATAGATATGTGTACACAGGTCAGAGACAATTAGGGAATTGGCTCTCTCCTTCCACCATATGGGTCCCAAGGAATGAGCTCATGTTCTCAGGCTTGAAGGCAGGTGCCTTTACCCTCTAGGCCATCTGACCCAAGCCTTAGGTTTTTCTCAGACAGGGTCTTCTATAGTTCATGCTGCCCACAGGCTTATAATACTCTGGTTTCAGCCTCCTGAGTGGTAGGATTACAGGTCTGTGTAACCATGTCCAACATCACTAAGTTTATTTTATACATTTTAAAATATATTTATATTTTATATGTATGTGTGCATGGGTGCAATCCACACATAAAGTACATAAATACAACCTGAGGCCTCATATATCCAGGCAAATACACGACCACTGAGCTATATCCCCAGCGTAAATGGATGGTGGTCTTCAGAATACATGTTGATCATAACCTACAGGAATGAATCACGACTCACTATGACAATGGGGATGCAACAGGGTAAGATGGGGTTTGTTGCTGTTGTTGTTGTTACTGCTGCTGCTCTTGTTTTCTTAGCATCATCAAGAGCCCTGCCTCAGTGTGAGGCCCTGAAGCTCTTCTCTCCTGGCCAGGAAGGACCTCAGCCTAAACTGGGAATGCTTGCGTGCATGCAGTGTACCCCACTACATAGAAATGCTTTGGCATATGCACATCACACTTTCCCAAACTGGGGGCTCCTTGAAAGGCAGGAGCAACATTTTAGGTTTGAGGTCTGCCAAGTCCAGATGTCTCAGATAGTTTAAGTGACATCACAGGACAGACGAGGCAGTGCTGGGCTCCTGAGATAGGAGGAAAATCGTAAATACAGGGCATCAAAGGATGCTGCAATCTACTCCCAGATAAGCCCTTTCCCCTGCCATCCTGAAGGATGTACCCTTGGCACAGGGTCCTTCCTACCCTTCCAGAGGTGCTCCATGCTCCTCGTCGTCATCGTCGTCATCGGAGTCGGTCTCAGAGGAGTCATCGTCGTCATCATCATCATTCTCACTGAAGCCCTGTTGTGGTGTCAGCTGGGAGGGCTTCTTCTTCTCCTGGCAGAGAAGGGGAGAGGGAAGCAGTTATATAAAGAACAATTCAGTTTCTATGCCTGACTCTGCACTGCTCTCACAGTGCCCACAGACTCTGCCACCACGTCACCAGACAGGGAGCACTGTCCTCAGGGGTCTGAGAACCTTCTTCTAAGCAGACTTCCACATTCTTCAACCACAGTCCCCTCCTAGAAGCACTACAAATTCTATCCATCTTATGCTTAGGGACCTATTACTTGATCTTGGAAGCTACACATAAACTTTATCCAGAAACCTCACTCTCTAAAATTTAGAAAAGGGTGGTGGGGCTAGAGAAATAGCTCCTCAATTAAGAACACCCGATACTCATTCACAGCATCCATGTCCAGTGGCTCACAACTGCCTGGAACTCCATTCCAGGGGATCCTTCTGGACTCTGAGGGCACCTGCACTTACATTCACATAACCACATGCCCCCATGTATACATAATTAAGAATAAAATAAATCATAGAGGACTGGAGAGATAGCTCCGTGGCTAAGAGCACAAACTGTTCTTGCAGAAGACTGGAATTTGGCTCCCAAAACCCCCATCAGGTAGCTGACAGCCTCTCCTTCTATAACTCCAGCTCAAGGGGAGCACATCTCTTCTGGCCTCCATGTGCACCTGCACTCATGTGCAAAGATACACACACAATTGTAAAAATTACATATTAAATAAATGAATATTGGAGAAGGGTAACAACTCAAAATTATTTGGGGAGTAAGGAAAGATGAAGTGGGGAAGACAAACTTTATAAGCTCATAGTACTCAAAGACCGTAAAGAAACCTAGCATCTAATTTGCAAGAATGCTCAGAGTAAGGTGCTGAAAATACCAGCAGAATAAAATCCATAATCAACCCTGAGCCTGGATTCACAGTAGCAGCTCTGGAGAGTAGGGGGCTTCACGTGTCCACTATGCAATACCTCCTTCATGTTGTATCTAGTTTGTCCACAGTCCCTTTCCCTGTGAGTTAAAATGACTACACATTTTAGTTCAGAATAACAGGCCTCTTTGTTCTTGACATTATAGCCTAAAGTTTGAGTTTCTGGCTGGCCATGCTCCATTCCACCCTCTCAGGTCCGTGAAAGGGCCTGGTGGTGTCTGCACTAGCAGAGACTATTGAGACAGGGTCCACATCTCTGCCTCTGTGCTCATAGCCTGTAGCATGCCCTCCATTAGGACCTGACAGGTGGATAATTGGTCTCCTTTTAAAGTAGCTTTTAGGGGCTAGAGAGATGGCTCAGCAGTTAAGAGCACTGGCTGTTCTTTCAGAGGTCCTGAACTCAACTCGCAGCATCTGTTTCTGAGAGCTAGTATGGAGGAAGCCCTAGGTTCAACTCCAACTGCCACATAAACTGGTAGTCCATACCTGTAATCCCTGGACTCTGGAGATGGAGGTAGGAAGATTAGGAATTTAAAGCCCGTCTTAGTGATGTGAACTCCCAAAAAAGACCTGGATTTGGTCACATTTTCCTCTAATAATGGATAATAGTATGTCTTCTAATATTTACTCTAACCACACAAATGTAAAATTTATTTAGTATATTTTACTGGTATACTGGTATAATTGATAAGAACTTATCCTTGCCGGGCAGTGGTGGCACATACTTTTAATCCCAGCACTTGGGAGGCAGAGGCAGGTGAATTTCTAAGTTCAAGGCCAGCCTGGTCTACAGAGTAAGTTCCAGGACAGCCAGGGCTACACAGAGAAACTCTGTCTCAAAAAACCAAAAAAAAAAAAAAAATCTTAGTCACATAGTGAGCAGTTTTTTTATTATATTTTTATTTATTTATGGGGGGAGGGCATGCACATACATATGTATGGAAATCAGAAAACAATTTGCTGTAACTCTCCTTCCAGGATGTGAGTCACAAAGATCAAACTTAGGTGGTCAAAACTTGGTGGGGAGCACCCTTACCTACTGAACCATATTATCAGCCCGGACAGTTTTGGCAACAGGCAACTTTTAAGAATATTGACTGTCAGACTGGCATGGTGGTACATGAGTTTAATTTTAGCACTCAGGAGGCAGGGGCAGATGGAATAGATTTCTCTTAAGTTTGAGACCAGCCTAGTCTACATAGTGAGTTCCAGGACAGCCAGGGTTTTATAGAGACCTGTCTCAAAAACAAAAATATTGGCTGTCGATCTAGGCAGTGGTGGTGTTCACCTTTAATCCCAGCACTTGGGAGACAGAGGCAAGTAGATCTCTGTGAGTTCAAGGCCAACTTGGTCCACAAAGTGAGTTCCAGGACAGCCAGGGCTAATACACAAAGAAATCCTGTTTTGAAAAACCAAAATCCAAAAAACCCACGCATAAATATATAAAAAAAAGAAAGGAAAGGAAAGGAAAAGAAAAAAGAGAAAAAAGATATTAGTGTCACAAAATATTGGCATCACTGCAAGTGCTGGGAATATAAAACCATGCCTGGGCTAATAATTCTAAAAACTTGCTTAGTATATGAATTTCTAAGACTGCTTATCAAAAATATAAGTTCTGAGATAGGACCTTTGAGTCTCTGGGAGAGATCTAGGAAATCTATATTCTTATGTTTTACTATTTTATTACATGTGTATGGTGTTTTACTTGCATGTGTGTCAACATGCACAGCCTGGTTTGATCTTTGTGACTCACATCCTGGAAGGAGAGTTACAGCAAATTGTTTTCTGATTTCCATACATATGTATGTGCATACCCTCCCCCATAAATAAATAAAAATATAATAAAAAACTGCTCACTGTGTGACTAAGATTTTGGTGCCTGGTGTCCAGAGAGGCCAAAGACAACATTAGATTCCCTGGAACTGGAGTTACAGTGTGAGCTGCCAATTATGGGCTGGGAGTTGAACCCAGGTCCTCTAGAAGAGCAATCAGTGCTCTTAGCCACTGAGCCATCTTATTAGCCCAACACATCTTATTTTTTTGGGCAAACATCCTAGTTGATTCTTTTTTTTGTTTTGTTTTGTTTTGTTTTTTGAGACAAGGTTTCTCTGTAGCCTTAGCTGTCCTGAAGTCAATCTGTAGTCCAGGTTGGCTTCAGGAACTCAGAAATCCGCCTACCTCTGCCTCCCAAATGCTGGGGTTAAAGGCGTGTGCCACCACTGCCTGGCCTAGTTGATTCTTATAATCAATAAAGTCTAAAACACTGTCACATTTTAGATGAAACTACTCACTAAAAGCCAGCTGTAATGACAGTCTGTGTCAGGGATGGGCTCACCAGTAAATGTGAAACTCTAGGTTTGATAGCTAGCATGTGACAGGAAATAACAATAGCAGGCTTTCTTCCTGAAGATGCCATCATCTCAAGACTCCACTCTTGATTTTCCTACAGGAGCTCAAAGGTCCTCAGGCACTAGAGGTGAGTGTTCCTGCAGACTCACACCTTCTCACACTGACCACACTCAGAGCCCGAATCTCAGCGTAGCCCAGGGTCTCAGCGCACACACCTTGTTGTCCTCCTCGTACTCATCACTGCTGTTATCAGCCATCGTCTTGTTGGGAAGAGCAGCAGAAAAAGGAGGGCCTTAGAGGAAGAATCTTTCCATTAGTTGATGGTTAAATTATTGTTTAAAAAGACAAAAAAGTTTACATTTTTTAGTTTACATATTTTTGGTTTTCCTTTTTTCTTTGCTTTTTTTTCCTTCCAGTTTTTCAAGGCAGGGTTTCTCTATGTAGCCTGGTCACCTTGGAATTCACTTCGTAGACCAAGCTGGCCTTGAACTCACAAAGACACATATGTAGAGGGAATCTTTTGTGCAATGTATAGAAACATTTACCTGCCATTTTTTATTTTTTAAACCTTGGCCAATGAGCTGAGGCAAGATTAGAAGGGGAGACATCTGGCAGAGATAGAGGAATTTGGGGGAAATAGTCAGGTACAGAAGATTTTTACCCCAGAAACAAAAAAGGCAGTCGTCTGAAACTGAGGACCAGGTAACCAGCCATGTGGCATGACTTAGAATAAAATAAATGGGTAATTATATATGAGCTGGTCGGGAAATAGAGCCAAAGCTATTGGCCTAAGCATTATTTATATATAAGTCTCAGAGTTACTATTCTGGGAACAAAGTGGACATGTGGAAAAATACAAGGTTACAGATGGTTTTTACTACACACACACACACACACACACACACACACACACATACACACACACACACACACACACACACCAAGCAAGCATGTCTAGTTCTAGCACTAGGGAGGCAGAGGCAGATGGACCTGTGAATTCAAGACTAGGGCTACATGGTAAGATGTTGTCTTAAAAATAAAATAAAATAAAATAAAGTAAAATAAAATAAAATAAAACATGAGGGGAGAGCTAGGGTACTGAATTCTAGTCATAGCTGTGTCAATTCAGGACGTTGTTATAAGCACTCCTCTGGACTAGATGCTCCACTAACCGACTAGCTGCAACTGTGTGAAGAGAGATGGAACTGAAGCAGGGGTAAAGTGAGTGAATAGAGAAGCAACAGCTGCTGGGCTAATGGGAGGAGGGCTTGAGGGCAACTCTGTCACCTGCACGAGGTGACTTACCCTCTCTGAGCTTCAGTATTTTCTCCTCTAAATGGGGGTCAGTGACAGGACTGAGTGACAAAGCCTACCTGGAAGGGAGTGACTTAGAGCCCAGCCAATAGCAGCTAGCTGTGAATTTGAATTTGAATCAGTAAGAGAATCTGTAGGAATAACAACATTCTGAAATCAAAAGTATAACCAGATGTAAGATTAACCAGCATGGAAACATTAGATGCAAACTAAACGTTTTTTGACTTATTAAATTACCCAGCTGAAAACAAGTCCACAGCTGAAAAGAGCATAAATTTGTTAAGTCCCTGGACATAGTAGCTTACAGCACTCAGGAAACTGAGGCAGGAGTACCTCAAATCCAAGGCCAGCCTAAGCTAGGCGGTGAGTTCCAGGTTAGTCCAGGCTCCACAGAATAAAGCCCTATTTTCATATAAACAAATAAAACCCTAACATGTTGGAGTAAAAGAACCTAGTGGCTCAGTATTACTCAACATGCTCACATACATACACATGAAAGCCTGGAGTGAGGCAGAGATTAACACAGCCTGTGCAAGGGTGACATGGAGAGTCATGCGGCATTCTGGAATGTGGAAAATAAAGTATATATTCAAAAGTACTAAAAATGAGAATTCAGACAGACACTTGTACACCACCAGACACAGCAGCAACATTGTTCATAACTGCCATAGGCAAAACCAACCTGTTCATTAGATGAGAGACTTAAAAACATTGTGTATCCATACAATAGACGATTACTATTCAACCATAAAATTAAAAAAGTTATGCTACATGCTATAGCATAAGCAAACCTTGAAACATGTATATGTGACATGAGTCAGTCACAAAAGGACATTATGATTTTACCTAGTCCCTTAGTTGGGGTTTTACTGCTGTGAACAGACACTATGACCAAGGCAAGTCTTATAAATGACAACATTTAATTGGGGCTGGCTTACAGGTTCAGAGGTTCAGTCTATTATCATCCAGGCAGGTCTGGTGCAGGAGAAATGAATGCTACATCTTCATCTGAAGGCTGCTAGGAGAATACTAACTTTCTAGGCAGCTAGGAGTAGGGTCTTAAAGCCATGCCCACAGTGACACACCTACTTAGTCCATAAAGGCCACACCTACTCCAACAAAGCCATACCTCCAAATAGTTCCATTCCCTGGGCCAAGCATATACAAACCATCACACCTAGGAAATGCCACTAATAGGCAAATTCATAAGAGCAAAGTAGTGGTTAGCAGGGACTGGAAGGAAGAAAGGAATCAGGAAAACTTTTGTTTCTTTGTTTGTCTGTTCGTTTATTTATTTATTTATTTATTTATTTTATTTTTTCGAGACAGGGCTTCTCTGTATAGCCCTGGCTGTCCTGGAACTCACTCTGTAGACCAGGCTAGCCTCCAACTCAGAAATCCGCCTGTCTCTGCCTCCCAAGTGCTGGGACTAAAGACGTGTGCCACCACTGCCTGGCTGACCATGGTGTCTTATCACAGCAACAGAAAACTAACTAAGACAGAGGTTACTGTTATCACGAAATGTAAATGTACTCAAAGCCATTTAACTTTACACTTGAAGTGGTTAAAATAGTATTCTATATCATGTGTATTTTACCATAGTAAACAAAAGTGAGTGTGATCCCCAACTCAAGATTCAAATCCAACACACAAGCAAGTCTTAATGATTCTGTAATGGCAATCTGGGTTGTATCTGTGCCATGTGTCTATTCTCATCACAGTCCAAACCATTACCATGGCAACCCAGCCACTGCCACAGTACTTCCACTCACCACCCCAGTTTCACCTGTGTACTTCTCCAATAAATTCTACCTGGTTCTGCATTCTGTTTGATATGCCTCTTTCCTCCCTTCTGATCAGACCATAACACACTCCCCTCTCTTGAATCTTCCCTGGAGACAAATGGATCCCCACCCACCAGCATTATGTTTCATAGCAGTAAACCATTTGCCTACATCCCTGCACACATGACATTCTTCATAATGACTGTTTAGTCACCGCCATCTTTCTTCTAAGATTACAAATGTCAGGATGGCAGGGGTGTGTCTTTTTTGTGTGCCATTGTGCTAACATGGCACA
Organism: Mastomys coucha; assembly: GCF_008632895.1. Classification (NCBI taxonomy): domain Eukaryota; kingdom Metazoa; phylum Chordata; class Mammalia; order Rodentia; family Muridae; genus Mastomys; species Mastomys coucha. The sequence goes on along the minus strand of NW_022196906.1, from coordinate 38,737,537 downwards.
TAGCAAGCATTCAAAAATGTTAGGTGGGCTGAGAGTGCTAGCATATACCTTTATTCTCAGCAATGGGAAGGCAGAGGCAGGCAGATCTCTTGAGTTGAAGACTAGCCTTGTCTAGAGTGAATTACAGGCAGCCAGGACTACATAGAGAAACCCTGTCTCAAAAAACAAAACAAAAAAAGGTTAGGTGAATAAATGAATGCTGTCAAGTTTTCCTGATAAAACTCTGTTGCAATTATGGTTGGGGTGGCAAGTTAAGGGCAAGTTATGAAGCATCTTAATGAATTGTTAGAAACAAAAACACAGTGAGCCAGGCTGGAGAGATGGCTCAATGATTAAGATCTTCCAGATGACCCACGGTTCAATTCCCAGCACCCACATGACAGCTCAAAAGCATTTGTAACTCCAGTTCAAGAAGACCTGACATCCTCTTCTGGACTCTGAGGGCACCAGACAGGCAGCTGGTTCACAGAGAAACATGCAGACAAATAACATTCATACACATAAACAATTCAAAAATAATCAAAGCCGGGCAGTGGTGGCACACGCCTTTAGTCCCAGCACTTGGGAGGCAGAGGCAGGCGGATTTCTGAATTCTAGGCCAGCCTGGAATACTGAGTGAATTCCAGGACAGCCAGGGCTATACAGAGAAACCCTGTCTCGAAAAATCAAAAACAAACAAAACAAAACAAAAACCCAAAAAACAAAAGCGAAAAACAACAACAAAAAAACAAAACCACAGTGAACCTGTGCCAGAATTTATACAGAACACTAACATAAAGTTAACAATGATAGGGGTTAAGTTTGCACTCAAAGAAGATCCCAAAATCTGATGAACCGATTTCTTCCTCAGCTAGTGAGAAAGCAAAATTAGCGGCAAGTTAACACAGGAGGTCAACACTTGCTGATATAATCTAAAAGCTTGCTGAATACAACCTGAATCCTATCGGCACCACTGTTTTGAAAACCACCTTCCCTTTTCATCTCCCATCTTCTCTTACCTTGATGTCCTGGGGTTGGAGTGCTAATACTGGCAACCTCTTCCGAGTCGTTAATCTCTAGACGCTCATCGTATGTCTGGTTCTCAACAATTTTGGTCTAAGCAAAAGAAGATACGATTACATAGCTCCTACCATGGACCAGCACTCCGATCAGAGATGCATTCACCCCATCCAAGCTTTCCCCAAAGGAAAGTTTCCGGACCCAAGAGCAAGCAAATAATCAGCTTCAACTCTTATTTAGCCAGCACTGGCTGAGTGCCCAGAGAACTGCGGAGGAAAACGGTATCCAACCGTTTCCAGCAGCAACCCAAAAGCTATACATAAGATGCAGTCAAGGGAAGTACGCCTGCATAGGCAGACTGCGGCCGGCTCAGGTTTCGTCAGTTTTCGCACAGTTGTTGAGGCTTCTGTCAGGGGGTGGAGGGTATAGGGATGGGACCCGGCTACTGAAATTCTAGAGTATAGACAGTTCAACCTGTGGGTCACCTCTGACTCGAGAAGGGGAAGGATGGTCCTGAGAGAAGGCAAATTCCAGTCTCGGCCCCATCCACGAATCCTCAAAGCATCACCTCTACTTCCAAACCCGTTTTGACGATGGGGTCCCACTGGGTTCTCGGAGAGTCAAGGATCCAGGGCAGTTGGTGGGGAGCAGAGAGCAAAGAACGGAGGTCGGGAGTGCACTTGCCGGAGCACGAATTACCTGTAGCCCCTCTGGATCCGTTTCCTCTATTTGGAAAGAACCCCAGCCTAGGACTGGGGTCTCACTCTCAGGCCCGGCCACTTCAAGGATCCCTAAGTGCAACAAGCCGCCTGTAGTCAGTCGTTAGGCAAAAAGATAAATAAATAAAAACAAAACAATGCGAGAAGCTGAAGGAATGATCGCGAGACCTGCGGCGCCCCCCCCCCCCTCATCCCCGCCCGGTTCGGCGGGTGGTGGCGGAAGAAGAGACGCGGCGCAGGGATACAGCGGCCCGGCGCACTAGGCGGCCAAGCCGCCTGCTTATCTATGGTTTCCGCCACTGAGTCAGTTGTGACATCTAGTGGCCAAAGGTGGAAGGCCAGGCTAATGGATTTCTTTCCTCCAACTGGAAACTGTCATCTCAAAGACCGCCTAAACCACAATTTAGACACTCTTCAAGCATGTTTAAAAGCCCTTTTATAGCATCAATATGGCACGATAGCCCTTCTCCTCACGGTATCCTATGTCATATGAGAATACTTTTTCTTCCTTCATCTGAGATTAGGATTTAACTGTGTCCTGTATTTTTACTCGCTAAACAAAACTATGAGCCGGGCAAGTTGGTGCATAATTGTAATCCTAGTGCTTTGGAGGTGGAGGCAAGAGGATTAGGAGTTCAAGATCGGCCTCAGTCAGTAACTTGATAAATTTGAGGCCAGCCTGGGTGGGCTACTGAGGTCCAGGTTCAAAACAACAAAAACTGACAAAAATAAAAAATAACACATTATTTCATGTAGGAAAGCACATATGCCACGTGTGTGTGGTGTTTGTGCAGGTCAGAGGGCAACTTTATGGAGTCTGTTAAAATTCTTCCTAGTACCAGTAGACTGCATAAATAGTACTTTGAAAATCCTCACAGGAAGGCAGGCATGATGTGCAAGTCTATAATTCCAACTCTTGAAAGGGTGGAAAAAGGAGAGTCAGGAGTACAAGGCCAGTCTGGGTTACATGAGACCCTCTTTCTCAAAAAGTAAAATAGGATCCTATAGTAAAATTAGACATAGCCTCTGGATTAAAGAAGATCACAGTAAGGGCTTGGCTTGGCTTGGCTTGACAGGTAAAGGCACTTGCTACCAGAAGGCACGGGGTGATCTGACAAACACAATTCAAACATCAGAATCCATGTAAAAGTGGAGAGAACCAACTCCATAAAGTTGTCCTCTGACCTGCATGCACACATACACATGCGCGCATGAACACACACACACACACACACACACACACACACACACTTTCCTTCATGAAATAAAGTTTTTTTTTTTTTTAAATCAAATTTTGTGATGGCTTGGTGGTTGAAAGCACTGGTTGTTCTCCCAGAGGACCCAAGTTCTAGTCCCAGCAACAACATGGCAGCTCACAACCCTCAGTAACTCCAGATCCAGGGATATCTAAATGCCCTCTTCTGGCCTCCAAAGGCACAGACGCATGCTTACATGCAGGCCAAACACCCATACACATAAAAGAGTTTTTTAAAAATAAAGCAATAATAAGCTCAATAACAGAATGCTCACTGGACAAATCAAGGAACAAGTGATTGAGGAAAATGTAATGAATAAATAACACTATAGATGGAATTAATTTGGGAAATCAAGGTTAGAGAAACATGCAAGAATCATAGAAATTCACTGCAAAATCTGCCTTAAAAAGAAACACAGTGAAGCCAGGCATGGCTCCTCAGTACTGGAACTAAAGGTGGCATATCCTTTAGTTCCAGCACTGAGGAGGGAGAGGCAGATGGATCTCTGAGTTCTAGGCCAGTCTCATCTACAAAGCGAGTTTCAGGAAAGCCATGGCTATATGCATTTGGAGCTCCAACCCTCCCACACACACACACAAAAAAAATGATAACAAAAAAAAAAAAAAGAATTGTCTATTCTTCCAGAGGTCCTGAGTTCAATTCCCAGCAACCACAAGGTGGCTCACAACCATCTGTAAGGGGGTTCTGATGCCCTCTTCTGGCCTGCAGCAGAGCACTAAACTATAGTGTTCAGACCTGCAATCCCAACTCAGAAAAAGAAAAATGAGAGACTTAAGACATACTTCTTTAAAAAAGAAAATCCGAGCCGGGCAGTGGTGACACATGCCTTTAATCCCAGCACTTGGGAGGCAGAGGTAGGCGGATTTCTGAGTTCGAGGCCAGCCTGGTCTATAGAGTGAGTTCCAGGACAGCCAGGGCTATACAGAGAAACCCTGTCTCGAAAAAATAAATAAACAAACAGACAAACAAAACAAAAAAGAAAATTGATACCTAAAAATTGCACAGATTTATGGCGCAATTTGTGTTGTTTCTATACATGTGTACATTACAAAATATTCAAATCCTAGCATTTCTAGATCCTTATAGGAGTGAGCAGGGTGAAGAGAGAAGGAAAACAAACAAACAAACAAACAAACCCCAACTTTATGTATGAATGCTCTGCTGCATGTACATCTGAAGGCCAGAAGAGGGCATCAGATCCCCATTATAGATGGTTGTGAGCCACCATGTGGTTGCTGGGAATTGAACTCAGGACCTCTGGAAGAATAGACAGTACTTTTAAAGACTAAACCATCTCTCCAGCCCCTCAACTTTCTTTTTTCTTACTTGACACAAGGGCTCATGATGCACCTCCTGCTGGCCTACGCTTTATTATATGGACTTAGCCTCAAACTCATAGTATCCTGCTTTTGCCTCTCAAGTACCTCTGTTCCACATGTGTGCTGCCATCAGTTCTCATTATTTTGTGGGAAAAAAAAAAATCAGGGTTCTCCCTTCTAGATTTTTTTTTTATAAATATATACTAAACTATATTATGTTCTTAATAGTCAACTTTTCTATACAACAGAATACCAGAACATATTTCTTCCTTTCTTAAATTTTATTTTTATTTTATGTAGATTGGTTTTCTACTTGCATGTATGTCTACATGAGGCTGTCAGAGTCCCTGGAACAGGAGTTACAGACAGTTGTGAGCTGAGCTGCCATGTGGATGTTGGAAATTGAACCTGGGTTCTCTGGAAGAGCAGCCAATGCTCTTGATCACTGAGTTGTCTCTTTAGCCCATTCTTTCTTCTTTAATTTGTTTTTTAATTTTTACTTTTATTTTCTGTTAGTGTTTTTTTTTGTTGTTTTTTTTTTGTTTGTTTGTTTGTTTTTTTTTTGGTTTTTCAAGACAGGGTTTCTCTGTGTAGCCTTGGCTATCCTGGAACTCACTCTGTAGACCAGGCTGGCCTCGAACTCAGAAATCCGCCTGCCTCTGCCTCCCAAGTGCTGGGATTAAAGGCATGTGCCACCATTGCCCAACCTTCTTTTTCTTTCTTTTTTTTAAAGATTTATTTATTATATGTAAGTACACTATAGCTGTTTAAACACACCAGAAGAGGGCATCAGATCTCATTATGGATGGTTGTGAGCCACCATGTGGTTGCTGGGATTTGAACTCAGGACCTCCAGAAGAGCAGTCAGTGTTCTTACCCGCTGAGCCATCTCACCAGCCCCCTCTCTTTCTTTAATGTACAGAATGTTCTCCAGTTTCATTCAAGCTGTTGCAGATGTGACTCACCTCAATGCTTTGTTGGGATGTATATTGTGTTTTCTTTATCCACTTGTTAGTTGGTGAACAGAGGTTGATTTCATTTGGGGGCTACTAACTAGCACACACCTCTTTTGCTGCTTCAAGTTAAAAATGGAATTGCCTCTAATCTTAACACTAAGATCCAAAGGCAGGCAGATCTCTGTGAGTTCTAGGTCAGCCAGGTATATGAAGTAAAACTGTCTCAAAACTATGTTTTTAGTAAAATTGCTATTTTTTTTGTTTTATTTTTGTGGTGCTATGTCTATAATAACAAGTATAACTTGTAGAGCAATTACTGTGGTGGAACACTTAGCTTATACAGTCTAATTTATTTTATATTATCTAACTTCATACATTTCATGAAGTATGTGTTACCAGCAGTTTAAAGAGTAGTAACTGAGGCTTAGAAAGGTGTAGAGACTTAACTAATGATTCAGGCCTTAAGCACTGAAAAGGAGTTAAGCCCAGGTCACTCTGACTCCTGGTTTGTCTTAACTTATGTCATATGGCCTCTAAGGCTCTCACAACCAAGGATGCTTGTGAACATACATTTTCTTTTCTTTCTTTTTTGAGGCAGGGGAAAACCAAATCTGTAAGATTGGTGTTCTGCAAGAGCAATATAGGATTTTAATTGCTGAGCTATCTCTCAGGACCCTAAAACAAATAAAAAACCCACCCTAACGCCGGGCGGTGGTGGCACACGCCTTTAATCCCAGCACTTGGGAGGCAGAGAGGCAGGTGGATTTCTGAGTTCGAGGCCAGCCTGGTCTACAAAGTGAGTTCCAGGACAGCCAGGGCTACTCAGAGAAACCCTGTCTTGAAAAACCAAAACAAAAAACAAAAAACAAAAAAACCCCACCCTTTTTAAGTATACAGTTCAGGACAAGAAATGGCTCAGCAGTCAAGAGTTGCGTTTTCAGAGAACCCCAGTTCGATTTCCAGCACCCATATCAGGCAGCGCCTGCATTCTCAGGTGCATACCTAAACACACACAGGATTTTAAAATAAAATAATTATATATTGAAGATAAAGCATACAGTTCAGTGGCTTTCAGGATATCTACCTCTGGGTAATTCCGTGACACTTACAATCTGAACATAAGCTTCTCATGAACTAGCAGTCACTTCCTAGTCTTCTGGAACTCCAATAAATCACTTATATGCTTTCTATTTTCACAAATATCCCTGTTTTGGACCTTGCACACAAATAGCGGCCTTTGCATCCGGTTCTTTTCACCTGTTTTCAAGGTTAATCCATGTTGTAGTATGTGTCGGTATTTTATTACTCTTTTCTTTAAAGTTTTTTAGTTAGTGCTTTGTTTTTCAAGACAGGGTTTCTCTGTGTAGCTCTGGCTCTCCTGGACTTGCTTTGTAGACCAGGCTGGCTTCAAATTTACAGAGATCGGCCTGTCTCTGGTTCCCGAGTGCTGTGTTCCCGGCTGGACAATTTTTGATCTTCCTCCTACTTACCTGGGATTACAGGTGAGGGGACACCATGCCGGCTTTATTACAGGAGTTGTAGACGTTATGTATTCTGGATACTAGTTCCTCATGCTCATAGATTATTTTATAGATTCCATGGAGTGGTTTTATGAACTTTAAGAAGAAGCACCAATTAAACGCAGGCAAAGAGAAAGAAAGGACAGAGGGACGACGCTCCACAATTCTACTCCCTTCAAATCCTGGGCTAACGGAGGACTAAGTTTACCGACACCCAGAAGCCGCCCGTCGGCCCCGCCCCCCGCCCTTTGACCCACGCCGTTTCCGGTTGGAGACGTGGCTTGGGGCCGCCATCTTGGCAAGAGGCGAAGCGGCGGAGGCTCCTGTCAGGGGCAGCAGGTCCGGAGCGGCCAGAGCTCCGCTTCTCTGGGCGGCAGCCCGAGCCCTTGCAGAGCCAGAGCGCGGCGCGCCCCACCTGCAGCCTCACCATGGTAAGCTCCGAGCCGGGTTCGTTCGCCACGTCCTCGCCGGCTGGGCCGGGACCGCAGTAGCCGCGCCCGGAGCCCTGCTATCCGCCCGGGCTTGGCACGGCCTCCCGGAGTACTCGAGCGAGCTGCCGCGCCCACCCGGCCTCCGCCGGCAGTGCCGCCACGTCCGCCGCCACTCCGACCCTCGCGGGCTGGTGGTTGTCGACATCGTGGGCCTTCCGCCCTCCTGTCCCGCCGGTTCCCTGCGAGCTCCGGGTCCGCAAGACTGGGCCTGTCCGCCGCTTTTCGCCCTCCTGTCACCAAGTCGTCTCAAAGCTCTTTTTCTTTTTCTTCTTCTTTTTTTCTTTCTTAATTGAAAGAGGGAAGTAGGGCCCCGGTGTTCCCGGAGCTACCCTGTTCTATGGTAGCGCATACATGTGTCTTTGGCTGTGAGGCCGGTGCAGAGTGTGTCTAGAACCTAGAGAAACGGAGTGATAACACAGTAGGTTCTGTCTTTAAGGAACCTACTGTTTAGGTGGCGTGACATGAGTGTGGCTTATTGTAACCATAGCTGTGCTGTGGAGTGGAAGAGAGAGGTGAGCTGTGCTTAGGTGTCATCGGAGACTTTTTATGTACTCATCTGCTACCAAGATAGGAGAAATTATTGTAGGTGAGGATTGGAGAAAGCAGAGTTGACTCCACCAGATCCTCCTTTATCAACTGAAATCTGAATATTCGTGAAAAAGAAGCGAATCTCCGTTTTCCAGCGATCTAGTAACTTTTTTTTTTTTTTTTTTTTTTTTTTTTTTTTTTTTTTTTGAGACAGGGTTTCTCTGTGTAGCTCTGGCTGTCCTAGAATTCACTCTGTAGACCAGGCTGGCCTCGAACTCAGAAATCCGCCTGTCTCTGCCTCCCAAGCGCTGGGATTAAAGGCGTGCACCACCACCGCCCGGCTCTAGTGACTTTTTGAAGAAATTTTTAAGGTGCTTTGAAAGCATACATAAGTAACATGACTCTTTTGGTACTTGTCCTATTAAGTTCTACTAACAACTCTTTTGATAAGAACTTGGTTAGAGGAGAAATTCATGTTTGGTCTTTAAACTACAGAAAGTTCTTTTTTCCAGTCTCAGGTGTATAAATTACATCAAGTAGGTTTGCCTTCCCAAAATTTGGTATTAGACATAAAATTTCCAAAACCTCAATACCAACCCTGAGCCCCAATTCCATGGGTTGATTTTTTTATGGTTGTTGTTGTTACTGTGTTTGTATGGGTTTTTTCTTTTATACTTTAAGATGTTTATATTTTATGTATATGAAGTTGTGTGTCTGTACAACACCTGAAGATGGTATTGGATCGCCTAGAACTGGAGTTATGGATACTTGTCAGCCTCCCAGTGCAGGGATTCTAACCTAGGTCATATGCAAGAACAAGAAGTACTCTTAACTTCTTGTTAAGAAGTTGCCGAGCCATCTCTCCAGCCCCCATTTTTTAGATTTTAGAGAAATGGTTTCTTGATATGTTGACCTGCCTGTCCTGAAACTCACTACATTGACCAGGCTAACCTCTGCCTTTTACATTTTAGGGAGTGTTCAGTTTATGGTAGAGTGTGTAATTTTTAATATTAACATTAGAACCTTATGGAAACAAAATTCCAGATAATCTTTTCCAAAATCTAGTTTGTTAAAATGTTCTTGGAACTTTTAATATTTTAAATTCATTGATAATGGAGGAATGTGTCAGACTTGGTAAGATAATTGAGGAGCAGTAAAGCCCTAGGTGTTCCGAGGTAATGTGTGTATACCTGCACATGTGTGTGCATATGTGGTATACTTTTATGTGTATACGTATGTGTGCATATGTGTATACTTTTGTAGGTGTGCATACATATATTTTTGCTTGTCCTTTTGATGTGAATACATATTCATATAGCTGTGTCCTATATTTCTGAATACAACACTTAGCACAATCCTGATAGCTACAGATTTCTATGTTGTGGAGAGCAGTTATCTCAGTATATTTTACTTTGTCAAGTCAAAGACCTGCTTGGAATTACTTTTGTATGTTTTTGGGCCCTACTTAATTATAGAAAGATCACTGTACAATAGAGTTCTATTAAGTGGGGTGAAAAGAAAAAAGAAAAAAAAGTGGGCTGAAATTTTGACTTTAAAGTTGCATCAAAATTTCTAGTAGTTTTTCCTCAACATAGAAGATTTTCCATATTTAGAAAAATTTAAAGAACCCTATAGGGAACAGTCCTATAACTACCAACTAGTTTCTCTTAAAATTTCACTATAATTATTTTATCACACACCTAATTGTCATCTATTCCTTTCTATCTTTTAAAACATATATTTCAGAATAAGTTACAGGTCCATAAACATTGTTTTGAGAAATAAATTTTCTTTGGTTTTACTGAATTATAAATGCAAAATATTCAAGAGAAAATATCTACTTTTTTTTATGATTTATTTATTATATGTAAGTACACTGTAGCTGTCTTCAGACACACCAGCAGAGGACATCCAATCTTATTACAGATGGTTGTAAGCCACCATGTGGTTGCTGGGATTTGAACTCAGGACCTCCAGAAGAGCAGTCAGTGCTTTTAACCGCTGAGCCATCTCTCTAGCCCTCATCTCCTTTTCTTTAACCAGAAGATCTCTATATAATCAGGCTGACCTGGAACTCATTATCATCTTGTCTTGGCTTCCTGACATACTTGGCCATGCTAGCTGAATTGCATCTTCTGATTTGTCCTTTTGCTTTAGTTTTCTGTAAGCTTAATTTTCTTAACATTTGCCAAGCATTTTTTAACTAACCTTATATATTTGCCAGGCGGTGGTGGCACACGCCTTTAATCCCAGCACTTGGAAGGCAGAGGCAGGTGGATTTCTGATTTCGAGGCCAGCCTGGTCTACAGAGTGAGTTCCAGGACAGCCATGGCTACACAGAGAAACCCTGTCTCGAGCCGCCCTCCCCAAGAAAAACCAAAACTAACCTTATATTTGAATAAACTTGATAATACCCATTTCTAAAATTCACTTATCTATAGAACATTGTTCTTAATTAAGAAGATAATAAATAGACTTACTATGATGGCAAATACCTTTACTTATTGAGCCTACTGAGAAGTTTTCAAATGCTTAAACTTATAAAATCTATAGACTTATAGGATAGTGAAACTTACGGATTGTGAATATGTTGGGGTACAGGGGTGTGGGTGTGTGGTGTAGGTTTGGGTATCTTCTCTCTTGCTCCCCGCTATATTGAACCAGAAGCTTGCTGTTTGAGCTATGCTGGCTGGCCAGTGAGCTCTCAGGATTTGCCTGTATCTGACTTCCGATGCTGTGGTTATAGGCATTTGCAACCATGGCTGCATGTCTGGCTTTTTATGTAGGTGATAGGATTCAGATCCAGATCCTCGTGCTTATAGAAAACTGCCCCCCTCCTTTTTACCTATTTATTTTTATTTTATTTTATTTTTTTCGTTTTTTTTGAGACAGGGTTTCTCTGTGTAGCCTTGGCTGTCCTGGAACTCACTCTGTAGCCCAGGCTG
>NW_022196906.1:38705306-38726672 GCF_008632895.1 Mastomys coucha | reverse complement strand
GTCCTGGAACTCACTCTGTAGACCAGGCTGGCCTCGAACTCAGAAATCCACCTGTCTCTGCCTCTGCCCAGCCAAAAAAATAAAATTTTTTTTTAAAGACAGGATTTCTCTGTGTAAAGTCCTTGCTGTCCCAGAACTCACTCTGTAGACTAGGCTGGACTTGAACTGGCCTCAGAGAGATCTGCCTACCTATGCCTCCCAAGTACTACGATTAAAGGCATGTGCCAGTGCTAGCTGGCAAAAAAACCTTGAGAGTCATAGTTACTCATTTTTTTAAAAACTAACTCTTAAAAACTATTATATAGCCGGGCGGTGGTGGCGCACGCCTTTAACCCCAGCACTTGGGAGGCAGAGGCAGGCGGATTTCTGAGTTTGAGGCCAGCCTGGTCTACAGAGTGAGTTCCAGGACAGCCAAGGCTACACAGAGAAACCCTGTCTCAAAAAAACCAAAAAAAAAAAAAAACTATTATATGTATGAATGTTTTGCCTATGTGTACATATGTGCATTACATGTATGCCTCTGGTACCTGAAGGAGGGCAGAAAAAGGGCATCTGGAGTTACACATGGTTGTGCATTTCTTTGTGAGTGCTAGTGGTCAAACCCAGGTTCTGCGCAAGAGCAGAATGTGCTCTTAACTGATGAACTGTTGTTAGGCATAGTAGCATTCCTATAATTCCAGTAGGCAGATTTCCATGAGTTCACTTGGTCCACACAGTGAGTTTCAGGCCAGCCACGGCTATGTAGTGAGACCCTAATGAAAATTGTGGTAGGAGAATTTACCTTCTAATATACTTTATTTCAGTAGTTGCTAAACTTGATTGAATGTGAATATGAAGCGAAGCATTACTATGTTGAGGCATTTAAGAAGAGAAGTATTAACTTTGCACAGGATAAATTTACCTTGTTCAGAGATGATCTTTCCAGATATATTAGTGACTGGAGGCTGCAGCATATGGACCTTGTGACTTATGCCCTAGGTGTTTTGAAGTTTATCTACATTCAGTATAGGGAACTTTGATCCTGCTTTGGGAGTCTTACTTGCTTATATGTGGTTAATGAAAAGACTAAAATAAAATCTCAGAGTTTTCCTACTTGAGATAATATTTTTATCCTGCTGATTTTTTGTTGTTATTTGAACTCACTGTGTAGGCCAGACTGGCCTCAAACTGACAAGTGATCCACCAGTCTCTGCCTCCTGAGTGTTGGAATTAAAGGCAGGCATTACCAGACCCTGCTGTTTTGTCTTTATGTATTCAATCCCTGAATTAATCAAATGTTATTTCTTGTATCAGTTAGAAGTAATCTTTTCTCCTTAGGTCCACTCTCTTAGGTTCCTAAACATATAATGCCTTATATTACAATATCTTTTTTTTTTCTTAATCTACTAATTAGACTGCTTCTGAGCAAAATGTCAATTTTTTTTTCTTTTTAAGTTTATGTTTTGCATATGTTTTGACTGCATGTATGTCTATATCATGTGCATGGCTAGTGCCTGTAAAGGCCAAAAGAAAGAAAAGCTAGAAGAGGGTTGTTGGAAATCTAGAAGTGGAGTTACAGAGAGCTGTGGATACTAGGAATGGAACCCTGGTGGTCTGGAAAGGTAGCTAAGTGCTCTTAACCACTGAGCCATCTTTCCAGCCCACTATGTTTCTTTATAATCAGAGAGCATCTAGTGTGATAATAATGCAGCCCTGACATTGTGGTACATATGGGTTATCTCAGCACTCAGGAAACATAGGCAAAAGAATGGAAAGTTACAAGCCAGTCTCAACTACATAAGAACGCACAAAAAAAGAGTAGAAAGCCAGGCAGTGGTGGCGCACACCTTTAATCCCAGCACTTGGGAGGCAGAGGCAGGTGGATTTCTGAGTTCAAGGACAGTCAGGGCTACACAGAGAAACCCTGTCTTGAAAAACAAAACAAAAAACAAACAAACAAAAAAGTAGAACAACAAAACCAAAGGCTGAAGACGTAGTGGTAATACACCTTGTACACAGCCCTGGATAAAGTAAATTCAGTATGGAGTTGATAGAATCAGAGATGCAGGAGAATTCTGTCATTTCCTTTAAATCTAGCCTTTTCTAAATTTTTGTTCTTATTTGGAAAGTGGAATAATATTAGCTCTTGAGATTTCATCTGAGAGAATGCAATGTTCAATTAAAGTAAATCAGAAAAAAAAAATCTGTTTTTTTTTTTTTGGAGGGAACTTATTTGTGCAGGATATAGATGAAACACTTTACAACTTTTTTTTTCTTTTTTCTTTTTTTGGTTTTTCTAGACAGGGTTCCTCTGTGTAGCCCTGGCTGTTCTGGAACTCACTAACTCTGTAGACCAGGCTGGCCTCAAACTCAGAAATCCACCTGCCTCTGCCTCCCAAGTGCTAGGATTAAAGGCGTATGCCACCACTGCCCAGCTACAATATAAATTAATAAGGTTGGGGTTGTTTCCTTTTGTTATAGACAGAATCTCTAGGTAGCCATGGCTATCCTGGAACCTGATATATAGTCCAGACTAGTCTTGAACTCACAGAGATTCTACCTGCCTTTGTCTCCTAGGTGCTGGGACTAAAAGTGTGCACCACCACCCTGGCTCAGTTAAATTGTTTTATTCTATTGCTTAAAACAAGTTTGGTGGTAATTCTCTCCCAGATACCCTAACTAGCTAACCTCTCCCCTTCCCTTCCCTCCTCTCCCCTCTGTTCTACTCCACTCCTCTCCCATCCCCTTCTTTCTCCTTCCCTACCCTGAGTAGCCCTGGCTGTCCTGAACTCACTCTATAGATAATGCTGTTCTCCAATTCACAGAGATCCACCAGCTTCTGTGTCTCCATTACTGGGATTAAAGATATATACTACCAATACCCAGCTTTAGGATGACCTTGAGTTTCTCATCCTTCCTTTATCCCCCAGGTGGTGGGACCGTGTATTCTCTTTGGATGCTGTGGTCTCCTGTACAGATAACAAAACATTGAAACTGAATGGATGCACATCTGTAATTCAACTGCTTTGGAAGTTGAGGCAAAAAGAACATACATTTGAAGGCAGCCTGGACAATTTAGGAAGATCCTGTAATAACATAAAATAAGATGAAAACTTAAGAAAAAATGCTGGGGATATATATATATAACATGCTTGCCTATTATGCTAGAGGCCCTGGGTTCAGTCTCCAGTACTGGAAGAGGGGACTGTCTCCACTGTGAGGATATTTATTCAAATTACCTGACTTTTGTTTTTCAAGCTCTTGATCTGTAATGGACAGGTTTCCATAAAATTGAGACATTTAACAAGTAGAGTTTGTTTAAGAGATTACATCCTAACAGTGGGTCTTGCCAGATGTGTCAATCTTTTGTTGTTGCTTGTGCTTATGAACACTTGGATCTCTATACTGAAGAGGCTTGTTAGAACACCGCTTAAGCCAGTAGTCCTAACACTTGGAGGTGGAGGTAGGAAGATTGCTGAATATGAGGCCTGCATGGTCTAGAGTGATTGAGTTCTAGGACAGCTAGGGCTACACAGAGAAACCCTTTCTCCAAAAACCAAATAAAAAACAAAAAAACCCCATACTGTTTAGCTTTCCTACTCCTCTATGTGAGGATCTTCCTCCTCCTCTTGTGTTTGCTTTGTTAAATAAATTGAAGATATCAGAAAATTATTGGGTCTTAATCATTGCTCGAGGTCAAAACTTACATGAAACAGCAGGCCTGTAGAATTTCCACTTCACAGCTCATTTGCATGTCTAGAAGAGAAAGTGGGATGGAAAGGCTGCTCAAAGGGCAGATCAACTCAGACTCAATGACCTACAGTAAAAACAAAAAGGAAGCAGTGGGCTACCTATTCGTTACTTTGTTTCCTTTTTCTGAGACGGGTATATACCCTAGTACTCTTCCTGCCTTAGCATCCTGAGTGGTAGAATTAGCCTAGTGCTGCCACACTCAGGTAGAGCTCTTAAAAACCTTTTTATCTGCCTCATCAGACTTCTGTTTTGACATGGAAATCTCTACCCCTTTTTAAAGAAAATGCTTGATCTGTTGTCTATGGTTGTGCCAAAGCAGAGTGTAACCCAGTTCTGAGTCATAACTGACTAATCAATAATGTGCATATACAGGTTGCTGAGACGCTCAGCTGCTGAAGATACTTGCCACCTGCCTGACAGCCTGAGTTCAATTCCTGGAGCCCATACTGGAAGGAGAGAACTGACTCTCTCAAGTTGTCCACACACATTGGCACTCCCACGGGGTCTCACAATCAACCAGCCAATATAAATAATAATTTAAATATACACTTTGGAAAAAAATAACTCCGTGCGTGCTTACGTGTAGTGCTGGTGGTGGAACCTCACTCTTTACACATTCTAGGCAAAAGTTATTTTTTTAACACACACACACATATATTCATATACACATATATACACACATTCACATATATACATAATGCACACATATATAGCTTTATGTATATTATAGAATAATTGCTTTATTTTCTTCTACCTTGTCTTATAAATTGCATGCTGTGTAGCCAGGCAGTGGTGGCACACGCCTTTAATCTCAGCACTTGGGAGACAAAAGCAGGCAGATTTCTGAGTTTGAGGCCAGCCTGGTCTACAGAGTGAGTTCCAGGACAGTCAGGACTACACAGAGAAACTCTGTCTTGAAAAACCATAAATAAATTGCATGCCATAATTAAAGAAACAGTGAAGTGTAGTTTGAAAGACAATGTAATGTCACTGAATGTGCTGTTATTTGGAAGCTCTCCTGAGGTGCTGAGAAAACAAATGTAAGAAGTAAAGTAAGGAGTACTTATTTATGTGTTTGTTCTTGGCAGGTGCTGTTGGCGGCAGCAGTCTGCACGAAAGCGGGAAAGGCTATTGTTTCTCGACAGTTTGTGGAGATGACCCGAACTCGGATTGAGGGCTTATTAGCAGCTTTCCCAAAACTCATGAACACTGGAAAACAACATACTTTTGTTGAAACAGAGAGTGTAAGATATGTCTACCAACCTATGGAGAAACTGTACATGGTATTGATCACTACAAAGAACAGCAATATCTTAGAAGATTTGGAGACTTTAAGGCTCTTCTCCAGGGTGGTAAGAGACCTGTAATACTGGATTACACTGTATTACATTTTTTTATTGAAAATAGGTTTGACTCTGAAATAGCTGATATTATCAGTTTGTACACATCTCTACAACTTATCCATGCAACTCATTTTTTAATGCCTGCTTGCTTACTTGCTTGTTTTTTTTTCTTCCATTATTTATTTTGCAGTGCCTTCCTTGTGCATTCTATGCAAGCACTCTGTTGCTGAGCTATACCCAATCCCTTCCAGCTCTTCATTCATTCAGCAGATACTTGTTGGGTTCCTTCCTAAGCTATAAGCATTCCAAAGGAGAATGCAGACTCCTTCTCTCATATCTCAGTACTTAACTAATTTAGTATGTCTGTGTTTCTGAAATTTGTTTGGACCCCCACCTGTTGTGTATGTCTGTGTTACCATGTGGGTGCTGGGAATTGAACCCAAGTCCTCTAGAAAGACAGTTTATACTGTTAGCCAGTGAGCCATCTCTCCAACCCCATTGTTTTATTAATTGGGATCATTTTGAGATAAGATTTCATGTAGCCCAAGCTAGCCTTAACCTTGCTGTGTAGCCAAAGATGGGTTAGCTTCCACCTCCTAAGTGCTAAAATTCATTGTTTTTTAAATATGTATTTAAAAGACTTAGAAACATAGCTGCTATGAAATTCTTAATCTTTGTTGTCTGTTACTGTCTGTAATTAGATCCCTGAATATTGCCGAGCCTTAGAGGAAAATGAAATATCTGAGCACTGTTTTGATTTGATTTTTGCTTTTGATGAAATCGTTGCCCTGGGATACCGGGAGAATGTTAACCTGGCACAGATCAGAACCTTCACAGAAATGGACTCTCATGAGGAGAAAGTATTCAGAGCAGTCAGAGAGGTAAGTGACTGCCAATTTAAGTGTCTTTCTGTTAGCTTTCATTAATCTGATTTCCTGGTTTGACTTGCTAATGTAGACTATACTGAAAGCTACAAGCATGTCTCTTTCCTTAGACTCAAGAACGTGAAGCTAAGGCTGAGATGCGGCGTAAAGCAAAGGAATTACAACAGGCCCGAAGAGATGCAGAGAGACAGGGAAAAAAAGCACCAGGATTTGGAGGATTTGGTAGTTCTGCAGTGTCTGGAGGCAGCACAGCAGCCATGATCACAGAGACTATCATTGAAACTGATAAACCAAAAGTGGCGCCTGCACCAGCCAGGTATTGTCTAGTGTATTACCAGCAACCTAGGATGCAGAGGAAGGGTCTGTATGTGTGTGCTTCATGAAAGTGATATTTGGTTTCTAAGCTAGCTTAAATAATGAGGGACTCGGGCTGGAGAGATGACTCAGCCAGTAAGAGCACTGACTGCCCTTCCGAAGGTCCTGAGTTCAAATCCCAGCAACCACATGGTGGCTCACAACCATCCGTAATGAGATCTGATGCCCTCTTCTGGGATGTCTGAAGACAGCTACAGTGTATTTACATATAATAAATAAATTAATTGTAAAAAAATGAGGGACTTAATGATGTAAGCTGTGATACTAAATTTGGATATATAAAAGACAGGAATAAAAGATATCTATGTTAGCCGGGCGCACGCCTTTAATCCCAGCACTTGGGAGGCAGAGGCAGGCGGATTTCTGAGTTTGAGGCCAGCCTGGTCTACAGAGTGAGTTCCAGGACAGCCAAGGTGACACAGAGAAACCCTGTCTCGGGGGGAAAAAAAAAGATATCTATGTTATTTTCCTTTTATAAGAGAGTTGTACAAATAACTACATTTCTTATGACAGTGGTCTTAATTGGTGAAGTGGGGGAGTATTTAACTGTGGAATATGAATTTTTCTTTTTAAATATTTATTATTTTACCCTGCCTGTGGGTATATGTGTTTATCATATTTGTGCCTCTCAGAGGCCAGAGATGTGTGTCCGATCACCTTGAACGTAGTAGTACACAGGTATGAGTAGCCATATGGCTACTGGGAACTAGACCCAAGTTCTCTTCAAGAGCCACAGGTACTCTTAGAATGAACAGGTTTTTTGTTTTGTTTTGTTTTTTGTTTTTTTGTTTTTTTTTTTCTGAGACAGGGTTTCTCTGTTATAGCACTGGCTGTCCTGAACTCACTAACAATCAGGTTTTTGGTTTTGTTTTGTTTATTTTTTAAATTTTATGTATATGCTTGCAGGTATGTATGTGTACCACATGGGTGCCTGGTGCCCATAGAGGTCAGGAGAGTACATTGAGAATTAGAATTAGAGATGATTGTGAGCCACCATGTTGGTGCTGGGAACCAAACCTGGGGCCTCTTTAAGAACAAGTGCTCTTGACCTGAGTGAGCCATCTCTCTAGCTCCAGAATATGGTTTTTTAGTTTTAATGTTTCAGAAGAATCTGTGGCTGCTGAAGGTATATATAAAATTTGGGTTTTTGGTTGTTGGGATTTTTTTTTTTTTTTTTTTTTTTTTTTTTTTTTTTTTTTTTTTTTTGGTTTTTGAGACAGGATTTTTCTGTTTAGCCCTGACTGTCCTGGAACTCACTCTGTAGACCAGGTTGGCCTCCAACTCAGAAGTCTGTCTCCCAAGTGCTGGTATTAAAGGTGCACGCCACCACTGCCCGACTGCAAAATTTGTTTTCTGTTCATAGTCATATTTATCTAAATGGAATGCTATGTTTTCACTGGACCATTTATGGCTATAAATGTTGTAGTTGTCCACCTATACTAGGAAACAGGTTTTCTCCTAAGATCTTCACATTCCTTCAGAGAAAGCTTTGCTTGTAGTAGGCTATTAATTAAAGTTTGTGGGTGTTTTTATATTTTATCATATATTTACTCTTTTTTTTTTTCCTTCTACTTAGACCTTCAGGCCCCAGCAAGGCTTTGAAACTTGGAGCTAAAGGAAAGGAAGTAGATAACTTTGTGGACAAATTGAAATCTGAAGGTGAAACTATTATGTCTTCTAATATGGGGAAACGTACCTCGGAAGCAACCAAAGTGCATACTCCACCTATTAATATGGAAAGGTAAGCAGTGACTTCTTCAAGAACAAACAATACAATTTTTTTATCATATTTTAAAAAAATTGTTGTTCTGTTTTCCTTTAAGACAGGATTTCACTATTGTAGGCCAGGCTCACCTAGAACTCAACTGTGTAGATCAGGCTGGCCTCAAATTCATAAGAGATCCTCCTGCCTCTGCCTCTCAAATGCTGGATTTAAAGGTATGTGCTGCCACACCTGGGTATTTTGTTATTTTTAGTTCATGTATATGTGTGGGGATTTGTAGAGTACAGGTGCCTGAAGAGACCAGAGGTATTAGATCTCCCAGGAGTTGGAGTTACAGGTGGTTTTGAGCTACCTGTGTGGGTACTGGTGCTCTCCTGGAAGAGCACTGTGTGCTCTTAACTCTCCAGCCCTTAAAACTGTCTTTAAGTTCTCTCATTTCTTGCTTATTTGTGTATTTATTTATTTTTGTGCTAGGACTTTAACCCAGAACCTTTCATATGCTGAGCACACTGTTTACCTCTGAGCTGCATACATTCTAGCTTCATGTTTTTGTGCCTTTTAACTGTTAACTGATTTAAAATTTTTATTTAGTGCATAATCCAGATATTAACTCATAGTATGTTTTTTTCCCCACTTTAAATATCATTAGAAACTCAGCCATCTATTTCCTGTGAAGTTTAAAACTTGCTTTTTATTGGCTGATTTAGGAAAAGTAGCTTTATGCTTGTCTCTTAAGCATGGCATGGTGGAACATACCTGTGATCCCAGCATTTGGGAGGTAGAGACTGGAAGATCTGGAGTTCAAGGTCAGCTTCAGTTATATAAAAACCTAGGTCAAAGAAAACAACCCTTGACTTACAGGGCTAGAACTACATTAACTCACATTTTGTCCTGTCTTTTTCTAATTAAAACTGTAAAGGAAAGTCACTCAATATATAATTTGTGAAGGTCCTCAAAGCAAATTAACATGCTAAAATTTATATATTTGAATCCATTATAATTCAATTTGTCTTTTATCTCGGGGCTGAAACAATGGTCAGTGGCATTTTTAAGCAGTAGGTTAATCAAATTCATGTAATAATCAATATACAGATTTTTTGCCCTTAATCCCAGACCTATAGTTACTGATAGTTTGGAGGCCAACTGAAAGATGAGTCTGGGAGGATACCACTGTCAGGGGTGCATAGAAGTGGACTGTTTACTCTTTTGTGTGTGCTGTCTTGTTAGAAGTGAACAGTTACATCTGGCTAAATCTCTTCACTCATAAAATTACTTGTGCTATTTTGGTGGTTTTGAGAAAAGCTGAGGCTTTCATGCCTTTTTTTTAAAAAAGTTATTTAGAGGCAGAGACAGGAGAATTTCTGAGTTCGATGCCAGCCTGGTCTACAGAGTGAGTTCCAGGACAGCCAGGGCTATACAGAGAAACCCTGTCTCAAAAAACCAAAAAAAAAAAAAAAAAAAAATTATTTAGCCGGGCAATGGTGGCGCATGCCTCTCAGCACTTGGGAGGCAGAGGCAGGCGGATTTCTGAGTTCGAGGCCAGCCTGGTCTACAGAGTGAGTTCCAGGACAGCCAGGGCTACACAGAGAAACCCTGTCGAAAAACAAACAAACAAAAAAAAGCTGTTGTGAGCTCACTCCATATGGGTGCAAGGAGCTGAACTTAGGTCTTCTGTAAGAGCAGAATGTGTTCTTGATCAATGGAGGCAAGGTAAAGTGGGGTCCTTCACAAAGATTTGGACTTCTGTGTTTTTGAGTCTAGTGTCTTTGTTTTGGGAAGGAACTAAGAGGCTGGGACAAAAGAAACAAAATAAGAGCCCAAAATATTCTTTGTAGCCACTGTAGTTTACCTAGCTTCAAAGTAATTCTAGAGCTGGGAAGATGGCTCAACAGTTAAGAGCACTGACTGTTAGGTTCAGTTCCCAGTACCCTCATGGTGAATCACAGCCATTTGTAACTCTAGCTCTGGAGAATACAATGCCCTCTTCTCTGGTGTCTGCAGGCACCAAGCATACACATGGCACACAAGCATATAGACGTGTGTTTCTATTACAGAATGTGTATAGATTGTACTTAACTAATTGCAACTATGTAAGTTTCATATGGTGGAGACAATATTAACTATTTTTTGGACATTTTTCTGAGGGGATAGGATAATCTGTAGTATAGAGGGGAGTAAAAAACTTGTGGCTTATCTCTTAAAAATCTTTATATAAAGCAGACATATACTTACATCTTAGTTATGTTCTAGTGCTGTAAAGAAACAAAAAACCCCCACTATGATCGGGTCAAGAAAGCATTTAATTGTGAGTTCTCTTAGAGTTTTGGAGTTACTTCATGATCATCGTGGCAGGAGCATTGTGGCAGGCAGGCGTGGTATGGTGCTAGAGTAGTAGCAGAGAGCTTACCTTCTGATTCTCAGACAGCAGGCAAAGAGAAAGAGCCTAGGCTTGATGTGGGCTTCTGAAACCTCAGAGCCAACCCCCAGTGACACACCTCCAACAAGACTAAACCTCCTAATTCTTACTAAACATTCCACCAGCTGGGAACCAAACATTCAAAAACCAAATATTCAGTGGCCTTTGGAGGCCATTCTCATTCAAACCACCACAATTAGACATAATTTCCATTAAATTATAGATAATGAGAAAACAGTAAATAGTGCTTTGTTGTGGTAAGTTTCCTACCCAATAAGCCCATGCAAAAACCACACAACTCAGTTATAATATTTATAAGCTGTACATCTATACTGGGCAGTTATACCACTGCACTCCTCTATTCCCCAGCTATGAGATTCCTTGTTACTTGTGGCTCCCCAGGCCACATGGTTCTGCTCTATCTTCCTTCCACCTCCTCTTTTTCTGTCTTCCTCTCTCTCTTCTGTCTCCTTATCTCTGCTCCTTCCTCTCTCCCTCTCTAAAACCTCCAGCCCCACCTTTCCCTTCCACTGCCCAATCACAGGCTGTAGCCTTTGACCACTTAAAATGGGGAGAAGGTTCACATGAAAACACCTGAATACATGGCCCACTCTTGGGGGGAGGGCAGCCCCTCATGTGGAAGCAGAATTAGCATCAAAATACAAACAGCACCAGGGCAATCCTCAACAGTGCTTACCTAACCTTTATAAGGCTCTGGGTTCAATTCCTAGAGGCATGAAAGAAGAAAATTCTAGTCAGATGGTACTAGCGCACATCTTTAACCCTAGCACTCAGAAGGAAGAGGCAGGTAGATCTGCTCTACAGAATGAGTTGTAGGACAGCCAGGGCTACACAGAGAAACCCTGACTCAAAAAAGAACTCCCCTACCCCCCAAAAGAAGAAAACCCAAGAATTTATTTACTTGAAATCATAGCAATGTGACATCTAAATGTAGTGTTTTGCCTTGAATAGGATCCTGTACTGTGTCTTGTGATAATGGACAACTGATATAATTTTGGTAGGTTAGATCAAAGTATTAATACAGTATAAATTCATGAAATTGATGACTGCATTAATATGGCTATATGAGAATATTCTTTTTTTTTTTAAAGGTTTATTCATTTATTATATGTAAGTACACTGTAGCTGTGTTCAGACACTCCAGAAGAGGGCATCAGATCTCATTACAGATGGTTGTGAGCCACCATGTGGTTGCTGGGATTTGAACTCAGGACCTTCAGAAGAGCAGTCAGTGCTCTTAACTTCTGGGCCATCTCTCCAGCCCCATAAGAGAATATTTTTAAGCCTTATAGGCAAGCACTTTAATACTGAACTACAAGAATGTCTTTGGGGGCTGGAGAGATGGCTCAGCAGGTAAGAGCACTGACAGCTCTTCCAAAGGTCCTGAGTTCAAATCCCAGCAGCCACATGGTGGCTCACAACCACCTTTAATGAGATCTGATGCCCTCTTCTGGTGTGTCTGAACACAGCTACAGTGTAATTATTTACAATAATAAATAAATCTTTAAAAAAAAAAAAAGAATGTCTTTGTTCTTGTAAAGTAAGAATAAAGTGTTCAGAGGTAGAAGGACTATGGTGTTCATAACCTGCCTCTTAATAGTTCATGGGAGAAAGAAGTCAGTGTATGTGTATATAGGTAATCCTTTAAGAGAGACTATGAATGTATAGATAGTGAAACAAATGGGATATGATGTTAATAATAGGTAACCAAGGTAATACTTGGCAAAGTATATGTAGTCTTTGTTTAAATTTTATTAATTTTTAAGGATTTGTTTTATACTTTGCTTTATACACGTATACTATGTATCTTGATCATAGCCACCCCTGGGTTAACCCTCTCACTTCCCTGGGACACTCTTCAGCATGTTCCCTCCCACATTTGTGACTTCTCCTTTTTATTTATTTTTTTCCTTTTTTTGTTTTCTTTTTGTAAGTCACCAAATCCAACTAGTGTTGCTTGCTGGAATGTCTAATGATCTTGTTGCTTGATCTTGTCCATATAACCATAGCTGCAGTGAGTTTGTGAATCCAACAGCAATGATGTATATGTCCAGAAAATAGCAGTTCATGGAACTCTTCCCTATCCTTTGGCTCTTAACCCTGTTGCACCCCTTCTTCTGTGAGCTTCCCTGAGCCTGGAGAAGAAAGTATTGATAAAGATATCCCATTTAGGGCTGAGCACTCAATAAGCTGTTCTCGTACTTTGAAGAGTTAGGAGTTAGGAGTCTGCATTGTTGCCAACTGCAGAAAGAGGCTTTTCTAGCCAAGATTGGGAGCAACACTAATCTGGGTGTAAACATAAATATTTAGGAGGCAGTGCAATGATATATCCATTTAGCAAAATAACAATAGTAAGTTTTCCACCAAGGCTTGTGATGTCCCAAACCATGGACTTTAACTAGGTTTACAGTATCGTACATGAATTCCCTCTTGTGGAATGTAGGCCTCAGATCAAACCAGAAAGCAATTGGTTACCCTTGTATAACCTACATGCCACTCTTGCACCATTGGCCATATCTTGCCTGGTAGGACACTAGTACAGGGTTAAAGGTCTAGTACTTGGTAAGGCCAATTATCTTTCCTCCCCAGTGGCCGACATAGTACCTTCCAGCATTGAAAGCTAGCCAACAGGGACGAAGTTTTCAGGTCAGTTCCACCAATTTCCCTGTGTCCTGCAAGCAAAGTAAGTTATGTCTTCAACAGTAGTCTTGTAATCTGGTTAAGGTGTGCAAACAAGAGCAATGACAATAGCTGTGTTATTTTGGAGGCTTTATATCTCATACCTGGCACAGAGACTTTTCTTTAATAAAACATATCTTCTAGGGAAAGCATTGTCTGCCTTTACATAGTATCTATGTTGAAATTCCTTTTTTAAAAAAAATATATGTTTTTTGTTATTTGTTTTTGAGACAAACACTGCATAGAACTTGCTATGTAGAACAGGCTGGCCTTGAACTCACAGAGATCCACCTAAATGTTGGGACTTAAAGGGTATACTATTACACCTGGCTTTTATTTTTTAAAAATGCTTACAAAGTAAGTTTGGACATTACTGTCTTCTTTCTTTCTTATTTCCTTCTTTGTTGGAGCCTATGTTCAAATTTGTGAGAATCCTCCTGCTTTAGCTCCTTGGTATTCAGATTGTAGGCATGGGCTTCCATGTCTGTTTAATATGATTTTCATGTTGAAAGTTTTATTTTTTTTCTCACTGCTACCTGGTATTCGTAGTAGTATGTTCTAACAGCAGAGTCATCTTTCTAGCCCCTTCTCTTTCTTTTTAAGGACAGGTTCTCTGTGGTTCAGATTGACCTTCAGCTCACTATAAGCCAAAGATGGCTTGAACTCCCAAGAACACGTACCACAGCAGAACCATCACACCTGGTTTATGTGGAGCTGGGGATCACTCAGTGTTCCATGATGCTAGACAAACACTACCTACCAATTTACCTCCATCTCCAACCTGGTTACTACTCTCCTTACATACTGACTTTTGTTCTATAGTGTGCACATGAAGATTGAAGAAAAGATCACACTAACCTGTGGGAGAGATGGAGGACTACAGAATATGGAGTTGCATGGCATGATCATGCTTAGGATCTCAGATGACAAATTTGGCCGGATTCGTCTTCATGTAGAAAATGAAGATAAGAAAGGGGTGCAGCTACAGGTATGTAGAGGCTTTTTCATACTGAGTACTAGCATAATTTCTGTTCTGGGTTTTCTATTTGATTTTTGCAGTACTTTGAATACAGGCTTTTGCTCAAGTTAGGCTCAACTATATAGCCTTAGCCACCCTTTTAAAAGATGGTCTAAAATCTTAAGTCTTCATAGAAGGCAAATCTTTCCACAAAATTTTTTTTAAAAATATATAATTTATTAGGAATCCAATTTATCTTCTGTGTAAGCCCAGAGGGGTTTATTTTCTGTTAGTCTTCATCTCCTTCCCTTCTTCCTTCCTTCCTTCTTCCTTCCTTCCTTCCTTCCTTCTTCCTTCCTTCCTTCCTTCTTTCTTTTCCTTCCTTCCTTCCTTCCTTCTTCCTTCCTTCCTTCCTTCCTTCCTTCTTTCCTTCCTTCCTTCCTTTCTCCCTCCCTCCCTCTCTCCCTCCCTCCCTCCTTCCTTCCTTCCTTCCTTCCTTCCTTCCTTCCTTCTTTCCTTCCTTCCTTGATGTGCAGTAGTTGAGACAAGGTCTTACATAGGTCAGGCTGGCCTCAAACTCACTGTGTAACAGAGTATGACCTGACCTTGAACTTGTAGTTGTCTGGTCCTCCTATCTCTGCAGAGTACTAGGACTGTAGGCAGTTGAATCCAGAGCCCCATATATGCTAGGCAAGTTCTTTGTCAACTGAGCTACATTTTCAGCTTCTTAACTTCTTTATTTTTTTATTTTTAGTGCACTTATTTATTCTGTGTGTCTGTGTTATGTACTTGTGTATATATGTCTGTGTGGCCGTGCATGTGCCATGTCATATGTATAGAGGGCAGAGGATAACTTTCAAGTGTTGGCTCTCTTCTCTTCTTTTTGGGTCCCAGGGACTGAGCTCAGGTTATTGCTTAGAAGCAAGAGCCTTTACCTACTTAATGAGCTGTCTTGCTGGCCCCTTCACTTGTCACTCTGAACTCCAGGCTTCCTTCTCTTCTCATTCCAGACCCATCCAAATGTGGATAAAAAACTTTTTACTGCAGAGTCTCTCATTGGCTTGAAAAACCCAGAGAAGTCATTTCCAGTCAACAGTGATGTAGGGGTACTAAAGTGGAGACTACAAACAACAGAGGAATCTTTTATTCCTTTGACAAGTAGGTATCTGTAATGGGTATTCTCTTTTATCTTCATTGCCATAGCAAGTTCTTTTTGGCAAAGTGGAATTGATGCTATATTTTGTATATCTGAATTAGTCCTTTTAATTTTTTAAAAGTATATGTGTCTTTGAATGAATGTATGCCTATGAAGGCCAGAAGAAGTCATCGGATCCCCTGGAGCTGGAATTACAGTTTTGAGTCACCAGTGGATAATTTACATAGGATGCTATAGATCTGCAGTTATTGGTCAGCTGTATTTGCCATTTTAACATTTTCTATTCTTCCATACTCTTGATGTTAGCCCAAAGGCCAAGAAACAGTTCTACTCTTTTTCTAAAGCTGAGGTGTGATGGCCTTGTTTTTCTTCTCAGTTAATTGCTGGCCTTCTGAAAGTGGAAACGGCTGTGATGTCAACATAGAATATGAGCTACAGGAAGATAATTTAGAGCTCAATGATGTGATCATAACCATCCCACTCCCGTAAGTGAAATTCTCTTAATAATCATCCTTATCCTTGTGTTAATTTGCCAAGCTGGTTCCTGGGGTTTGGGGATGAATTTTGGAAGCGGTACCTCAGTATATCCATACTGAAATGTTTG
The DNA here is from genome assembly GCF_008632895.1 of Mastomys coucha. NCBI lineage: Eukaryota > Metazoa > Chordata > Mammalia > Rodentia > Muridae > Mastomys > Mastomys coucha. The sequence continues at coordinate 38,710,781 of NW_022196906.1, read as the reverse complement.
CTTATTTTCTTCCCCCCCCCCCCCCCCCCCCCCCCGGCAATACTGATTAAACCTAGAGGCTTAAACACAGCAAGAGCTCTACTGCTGAGCTATGTCCCCAGTCTTCTTTATACCTGTTTTGAGACACAGTTTCACAAAACGGCCCAGACTGCTCTTTCTTAATCTCAAGAGTAGCTAAGATTATAGGTCTGAAGCAGTAGGCATAACTTATACTGCTTCTTCGTAAATACCAATTGTGCATCACTCTGGAAGCAGAGGATCTCTTGAGTTCGAGGGCAGCTTGGTCTACAGAGCAAGTTCAAGGGCTACATAAACCCAGTTTCGAAAAACAAAAACAATTAATTAGTTGACTGAAAAATAAATTAAAAACCAGTTGTGAAGCCTGGTATGGTGGCACAGGCCTATAATTCTAACACTTGAAAGGTAGAAACAAGAGGATCCGAGCTTTGATCCTGGGCTATGTGTGACCTTGTTTTGAGGGAGAAAGGAGGTGAGGTGGGGATTATGACTAATGTAAAGGAAGGCAGACACATATGGCTTTCTAGAAAAGGGTAACCCTTTTTGAATAGAAATCAAGAGGTAGAGAGTAAAGTACTTAATGGGAAAGGGGCCAGGTGGTGAAAATGTCCTATGACTTGAGTTGATAGACCTCATAGACAGCATGCATTTGTATACTTTGATTTGTTTGGTTTGGATAGGATGAGTTTTTTGAAATAGAGCCTCACTATGTAACCCTGGCTGGTCTGATTTCTGAGATCCACCTTCCTCTGTCTCTTAGTGCGGTGGTTAAGGACTTCAACACCATGATGAGTGAACATTTTTATTTTTTGAGCTGTACATTTTTAAAGGGGTGGAATTTACTTTGAAACCAAGACAAATTACTTGCAGTGCTAGAGCTGCTTTCTTGAGTTAGGCTCCACTTACTTTGTAGTCTTCCCAAGGCCAGGAGGATAAACCCATTTCAAATCAAACTTTTACACATTTCAGAGAAGCTTAGTCTGCCAGCCTGTTTTTCCTTTTTCTTTCACTGAAGATAGAAGTGTGTTTTGGATACAGTATGCCTACATTGGTTTCATTAAGTTTTCTAGAAGCTTTAAGTTATGATTGACATGAAGCATGCAGTGTGCAGTAAGTTTTGACCTGGGAAACTGTCAGCACGGGCAAGATAAACACGTATGTCAAGCTGGGGGTGGTGGCTTACACACTAGCACTTGGGCGACCAAAGCAGAAGGATCCTCTGAGTTTGAGTTCCAGGTCAGCATAGGCTATGGAGTGAGGCCCTATCACACACATGCACCTTAAAATTGTTGTTCCAGTGATGTCTTGTGTACTTCACTGGCATAGCCTCAAGGTCCTCTGGAAATATCATGTCTCCAGTAGAGTGCACACTGTTATTACCTCAGCTTTTACCCTCACCCTCAGCCCTGCCTTAGGCAATACAGGTTTTAATCATGAGCCATAGAGTATTCCTATTGTTATATGCCTCAACTTTTATTGCAACAAAATAATTTATATGCAACAAAATAGTACTTAATTTCTAGTTTTGTTTCCTTTGATTACTGAGGGATTTATCTTGACCAAGACTAATTTTAGTCATGCTTATTTCTGGGTTTTTCTTTTCTTTCTCCCTTTGTTTTTTAAGACAGGATTTCTCTTGGTTGTCCTGAAACTAAGTCTGTAGACCAGGCTGGCCTCGAACTCATAGAGGTTACTTGCTTTTACCTCCCAAATGCTGGGATTAAAGGCATGCTCCACTACCACCTGGCCTCATTTCTGCTTTTTAAAATATGCTACATTACCAATTGTCTTATTACTCTGAAGAGATGCCATGACCATGACAGCTTTAAAAAAAGAGAGAGAGAGAGAGAGAAAGAAAGAAAGAAAGAAAGAAAGGAAGGAAGGAAGGAAGCATTTTTAAAAGATTTATTATGTATACAGCATTTTGTCTACATATATGCCTGCAGGCCAGAAGAGAGCACCCAATCTCATTACAGATGGTTGTAAGCCACCATGTGATTGATGTGGGATTTGAACTCAGGACCTCTGGAAGAGCAGTCAGCGCTCTTAACCACTTAGCCATCTCTCCAGCCCCTATAAAGGAAAGCATTTAATTGGGGCTGGCTCACAGGTTCAGAGGTTTAGTCCATTATTGTTATGGCAGGAAATATGGTGGCAAGCAAGCAGACTTAGTGCTGGAGAGATCACTAAGAGTTCTACATTCAGATCCTCAGGAACAGTGAGCCACTTGGCCTGGCTTGAGTTCCTGAAACCTCAAAGCCCATCTTCCTCAGTGACACACTTCCTCCAACAAGGCCACATCTACTTCAACAAGGCCACACCTCATAATACTGCTACTCCCTATGGGCTTATAGGGGCCATTTTTTTATTCAAACCACCATTCCAATATTCCCATTAATAGGATTAACCAGCACACCTAAAGTTCCAGCCCTTGAGAAGCAGGAGAGTTCTGATTTCAAGCCTATGTTATACAAAAAGACCTTAATTTGAAAAAAAGTAAAATAATAGGGTGACTGTCTTTACAAGTCAGTTGTTCCTTCAGAATAGTAAATAGCTACCTTGAACAGTGGTAGGACTTGGGCACTGCTGATGGGTGGACTTTGTTTGTTGGGATTTATTTTACTAGACTATTTTTGGAATGCCACAGTTTTTAGGTCTCTCCGTCTACTCTATAATTATGGCCATGGTGGTTTCCTGTGTCTTCGTTCTACTTTGCAGTGTCATGAAGAGATCTTTGAAAAACATTTTACCACAGTGCCTATAGCAGATTAGATGTCAGAGTCAAAACTGGGCACAGAGAAGGGACGAGCACTGTAAAATTGATAGGAAACAGTTAAAGTCTTTTGCCACCCTTACAGGAGTCTTTGTTTTCCTCATTTACCCTGCCCCTAATGTAAGCATTGAGTGTCACTGGTGAACTACAAGAGAGTAAATTTAGAATCTGTGGGAGTAGGTGACACTGCCTGTCAGCCATTTGTGGGAGTGCAAAGTATATCCTAACTAGCCCCATTCTTCTGTGACCAAAGACAACTATGTATCTCTTTTTCCAGTTTATTTTGCCCACACCTTGTAGTCATGCTTTCACTTTTCATTTACCAAATAAATCCACTAAATTATAATCAAATCAACTCACTAGCATTGGCTTCAGTAAGGTTTGAAACATTATGAACTCTTTTTGTAAACAAATCTTTTCAAAGATCGAGTTTACCTCTATTATTGGTATATAAACTCTCCCCTTCTACCAAACTGCTTTATTTCTTATTGTTGTTTTTGTTTTTGTATTTTCAAGACAGGGTTTCTCTGTGTAGCCCTGGCTGTCCTGGAATTCACTCTGTAGACCAGGCTGGCCTCAAACTCATAAATCCGCCTGTCTCTGCCTCCCAAGTGCTGGGATTATAGCTGTGTGCCACCACTGCCCGGCTTTTCTTATTGTTGTTTATTGAAGAGTTTCATGGTTAAAAAAATCCTTAACAGGGGGCTGGAAGGATGGCTCAATAGTTAAGAGCACTGGCTACTCTTCCAGAGGACTGGGTTCAATTCCTAGCACTCACGTGGCAGCTCACAACTGTTTGTAACTCCTATTCAAGGGATATGACACCCTCATACTGACATATACAGTCAAAATACCAATAAATATAAAATTTTTAAATGTCCTTAACAGGCTAGCAAACCACTAGTGAGTTTTACAATGAAAATATTTTTATAAACACCTACCATCTGAGTTCCCTGCTAGCTCCTAGGTCAGGTCAGCCCCCAGAGCCGCATCCTAAATGCCTGTTGTTCTCTTGTCTTTCTTTACAAGGGGGGCTAGCGCTGCTCTTAGCAGCCGTGCTATGACCTTGGTCCTTGAAGTTACCAAGTGCATCACTTTAGAAAACTTGAGGCAGAATTTGAAATATGTAATCAAATTTGAGTTTGGTTTTTCTTGTTGGAGTTCTCTGAGCTCTAGACATCTACACTGACTGGTTGTTTCTCATGACAGATCGGGTGTTGGTGCACCTGTGATTGGTGAGATTGATGGAGAATATCGACATGACAGTCGGAGAAATACGTTGGAGTGGTGCCTGCCAGTGATTGATGCCAAAAATAAGAGTGGCAGCCTGGAGTTCAGCATTCCTGGGCAGCCCAATGACTTCTTCCCTGTTCAAGTTTCTTTCATCTCCAAAAAGAATTACTGCAACATACAGGTATTCTGTTGTAAAAGAAGGCAGGTGTGGGAAGGCCAGACAAGTGTCTGATAGTAGCACAGTTCCATGTCAAAGAAAAGAATCAAAGCTGAAGTCTTCTGCAGACTCCAGTTCTTACTCAATCATCATCTTTTTCCCCCCTTTATAACAGGGTCTGCTTATGTAGTCCTGGCTGGCCTAGAACTTGCCCCCCCCCAGTCCCCTCTGAGACAGGGTTTCTCTGTGTAGCCCTGGCTGTCCTGGACTCATTCTGTAGACGAGGCTGGCCTTGAACTCAGAAATCCACCTACCTCTGCCTCCCAAGTGCTGGGGGGATTAAAGGCATGCGCCACCACTGCCTGGCTAGAACTTGCTATGTAGACCAGGTGTTCCTCCAATTCATAGAGGTCTGCCTTCTGAGGGCCTTTTTTTTTTTTCAAATCTTCTGTTTGAAGGGGCCAGAAAGCTCAGCAGATAAAGAGCATTTACTGTTCTTGCAGAGAACCCTGGCTTGGTTCCCAGCACCAACATGGTTGTTTACAACTATTCAGAACTCCAGTCCCAGTGGATCTAATGCCTCTTCTGACCTCTGCAGGCACCAGGCATACACACATGTAAAAGACATCTAAAAAGAAAATAATTTATTTTGTGTGTGTATATATGGGACCATGTGTGTCCCAGCACATTTGTGGAGGTCAGGGGACAGGTTAATGGAGTCAGTTATTTCCTTTGAAGCAGCAAAGCAAGCACCTGTTGGTCTCAGATTTCTTCTCTAGATAAAGTTTAAAGATAAAATATTTCACATAAAAGTACTTACTGGCTGGGCGGTGGTGGCACATGCCTTTAATCCCAGCGCTTGGGAGGTAGAAAAGTACTTACTGACTATGATTCATATATACTAAATTTGTTCTAACCTCATGTATCTTAAAGTCCATTTGCATATCCATTCCCTTGCTGTTGCTTTACCTTTTACCCAAGAAATCAAAATACTTTATGTATTTATAGTGCTGAAAATCCAACCCAGAGCCCAGCAGGGTAGGCAAATACTTTACCATTGGGTTCTTGGCTCCCAATTGTTGTTGTTGGGTTTTTTTTAAGAAGCAAAATTACTGCATAGAACTGCGAACATGGCTCAGTGAATAGTGCTTGGTTAGCATACCTAAGGCCCTGAGTGTTAGAAAAATGTGAATCTGGGCTGGTGAAATGGCTCAGTGGTTAACAGCACCGACTGCTCTTTCAGAGGTCATCAGTTCAAATCCCAGCAACCACATGGTGGTTTACAACCATCTGT
>NW_022196906.1:38641592-38705296 GCF_008632895.1 Mastomys coucha | reverse complement strand
CCAGCAGTTGGGAGGCAGAGGCAGGTGGATTTCTGAGTTTGAGGCCAGCCTGGTCTCAGAGTCCAGGACAGCCAGGGCTATACAGAGAAACTATGTCTCAAAAAACCAAAAAATAAAAAAGAGAGAGAGACTGAGATGGATTTAGTAAATAATGCAGGAGAGGTAGTAGGCTTATTTAGGATCAAAATGTTAATTGATCATCTTTATAGAATGTCTGGCTTTCTGGGTTTTATATGGCAAGCTGAGCCTTGCCACTCATTCTGGCTTTTACTTGTGGCAGCTGCTGCCTTACTGTAGCAGTCATTTTCTCTAGAGGACAGATTAGATGATGCCACAAATAACATGTATGAGCTCTTTTGGTATTTCCAAGGTACTTTTAGTGCTGCTTTTAGAGAATGTGATATGAATCTGTAATGAAAATGTAGTTAACATCTCAGAGACTCACCGTTCTCTTTCCTATCCTCCTCCCCTCTTTGTTTTCCTAGGTTACCAAAGTGACCCAGGTAGATGGAAACAGCCCTGTCAGGTTTTCCACGGAGACCACTTTCTTAGTGGACAAATATGAAATCCTGTAATATCAAGAAGGGAAAGCTGAAAAGGAAGGATTTCAGATTAATAAAGAAGAAGCCAAAAGTGGCTGAAGAGTTTTTCCAAATTTACAAGCCATTGGAGATCCCCCTCACCCCTTTTTCTGATACAGTGCACGTTCTCTGCGCGCAAGGACCCTCAACTCAAGCCCAGTGTTGCGGTGTCACAGAGACATTTTTGACAAAGAAATGACACTGACATAAAGGGAAAGGCTGCTGATTTCTTTGGCCAGCAGGAAGCCAGCTCTCCAGGGAATGCCCCAGTAAATAGCTCTTCTGCCCTCACCTTAGTCTGCCTTTATTTTAAGCCCTAAATATAGGTTTATTTCATACTTTGTTTTAAAAGGTTTTCTCTATAGATTTGAGTCTTTCACACCCCATTGCTTTCTGTTTTCTTTCAGTACACTTAGTCACACACTGGGGACATCTGTCTGTAGGTAATTGTGTTCAGCACTCTGAGAGCAAGGTTATCTAGCCCATTCTTGGCGTTAGACAGTACCAGTGAACTGCTTGAGGGGATGTAGAGTCTAAAAGTTGAAATACAAGGTTGTCTTGTTTTCTCTCCTGTATCCATCCATTGCTCCATTTCTTTATAAAGTTGTTCCTTGTGACCCCTGCACTTCCGGTTGCAGGCAGTACTGTGAATCCCATTTGTATCAATATTAAAGGTAGCTAGCTGAGAAGCAGCTTTTAGATGTACACACCTTTTCAAGATGCCTAGTAAGATGGATATATCCATCTCCACATGAAATCATGTCTGCTGCTAATGCTACCCAAACTTAGAGTTCTCTACATGCTGTGGGACATTTGAGTTCTCAGAAGCACTGTAGTCCCCTTAGATTCCGAGTGACCGCCTCCCCTTCCCAGACGCTCTTCTGGTCATCAGTCTTCTTCCCAGCAGCAGTGAGTCTAGTGAGTCTGTGCCGTTTCTCATTAGCCCTGAACCACTGAAGAGCCCATCTTCACCATTTGAGTGGTAGCATTTTGAGAGGCAGTGATTATATTGGTATGTAGTGAGGGGTTGCTCAAGTATACCCCGTCTAACCTGACATTTACCCCCCTGCCTCTCTGACCATGTTTCTGAAAACCCTTTTTCTCCTCCTCAGCCTTTTGGTGTCATCATGTAATACTTGTAGGAGTTTCTTAGCTCATTTTGATCTATTACCTTTTCAACAGAGGCTCAGTCAGCCAATCCCATGCATTGCACTGGGCGGGGTGAATGATCCATTGCTGCAAGGCTGCAGGCAGTAGCAATGGGAAGCAGTAAATGGCAGTAGATGACCTCCACTCTCTCAGGTGGCTGCAGAGCAGAGCTCTCAATTGGAACACCTGGCCTTCCCTGGCAAGAGTATACTATCCTGAAGCAGAGCAGTCACACACGAGGCTTTGGCTGGGATGGCTTGCCAAAGAAATTTCTAGCCTTTCCCTTTCCCATAAACTGCATCAGGGAAGAATCCTTATCTCTAGCTTCGTTTTCACATGACGTTTTCTGAGGAGGGGGACTGGGTTAAGAAGTCTGTCATGTAGTAAAGTAGGCAAGAAATCTTATTAATCCAGTTGTATTTCAGAGTTGTTCGTCCCTATGATTTTTAAAGTCAAGTTTAATTTCACAAAGACTTTTTTTCTGAAATTACTTTTGGGGTAATATTTAAAATGAGAGACATTTTGTAACCCTGTAAAATACATAGGGAATATAACATTCCAATGTACACAACGAAGGCAAATTCTTTAATCAAATAAAAGAGTATTATAAAATGAGATGTTTACTGGACTCTTTGAGGTCTGCTTGGTGATTCGTGATACTGTAATAGGATCTAAAATTAAAGATTAATGATAGTTTTCTTAAAAGAAAATAATCTCTCCAAGTGTATTCATTGCCTTGTCTCCATTCCGCAGATATTGTGCCTCTGTTCTGTGTGCTCAATCCAGAAAGCATAGTTTTAGTAGGATTAAGGCTTCTTAGAGCTTTTGCCAGGTCTGGAGTATTCCATTTTTTAGCAGTTCAGAGTCAGTCAAATGAAGCCTTTTTGAAGGTTAGCATTCTGCAGTATCCTGTAGCCTTCCCTCTGTCAAACAGTGATGAGTAAATGAACCAAGAAAGTGTGGAGGATGCTTTAGAAATTTGCTTATTCCTTTAAATGGCTCCTTGTCAAACATGATAATACTTGCCTTTGGTCTCAGCACTTGGGAGGCAGAGGCAGGTGCATCTCCATGAGTTTGAGAAGCCAGCCTGGTCTCCAAATACAACCCAACCCACCTAAGTAAAAGGTAATTCAAAATGGGAATTAAAAGGGAGTGGGGATTACAGGGATAGCTCAGTTGGCAAAGTGCTTTCCATGCAACATAACCTTATCCCAGCACCCTTGTAAAACCTGGGTTATGGTGGCTGCACAATGGTGGTGCATGCCTTTAATCACAGCACTTAGGAGGCAGAGGTAAGCAGATGTCCAAGTTGGAAGCCAGCCTGGTCTAAAGAGTAATTTCCAGGACAGCCAGGGCTACCCAGAGAAATTCTATCCTGAAGAACAAAAACAAAAAACTATCTAGGGGCCAGAGTAATGCTCAGAGGTTAAGAGCACTTGATGATGCTCTTAACAGAGAACCCAGGGGGTTGGTTTCCAGCACCTATATTGTGGCTCAGAACTATAATTCCAGTTCCAGGGGAACTACTGCCCTCTTCTGGCTTCTAAAGGCACCAAACACACCCACAGTGCAGATTTTTTATCCAGCATTTGGGAAGCAGAGGCAGATTCTGTGAGTTCTGGGCCAGTCAAGATTACATAGTAAGACAGTATCTTTAAAAAACAAGAGTGAGTTCGAGGCCAGCCTGGTCTACAGAGTGAATTCCAGGACAGCCAGGGCTACATAGAGAAATCCTGTTTCAAAAAACCAAAACAAAAAAACAAAACAAAAGAGTGAGGAGAAGAGTATGCCAGGCAGTGGTGGCACACGCCTTTAATCCCAGCACTTGAGAAGCTGAGGCAAGTGGATTTCTGAGTTCGAGGCCAGCCTGGTCTACAGAGTGAGTTCCAGGACAGCCAGAGCTACACAGAGAAACCCTGTCTCGAAAAAGAGTGAGGAATATGTTTCTTACCTATAGGCTTCTTAGAAGCAAAGCTTTGGGAGTGACACCTTACTACAAAACCATTTCTCTCCTTTCCTTATACCCTTTTGTAGACATACTTGCATCTCTTGTGCTTTTTCAACACAATTGATAGAAAAATCCACAAATTGTTGGTGGCTGTATATTGTTATGCAATGGTAGGACAAATCTCTTAACAATTAAGGGGCTGGAGAGATGGCTCAGCAGTTAAGAGCACTGGCTGTTCTTCTAAAGGTCCTGAGTTCAAATCCCAGCAACCACATGGTAGCTCACAACCATCTTTAATGAGATCTGATGCCCTCTGAGGTGTTGAAAGACAGCTACTGTGTACTTACACAAATAAATAAATCTTTAAAAAAAAAAAACCCAAAACGCTAATGCGGTGCCTCACTTTTTACCAGGGACTTTGTGACTGACACAAAGCAGGCCTTTAAAATCGAGGCCACCTTGCCCAACTAGGCTTTTCCTGCTCACAAACAGAAGTCAAGTTGCCTTGCAGTTTTAGAAGAGGGACATCTTATCCTGTCCCCTGCCAAAAATGAAAGATCTTTTACTTTGCTACTCATTGGGCAGGGCTAAGTGATCACATGATTGAGATAGCAGTGTAACCCAACAAAACTATAAACTCAAAATATTTTTGTCTTGCTAGATTTTTAATTTTTAGTATTTTTAATGTGTTTGCGTTTCATTGCCTGAGTGTAGATAGGTCCACGTGAATGCAGATGCTGGCAGAGGCCAGAGGCATCAGCCTCTCAGGCATTGGGGTCATAAGGGTGGTAAGTCACTTGGTATGGATAAACTAAATTCTGGTCCTCCCAAGCAGTTTACTAAGCCCCATCTCTCCAGGCCCACTTGGTTTTGTTGGTGGTGGTGGTTGGTTGGTTGGTTGGGTTGGTTTGGTTTTAAAATAATTTTTATTGCCATCACTTTTAGTGGCACATACCTCTAATCACAGTGGTAGAGGCAGGCAGACCTCAGTGGGTTCAAGGCTAGCCAGACCTACAAAGAGTTTCAGGACATCCAGGGCTTCACAGAGAAACCTCATTTCAAAAGAAAAGAAAAGAAAAAACAGAAAAAGAAAAAGCTTAAAAAATAATTTTATGTCTTCTATTTTTTAATTTTAAAAATTATGTGTATGTCTGGGTGGTGGTGGCACACACCTACAATCCCAGCACTTGGGAGGCAGAGGCAGAGGCAGGCAGATTTCTGAGTTCAAGGCCAGCCTGGTCTACAGAGTGAGTTCCAGGACAGCCAGGGCTACACAGAGAAACCCTGTCTCGAAAAACCAAACCAAACAAACAGGAACTATCTAAAAGAGTGGCCCTGAAAATCCAAGGCAATGAGAGAATAGAACTGATTTTATTTCCCAAATAAGTGTATATGCAGTGCTGGGGATCGCATTCAACATTCTGCATACCAAACAGCACACATTCCATATGTGCTGTGCTCTCAGGGCTCAGTGTTTGTTCTCCTTTGCTCATAGGCAGGCTCTGAGCCACACAAGTAAACATGATCAATCTTCAGTCCTGGCCAAATTCCCTCCCCAACCCCCCACCACTTGATTGCATTAGATTTGCATACAAGTGTGGACTGTGCAAATTTTGTAAGACCAACTGATAAAATAGTGGCTTACCACTGTTGAGGTAAAGTTTGAGACTTCTTTTCACCAAATTGGATGGAGTAAGGTGGTACTTGGCATCACTGATGCCACCATGTCTACACCAGTGGTGGTATTTAGGACCCAAAGGTGTCACAGAGGTGTATGACACAACTTTTCCTGGGAAGACACAACACACAGGTCTACAGAAAGGGAACCCACAACAGACCAAAGTAAAGATACCACCTGCCTTAGGATTTCCATTGCTTTGAAGAGATACCATGATCAAGCAACCCTTATAAGGGACATTTAACTGGGTCTGGCTCACAGGTTCAGAGGTTCGGTCCATTGTCATGATGGCAGAAAGCAGCACAGCATACAGGCAGACATGGTGCTGGAGAAGGAGCCAAGAATCATACATCTTGATCCAAAGGCAGTGAGGACAAAACTGACTTCTGGGCTGTTAGGAGGAGGGTCTCTAAGCCCACTCCCACAATGACACATTTCCAACAAGACCACACCTCCTAATAGTGCCTCTCTGGGCCAACCACTGCACCACCAAAGTCCAACTTAGTTAACCAATGAGTTTTACTGGGGTTACTTTACTTTTATTGTAGTTACTTACGGGTGATAAGTTACTTACAGGAGTAAAAATGACTCAGAGATAGATAGCTGTATCACAAGACCACCCCAGCTTGAGATCTCACAGAGCTGGGAACTCGGAGCTCAATACAGAGCCTGCAGGCTGCTCAACAGCCTGGAGAACAGCTTTTCTACACGATTCAGTTGGTTTAAACCTCTTCCAGGCAGCTGTGGCCGTCTGTCTCTTGGCTTTTTTATTCCTTACTCTGCCAGGAAGGGACCTAGAGAATCTGGTCAGTTTCAGGGACTTCCTGAAGCTATTTTGAGTTGTTTACCTTCCTTAAGGAACTTCCCTGCTGGGAGGAATGTTTCAATCTTGAGGAAACTTATTACACAACAAGAGGGATCCTTTCTGGGAGAGGGAGTAGACCACAGAGGCTGCTGGCCAAATGAGTAACATTCACCCTCTTCTGGAGCCAGAGGGAGCACAATTTGAGAAGAGGGACAGAATGGGAAATGTCCCAAGGCAAAGACAGGAGGAGTGTGGAAACCCATTCTTGACAGCCCCAGCTAAGTGCAGAAGGCTTTGTAGAACTCACCCTTCCTTCCACACCCAGCTCCTGCCCTCTCCCCCTGCTTCCAATTCGGAAAGTCTGAAGCATGCCTGGAAAGCTGTTCTCTGCGTTCTTCTCTTCCTCCCCCTTCTCAGCTCTGAGCTGAGCTCCCAGCTGCTCGACCTCTTGCATAACTGTGAGAGAGCACTGAGCTTCTTGATGGGCTCCAGATGTGGAGTGGGATGAGGGTGGAGAGGGTGGGGGCAGGAGGTCTTTAGTCCCCTGAGTGCTCTAACTGTGGGAACACAGAGACTGGACACAGCAGGACAAACTTCATAGAGCCTTGATCATAGGGTCAGCTGGACACTCAGACACTGAGAAAAAATTAGGTGCTTTTTAGAACCCCCTGCCTCAGCACCATCTGCCTCTGGCAGGTTTAATTTTTGCCTGACAGTCCTCCTGACCAAGTCAGTAAACAGCTGCTGGAGGTTAAGAAAAAAATGCAAGAGTTTGAGATCCCCTAATATGAGCCCCCCTCCAAATGCTAGATTTGGAACCAGATGATTTTGTTTTGTTTTCTCTTTTTTGCTCAAAAACACACTGTTGTGATTGATATGTACCTCAGGAAGGTTGGCCAGAGTTGAAATTGTTCCTTGAGCTTCAAATGATACAAAGAGAGGTAGAAAGAGACTGCTTAAATCTTGGGGCTTCCTGGTGACCACAGTGCATGTCTCACCTCTGTTGGCTAGAGAAGGTGGCAGGTGGGACCTTTTCTCCTCCTCCCTCTTGTCCAGTGCTCAGCTGGTTTCCCAGCTCTCCGGTTTACTCGCCAGCTGTGGGTGCCCCTCACTAATGCTAGTTCTGTCAATGAGTGACCAAATTCCTGAAGTTCAGTCTCCTGCCATTCCTGGGAAAGAGAGAGAGGGGGCACAGAACAAAAGCCACTGGAACCCAACAGGGCTTGTCCATTCCAAAAAGGTTTTTCATTTTAAATTTTTTTCCAACCCATCCCATCTGGAATTTAGGCCAGACTTGGGGGCTTCCTGCTCCTTCCTTCACTGTCACTGGGGAACAGCGTCTGCCAATCCTTTAGTGCAGGTTAAAGAGGCCCAGTCTAGTCGAGCTCAGCTCCCATGAGGCCTCCCAGCCGTCTCCTGGGGCAAGAGCAGGCTTTGCAAGGTGCGGCTCCACTGTCAGCTTGGATTTCGGGGTGGGGGTTGAACTGCTGAATGACTTCACCAGGCTAGGTTTATAGACTGCTCCCCTCTTTTCTTCTTCCTCAAACTCTCACTGTTCAGCCAACTTGGTGTCTTTCTACCCTGCCTCCAGCTCCAGCTGTAACCCAACAAACCTGTATTGGGGGTGAATGAACAAAGGCAAAAGGGCTAGCGAGCTCCAATCAGTTTTCCTGGGTCTTGTGGTTTGCACCACACTTTCGTGTTTGCTTTTGTTTCTCCAGACAAGGTTTCTCTGTGTAGCCCTGGCTGTCCTTGAACTCATTCTGAGACCAGCCTGGTCTCGAACTCTTGGAGATCCACCTGCCTCTGCCTCCCGAGTGCTGGGGAAAAGGCCACCACCATCTGGCTTACAGCGCACTTTCAACAGGCCTTCACGTTAATTTCTGAAGCGTGGTGTGCAACTATTAATTGGACCGACAGCTCTCTAAGGTGGGGCTTAGAATAGGAAAGGGTAGAGGCTGACCCGGGTGCCCTCAGTAGATGTTCTGAAAGGAAAGTTGAACATCTGTGGTAGGACTGTGCTAGGGCTCATTGGGAGTCAGGGGAAGACTCAAGCATCTTGGGTAGGCGAGGGTACCTAATAAAGAAGTGCTTCGAAGCCCAGAGTGGAGGGTGGTCTAGGAGGGTCGGAAGGGGAGGGCGAGTGGAGAGTATGCACGGTGGTGGCCCTGGTGGTGGTGGTGGAAAGCCCAGCTGTACAGATGAACAAAGCGGGCGCTGTGCAAGCGGGGGAGGTGCTGCTGTGGGAAAGGCTGGGTGGGGGCCTTGGGCTTCAGCACCACAAGGGCGTCTTCTCGAGCTGGCCAAGCGGACAGGACGGGATGGGGGCGGGGACTCGGAGAAGGGGGGCGGGACAGTCTCCCTCTCCTCCTACTCAGCTGGCTCCAGGGGAAAAGCAACAGTGTCCTCGCCAGCCTGAGGCTGCCGCGGCCCACTTGGCCAAAGGGGCCGGTGTCCCCCAACTCCGCACAAGGTAAGCGTGCCCCTCCCACGATGCCTCGGGGTTCCATTCGCCGTTTGGCTGAGTCTACAGAAAGGAAAGTCCCCGGGACCAGACGAGACCAGTCTGGCCCAGAGAACTGGGTAGAAAGGTGCGGAAAAAGGGGGCCACACCAGGTGAGTGCGTTGGCGGAAGGGGCTTTGTGGGCCGCCCTCGGGGAACAGCTTGCTTTTGCCCTCCTGAGTCGTTGCCAGCGCCACCGCCAGAGGGGGCCCTGGTATTAAACGGAGGGACGCCCCCCCCCCCGCGACCCCGCTCTCCGAGCCTTGCGGGATCTCGATTCTCCAGTGGGCACCCCGACGGCCAGTATCCCACACTCGCAGTCTCGGGTTGGGTACGCACGCGGGACCCTTGTCTACAGCATCCCACATGGTTCCTCTCCACATCAGCAGGACCACAGGAAGGGGGATTCCCAAGGCGTCTCCGCTCTTGTCCTCGTTCCAGCTGCCTGGATGGACTCAAAAAGATGTGGAGTCCAACTCTGAGGCTTAGGAGTCAGGGAGGGATCCCAGGGTTTCCACATCTAGGGTCTCCTGGGCACTCTTCCAGTACCCCCCGCTTTCTTTGAGGTCCCCGGCGACCTGGGATGACTGAGCCGTAGGCGCTCGCTCCTCCTCCGCGGTCTGGATCCAAATCCAGCGCGGAGTTCCCCAACAGAGGCCGATCGCCGTCATCTGGCTCCCCCGGGATGGGGAAGCGCGGGCAGGCGGCCGGGTGAGGCTGTGGGACGCGGGGTTGCCCCGGCGCCACGGACGCTTCCGCCCAGGCCAGCGCAGCGGGGACTTGGCCCGCGAGCGCGAGTCCCGGCGGGGGACCCAGTGAGCCGGGGTGGGGCTGCATTCTGGGCCCGTTAGCTCAGCGGTCCCGGAGACTGACTCATCGCACTTCGGACTCAGCCCGCAGCGGTCACACAAACAGAACTGGCCACCAACACGGGCGTCCTGTGCACAGCTCCCACGCACAGCATCCCACGTCTCACCTCCGCGCACCCGCCAGACACGTCACACCGACAGTCCAGTGTCACACCACGGGTGCACACGGGAATCCTTCACATGGGCCTCGACTTCACACACTTAGGAAGCTTCACACCACGCACTCCACGCGCTGGGAAGGGTCGTCCGGGAGGGGTGCTCCACTCAGGCAGCCTCCCCGCACGCACGCACCTCCCGCCACATGCCAGCCCCCTTCCTGCAGCTGTGAGGCCGCCCCCTTATCCTGCCGTGCAAACAAGCGACTTTTTCTCTCGGCCCCGCAGAAGAAAGGCTGCTTGTCCCCGGGGCCGGACGGGCGGGGCAGCCGCAGCAGGCGGCCCAACACTGCTGCCTTGTCCCACCCGGTGGCCCTAGGAGGGCCGGGGCTTTGGTGTGCGGAGATCCACGAACCCTGCGGGTTTCTGAGAAGTGCACCTTTCCAGCGTCGCTCCCCAATACTCCTCCATCCCATCTGCTCTTCCCAGCTCTGTTTTCTCTGTCTCCAGACTGTCCAAGACGCTCTTCACCGGCTTCTGGGGATTCCTCTTTTCCTAGCTGCCCTCCGGGTCCCCCTCCAAGGTGCTCTGAAGCGCCTGGTTCTCCATCTCCTATTTGGGGACTCTATGCCAAGTCGTGCTCCCTCCTAACAACCCCCCCCATCACCACCACGCGCGCTTCTGAGGGTCCCCCAGCCTCCCCTACAGTCTGTTCTTCTAGTTCACTGTCTCATCCCCAGCACTGCAGTTATTTTTTGAGACAAGGTCTCATGAAGTCCAGGCCGAAACTGGCCTTGAGTGCCTAATATCCTGTCGCCACATCCGGAATACAGGGAATTGGGTTTACAGGCATGTACCACCACACCCTGGCTCTCCTCGCCAGCTTTCGGTATTTCCTCCTGATTTCACACTCTATTACCCCTGTGCCTCGTCCTTTTTACAGACCCCCCTTTCTCTCTGCCTATTTTTCGTATTTCTAATTTCTTCTCTACCCGCCTGGCCCTTGGAACTTGCCCTGCCTCCTCTCCTGGGCATTCTGCCCGCTCAGCCTCAGTTTCCTTCCCGTCCTGACTCCTTCCTCTGCCGGTGGCCCTTCCTCGAGGGCGGGCGTATGTGAGCAGGGAAGTCGAAAGGCATTGTGACTAGAAATGTCTTGGCCTACAGCTATGTGTTGCCCCTCTAGAACCACCAGTTGGCCCCGTGAGACCCAGGTGGGGGGGGGGGCTTTCTGTTCCAAGCTTTGGACCCTTGTCATTCCAAGGACTTAACTTCCGAGCGTGCGTGCTGGTGCCAGGGCTGGTTGGCTCTTCCAAGGAGTCCCTTCACCTTGTGCAGGTGCTAAGACCTGGAGACAGGTGGTGTTGGCTCTTGGCACATTGGGGTTGGGGCTAGGGTTATTTGTGTGAGTCCCCAGTCCTTATACTCTAGGGCATCTGTCCCTACGTTGACCATACAGGCACAGCCAGGCCCTGCTACCTAGCTGGCTGGCTAGGAGGTGTTTGGCCTTTTGCATCTGGGCGCAAGTGGGTTGCAGAGAGGGCTAGGCCCGCTCTTCAGCAGTGGAGGCCACACCACAAGGGTTTTGTTTTGTTTTGTTTGTTTTTTGTTTTTGTATCTGGGCATAGCTAAGTAGGTAATTAATGCCCTGGATATGGATATAGATAGCAGCTCATTGGGGCCATAACAAGCCAGCAAGTGGAGGGCGTCGGGACAGTGCTGCTTCTCTGAGGGACATGAGATTGGGGTCAGAGAAGAGGGCACCTGGGCCACGGTGAGATCCCTTTATCAAAGCACCGTCTGAGCCCAGGTCAGTTTGGTCTGGTGTCTTTTTTCTCTGCCGTGGGTTAGGTTTCTGAGCTGAGGCCATAGCCTCGCACCTTCCAATTGCTGTGCGGTTTCTTATCTTCTCTCTACACCTCTCTCCTTATCTCTGCCTCTCGTTTCACCTCCTTATTCCCATCTAGCCTCTCCTTGAGTCACTCTTATTTCCTCACTAACCTAATTCCTTTACAGTCTTTATCTCCACTTGAATTTATTCTCTGTAAATAAGTAGGGGCTTCAAAGGTGACAGGGACAAACACTCCAGTATGACAGATAGGGAAACTAAGGCACAGACCCAAGTGCCTTCCGCAGCTAATTATAGCTGCTATTTTTAGATTGCTTTATAGCTCATGGAGTGTGATTTAATATCCTTCCTAGATCTTCAGATAAACTTCAATGTAAAAAATTTTTTAGTTGTATTTTATGTGTATGATGTTTTGCTTGCTGCATGTATGTTTGTGCACCCTGTATGTGTCTGGAGCCCACTGAAGAGGATGAGGAATCCCTGAAATAGGAGTTACAAACGATTGTGAGCCACCATGTGGATGCTGGGAACAGAATTCCCATCTTTTGGAAGAGCAACAAGTGCTCTTGACGAAGAGTGATTTCTCCAAATCCCAGTCTCTCTTCACATATTTTTAAGGATTAATCTGTATAGCATAAAATCAACCCAAATTAAGTATGCAATTACTTTCAGCATAGTTACAGAACTACATACCTATCATTGAAACTTAATTTTAGAACATTCTTGTTGCAAGTTGGGACAGTGGCTTAGCAGATAAAAATGGATGCTACTCAAGCATGAGGAACTGAGTTCAAATCCCCAGCACCCATGTCTGTAATTCCAGAGCTGGGTGTGGGAAAGAAACAGGGGGATTGCTGGGGTTTGATAGCCAGCGGCCTAGTTCAGATTCAGTGAGATAACCTTGCCTCAAGGGAATAATGGAGGATGGGGAGGGGGCACCTGACATCTGCCTCTGGCCTATGCACATGTGTCCTAGACACACATGTGCGTACATGACAACCCCTCAAAAAGAACACTTCTGTTGCACACAGCTGAAAAATCTTGTGCCTGTTCACAGTCTATTTCTGTTCCATGCCTAGCCCCAGGCAGGTACTATTCTAGACAAGCCCTGTTCTGGCTAATTTTTCTTTAATTATTATTATTATGATTTTATAGAAGATTGACTTGACAATGTGAGAAGTTTAATGACTTATCCTATCCAGGCATGGTGGCTTACTTGACCTGTGTAAACCCAGCAATTGGGAGGGGTAAAGCAGGAGTTCTAGAGCAGCCTGGGCTGCAGAATAAGTTCTAGACCAGCATTAGCTACAGACTGAAGCTCTGTCTAAACAAACAACAACAACAACAACAAAAACCACCCACAGGGCCCTAGGGTTGTAGAATGGTCTCTAAAAACAGCAACAACAAAAGCCCTGGATTCCATCCCTAGCATTATATAAAAGAGGGCCCAAGGTATCAGGAAGATTAGAAAGAAATTCAAGGTCTCCTCCACCACCACCCCCTTCCCCCATCCCCCTTATACAAGATACCTCTGGGATAAACTTTAGCTGGCCTGGAATTTGCTGTATAGAGCAAGCTGGCCTCAGACTCAGAGATCCACTTGCCTCTGTGTCCTGCATTCTAGAATTAAAAGCATGAACTACCACAACCAGCCTTCATTTTTCATTTTACAGCCAATCTGGGATATACTAGATCTTGCCAAAAAAACCAAACAAACAAAAACAAACGTGTGTGTGTGTGTGTGTGTGTGTGTGTGTGTGTGTGTGTGTAAAATACATTGTATGAGGTCGTACAGCTAATGAAGTCAGGGTAAATTTTAGGGGTCTTGCGCCCTAGTCTAAAAGTCTCCCTACCCAAGAACCTTTGCTGTTTTTGTTTTTGTTTTCTTTCCCAGTCTTTTACATAATTCCCCAATTTGAACCCATTCCCTTGCCTTTCCCCCTTTAAAAAATGCTGAGATATTTCCCTGTACATAAGAAAAACTTTGGAGCTATGGAGATGGCTCAGTGGTTAAGATACCTGGATTCAATTCCCAATGTCCACATGGCAGCTCTGCAACTCCAGTTCTAGGGGATCTGGCATCTCACACAGATCATGCAGGCAGAACACCAATGCACATAAAAATAAATAAATCTTAAAAAAAAGTGGGGGGAGGAAAGAAAACAAAGAAAGAAAGGCGTACAGCTTTGTCTCTAGGAACATTCTTGTGGCTCGTGCTTTTGGAGAGGGGGCCAGTGAGGGCGAGTAGCCAGTCCTAGAGCGGGTCCCAGGCATTCACTGTTCCTGCCTCTTTCCTGCCAACTCGGGTGGAAACGGTGACAGAGATGATGAAGGCCTGGCCAGGAAGAAGGGTGGATGTGGGAAAGATACATTTAGTAACTCCATGGCTGAGGGCCTGGAGGTCAGGAGGGGACAGTCCTTGGAATCTGGGCTCTTACCCTACTTCCTTTGAGAGTCACTCGTGTGACAGCTGGCAGAGAAAGTGGGAAGGGACCCTGATGAGTTGGTAGCATGTTCATACACAAAGGTCAGACACCAAAACACAGCCTAAGAACAAGGGCTGGTCAGTGGCTTAGACTTCAAAGTTATAGGGCTTGCAATAGCTGCCATTTCCAGAGCAAGTTGTACCCTGTGGGGTGTATACTGTTTGCTCTTCATACACTTTAAAAATATAACTAACAGATTTATTGAGGTATATTTGATAGGCGGGAGATTCAAGTTTGGGCTCAGGAATCTACTTCTGGTTCCTCCAGCACCAAGCCACTGAAGAGCCTCAGAGTCCCATACGCAAAGGTACTAAAGTTTTACAGCCGATTATATTAGGTGAGGTAGCTTTCAAGGAAAAAGTTACAAGAGCTGAGACATACAGGCATGACAGGAATGACTGGGCTTCCCCTCTCAGTCTCCTTTAAGAAAACATCCTATTGAGACCCTTGGGAAAAGAGACAAAGGGAGAGGAGGAAAAAGGAAAAGTTGGGGGAGGGGTTGTAGTTACATCAGCCCTTGTACCCACCTGGCTGATCTCTGGGTATCCATCCCTGTTCTTAGAGGGACTTTCTTCTTCTCTTGGTAAGCCCTGCCTTCTCCATTTAAGGCTCCAGATGGCTAGGGGTGTGGGGAGGGAGAGGGGGACAGGGGGCAGATATGTTCTGCTAAGTTCTGGGACCTGGGTAGTATAGAGCAAGAAAATGAAGGTTCGTGGTTTAGATCTAGTGGGCTGTTTGCCTTTATGGGGGCAAGGATCAGGACTGGAGAGGCATAGTGCCCACGTGTAGCTGGAAACTAAGTGGAAACAGAGGATGGAAATGTCACTTCTGCTCTCCCTCCCTCAAGCTCCTTAGCTTCTCTCTGCCTTTTCTTCATCTTGTGTGTCCTGGAGATAGTTGTGGCCGCCAGTGGCTTTGCTTGCCCTGAGAACCCCCGCCAATGAGCCTATGTCTCTCTCCTTCATTCCCGGCCTTCCCACTCAGCTGCTTTTTATTGTTGTTCTTAGGAGCTCTGGCGCCCTTGGACCATGGATACTCTCAGTAGGAACCAGCTAGGTCCTGGGTACAAGACCCAGGCTGTAGTGCAGGTGAGTGGAACTGGAGCTCCTGGTGAGGGTAGTTCAGATCTTTCCCTTCTTGAGTTTTATTTCTATTTTAAATTATATTAATCTCTGTGCATATGTGTATGGGAAGTGCAGGTGCCCAAAGATGTCACAGTCAGATAACCCTGGAGTTGGAATTAGAAGGAATTGTAGCCTTTTGATGTGGGTGCTGGGAATTGAACCTGGGTCCTCTACAAGAGCAGCACATTCTCTCAGACCACTGAGTCATCTCTCCCACCTTGGGTTTAGCTTTTTTACTCATCAGTTGTCCAAGTCCAAGGATGAGAGCAACAGCATTTTGCCAGTTGCCTGTCCCTAGTCACAGCCTATTACCAGCTCAGTCATGGTCTGAGTCAGGTTAATTGGTTCAGCCTGAAACTCCTCTGTGAAAGTCTGAAATCAGTTTATAGACGCTCCAGCAGGATCACTCTCTTGGTTCATGCCTTCCTGCACCCTTGTAGTTCAGTTTAGGAGGAGGAAGCACGGCTGCATGGGTAACCATTACAAGCCTGCCAGGAGCTAGACTGGCCCTCCTCCTACTAGGTATGGCACTCCCACCTTGGTTCTGTTTTAATAAACAAAAGAGACATTTGAGCCTAGCCCGGAGATAACTCCAGTGTGATGAGCTAGGGGCCCAGATTCAGGTGTAATTAGAATTTAGTGCAGTAATGCTTTGCATAAGATTTTTATGCTAAGCCTTTCAGACCCTCCGAGCCTTTGGAGAGGGCCAAGGGCTGCAGGGAGTGTTGGTGCGACAGGGAGTAGAGGTGCTGGCCTGGAGTCCATACATCTCACTTCCCATCCACATTACCTGCAGAAAGGGCCATTGGATCTGATTGAGACGGGTCAAGGACTGAAAGTGCAGACAGACAAACCTCATCTGGTGAGTCTGGGCAGCGGGAGACTCAGCACCGCCATCACTCTCCTGCCTCTGGAGGAAGGTGAGCTATGAGCTGGCAGGTCAAGGCTCCTAACCTCTTCATCACTGCATGCATTCCTGCCCTGGAGGCTGGGCCTGTGGGGGGCCCTTCTGCCTTATGCAGGCAATGCTTGCCTTGTGCCTGCTTCTCCTGACGCCCGACATTTTTGGCAGATGAACTAATTAAAAATCAGTTTAGAGTAAATAAATAAATATGAGTTTAGAATCAAGGGAGCCAGCAAAGGAGAAGAAGAAACACACTGCTCTTAGCAGTCTATGGGATCAAGAGTGAGCCCCACCCCCACCCCCCGCCATTGCTCCAGGATGATGGCTGGCATGGGAGACTGAACTGTGTGGAACATGAAAAGATGGATGTATATCCTAACCAGAGGCCCTGGCATGGTTTTGCCTGCCCTTCTCCCTTCCTGGCTGCACCTGTTGCCTGGGTGACACTGCATTCCTCACATTCTCCAAATGCCAGTCCCAGGGGCTCTACCAGGGAGGGATGGAGGGGAGAGGCTGCGCTGGAAAGAGAGAGAGGACTGGAGAGAGGAAGGAAGGAGGTAGGAGAGACAAGGGGGGGCTTTCTAAGAAGATAGGGGGCTAGAAAGGAAGAGAGTTAGGGGAACAAAGGGAGGTCCCCCTCTCTGCTGCCAAGGTGTCTTGAATTCTGTGGCCTCTCTGGATCCCACTCAGACACAAAGTTTTTGCTGCTTGCTTGAGAGGAGTTTCTGCCCTTTACTGGCCTTCAGGGGGTAGCCAGAACTGGGCAGGGTCTCAGCATAAGTAAGAGATAGACCTAGACTCCCACCGTGGCCCCCTCGCCGTCTCCTTACCTTCTTAGTTTGGATGATCCTTCTGACTCAGTTTGTCTCTTGTCTCCAGGGAGGACAGTGATTGGTTCTGCAGCCAGGGACATCTCACTGCAGGGCCCAGGCCTGGCTCCAGAACACTGCTACATCGAGAATCTGCGGGGCACTCTCACCCTGTACCCTTGTGGCAATGCCTGCACAATTGATGGGCTCCCTGTTCGGCAGCCTACCCGGCTCACTCAGGGTAAGGTTTGGTATCTCCACACCAGCAAGGTGTGTGTGTGTCTGTCTGTCTATCTGTGTTTCATAGCTCGTGCGTGTTAGTTCAGCGAGGCGGGCTCTCCTCAGGTTCAGTGTAGGCATCAGAACATCTTTGTTTGTTTGGGTTTTTTTGTTTTTTCGAGACAGGGTTTTTCTGTGTAGCCCTGGATGTCCTGGAACTCACTCTGTAGACCAGGCTGACCTTGAACTCAGAAATCTGCCTGTCTCTGCCTCTCAAGTGCTGGGATTAAAGTCATGCTCCACCACTGCCTGGCCAGAACATCTTAAAATACCACCCCACCTCCATCCCCAGCACCCAGTCTTTCCCAGACCCCCTCCACACACACACTCTTTCTTCACAATCACATAGAGAGAAGAGGTTTTCCTGCTATCAGAGGGTCCTGGATATAGTATGGCTTACAGTGTTTGTTGGAGGAGAGAGTGGAACAATAGAGAGAGGATCTGTGGTGTCAGCAGGGAGTCTATTGAGTTGCCTTAGAGGATGAAGTCCATGAGGGCATGCCTGTTCCTGGGGCATATAGCTTAGGGTCATGGCTTTAGCTACCCCTCTGTTTCTTAAGGCACCAGGCTGCTCTGTTGGGTAAGGAAGGCCCAGGTGGGTAAAGTTCCCTAATTACCATGGTTACCAGGCAGGTAAGGGCTGGCAGTGGTACTTTGAATAGGCCCAATGTATTTACCTTGGAAACAGGCACTAAGTATCCTTAGTTTGTTTGTGGGTCTTTTTATTAACAGACAGGAAAGAGAGAGGATCCTGCCAGATGTGACTATGAGTCAAGTTCACACAGGAGAGAGGGTTGAGCCTGGCTCTCACCACAGCCCACTAGCTGGATTGCAGGGGAAATCCCACTCACCCCACTGTCTCTTGAGCTCCTTGTGGGAGGGCAGGAGGGGTCTTACGTGACACTCCCTCACCTCTAGCATAGGAACCACTCCTCCCTTCTGTACCTGGGGTGTTGCAGAGCATGGATACTATGTTTCAGGGAGGTGGGTCCTACAGCAGGTAAGGGCAGACTCACCCTCTCCTGGGGCTCAGGGTCTCTGACTATGGATGAGAGGAGTCCCCACAAACTGGGGCTTTGGCTAGGATGCTGTGCCTGGCAATCCTGTTCAGGGTCAGAGAGAGCATATGCTCCAGGGTTCAGTGAGTCACAGAGCAGCAAAGGAAGAGACCTCCCAGCCCCTACCTCACATCCTCCAATTCCATCATCTCCTTGGGGTAAGAGCACTGTGCCCTCTATGGATAGTGAACGGCCTTGAAGCATCAGTTCTATGGTCCAGTTTCCTAGGGCATCATGTAGCTCTTGAGAAGAGGGGGGGTCTGAGGCCTTGGCAGTATACTTACACATTTCCTGTGGCCTTAGTGACCCCACTTTCCAGATCCAAAAGCCTATCTTGCCAAGTATGTACCCTCCTACATTCTTCTGACCCCAAACTCCCTTTGCCATCCCACCCCCCCACCCCCAGCCTTCTTGTCTGGGCTCGCCTGTTTCAGAAGCTTGGCAGGGTAGGCGGAGGCACAAAGGGATGGGTGTTCTTCCTAGCCCCCATCACTCCCCCCTTGGGTTCTAGGAGCTAAGAGTTTCCTTGTCTCATCTCTGGAGCAAGGCACCAAGCCCAGCCCTGCCTGGCCCCAGTCCGGACATTCTTGGGAGTGCGTTTCCTTGGATACTGGGAGGTGCGGGGGTGATGTGCTATCTCTGTGTGTCTGTGTGACTGGACTGTGTCTCCGGATATGTTTGTGTCTCCGGGCTTGTGTGTTTGGGTGTTTATTTGTGCCTTTCCTTGTGTTTACAGACCTGTGTATTCAAATGGGTGGTGGATAAACACAGAACTGATAGCATCAAAATATCTATGTGTGTATTCCCATGTGTACATGAGAACTCTGTGGCACACCATGTATACAAAAGGATCACAGCTCAGTGGTAAAGCAACACGGGCCCTAGGTGCAGCATGTACACGCACGCACACACTTTCTTGCTTGTCTTATTGTCTACTCTGACCCTATATTGGGAATCCTCTTTAAGAGGTAAAGGGATATCTTGGGAATAATAAGGAGCCTTCTTTGGCTGGGCCAGGCCTCAGAAGCATCATTCTGGGCACTGTGCCCAGCCATAGGCAACTTGGAATGACACTCATCATGGCAAATAGAGATGGCAGTGACGGGCTCTTGTCAGGAGTATGCTTGGGCCCGGGGAAGGAGAGGAGGCCAGAATACAGATGCCAGCCTTTAGCCTAGAGAAGTGAACATGTGAGGGTGCCACCCCAGTCCCCAGGCATCTTGGCACATCCCATGCTGCCCTCTTCTCTACAGAGCAAAGGGTGGAGCTGGGAAAGGGACCAAGGAAACGAGGCGGCTGCATCTCAATCTGGGGTCTAGGCTGCTCCACCCTGGGACCACAGCACCAAACCACATGAAAGATCTGGGAGGGGACTAAGGAAGAAAGACTCCAGAGAGCCCTACAGCTCAGAGTCTGGCCTGTCTAGACAGGAGGTCCTCCATCAGCTCCTACCACAGGCTGCTGCTGCCTAAGTGTCCTTCACTGCTGAAGCCTTCATTGGTGGGAAGGGGCTGCAGTATAGCCAGGGTCCCTGGAGTGCCAGCCGCCACCCCAAGATCCAGAACACCAGGCTCTCCCTCTCCCTTCCAGCTATGTTATTTCTTCTGTGAACTGGGCAGGAAAGCCTTCAGGCTTTCTCTGTTAGGACTGATAACGATCTTTACTAGGGAAACTCAGGGAAGGAGAGCAAGAGTGAAGGCAGGGAGCTCTCAGCTTCCTTGTGTCTGCCTCCTGCACTGTTCCTCACTGCCAGCATCCTCCCTGTCTGCCTGGGTCTGTCCAGCTAGCCATTACAGTTTCCAGACTGGTGAATCACTCTTCCTGGGGAGTCTTTGTTTTTTAACGCCTCCCCTCATTTTATGTTTGACCCTATATGGGTCTTCTTCTTTTCTTTAGAAGGGAAACTAGTTTCCTGTGTACATGTGTTTGTGTTTGTTTGCACTCGGGCATGTATAGTAGCCAGTGAGTGGGCGAAGCAGTGACCTATTCAGGCAAGAATGGAAAAATCCCTTCGTGTTTCTTTAAGGAAGCTGGCTTTTTATTTCAGAGTCCCCCCAGGGGCTGCTTGGAAGAGTAGCTCTGTTCAAATAAGTGTATAAGTAGGAGGGGGCTGAAGACTGGGGACTTGAAAATGTGACAATAACTGTGTGTGATAGAGCGTGTGTAAATGTGGGGGCTTGTCTGGATCAGTGTGCGCCTGGCTGAGGTGGTGTCATTGTGACTGGGCAGTGTTGCTTTGTATTGGAGATGACAATCAGACTGTTCCCCCGGGGCTGCTGGGAACAGAGTGTGTCTTGAGTGTGTGTGTGTGGTGTATGCGTGAGGTCTGGCGTCCAGGGCCAGGTCCCTAGGTTAAAAGCAATTCTCTGTAGCCCCAGCTAGAATGTTCCAGTCTGGTTGACTGGTTGACAATGTTTACTTGACTTCTTGACCTTGGAGGCTCCCAATAGCAAGGGTCTTTAAGCTTATTTTTATATATATACACACATACATATATGTGTGTGTGTGCATGCATTTATATGTCTCTCTGTATGTGTATGTATGTATATAATGTGTAGGGGTGTTTTGCCTACAATTATGTCTGTACACCACAAGTGTGCCTAATGCTCACACAGTGCCCAGAAGAGGAAGGTGAATTCCCCTGGAACTGGAGTTACAGACAGTAAAGGACCATGTGGGTACTGAGAATTGAACCCAGGTCCTCTGGACCCCCCCTCAATCACCTAGTCGTCTTTCCAGCTCTAGAAAGGGTCTTAATAGGGGACAGCTGCTCTTTACTGCAGCTATCACAACTAGAAATTGTGGCTAAGAGAAAAGAGGGCGGATCTGAGGACTGGCTCTGGAGGAGCAGCGCATTGATAGAGCTTGGGTCAATGCCGGGTGGAGGCCAGAAGAAAAGGGCAGTTAGGGTGGTGACAGGAGCTGAGATTGGTGTTGCTTGCATTGCACAGAACACTGCCTTGGCCTGAGCTCTCAGCCCAGGGTGACCTTGTCACAGTGTTGGACTGAGGGTCATTGCTGAACCTAGTGACCCTAGCTGGATCTCATGGTAACCCACTTTTTCTCCATCATGTATGGAGTCATAGAATGTCCTCTGCTGTCACTGAGGCCATCTCCCTCATTTAGTGAATAGGAATCCAAGGCCACCAGGCCAGAAGGTGTGACTGCCCCAAGGTGACACTGGCCCCCAGCCACGGGCTAAAGTCATTGGCTTCCTAGTCTAGAGAGCTTTAGGTGAGACAGAACCTGGTATCACTCCGACCTCTGGCTCTCCAACTTCTGTTTACCTCTCTGTTTACCTCTCACCTTAACTTTTAACGTCGTCTTCCTGGAAACCTCTCCTGCTGGCCCCACTATCCAGCCCGGAGCGCGGGTTCTTCATCCCGCCGCCTGGTGGCATCCTCCCTCCCACCCCGCCCTCTCCATCCAGCTCCACACTCCTCTCCTCCATCACTTCCTCTTCCCCTCCTCCTCGCCTTTGTCCCTCCCTCTCTGGCTCCCTTCCCCCGCCACTGGTGGCCGGCCCGCCCCTCCCAGGGCATTGGCGGCTGCTCGCTCCTGGCTGCTCGCACCGCGCCTGGAGCCGGCGGCGCGGGAGGTCGGCCCGCCCCCTCAAAGGCCCAGGGCGGGCGGGCGACCTGCAGGGCCCGGGCTGGTTAGGAGCGAACAGTCCGGAGGTCCGGGTTCAGCGGTGAGTCCTCCTCCAGGTCAGCCACAGCTCCGGGCAACCGGGTGTAGACGCTCCAGCTGGGAGGGGCGTTCTGGGACTGGTGGGCGCAATGAGAGGAATGGGGTCCTCACTCCCCCCCCCCCAGTGGGGGCCTGAGGCTGCTAATCTGATGGTTTGTGTGCACAGAACGTCTGTGAGTGGTGGTCTGAGTTATTGAATGGCTGTGCAGACCCCATCTTCCCCATCTCTGGGGAGTCTGCTCCGGGGGACCCGCCTCCAGAGCCTGTAGAGGGGTTCTGCATAGGTTGACGGAGCCTGTGCTATCACCAGAAGGAGTCTCTGATGAGAAGAGCTAAGATTCTTTCTCACATTCACCCCTCACCCAGCTTCCCTTTGGCCAGTCCATTCCATTTGTGTGGCCAGCAGGGCAGTAACTGTCGCTGTGAGTGTGCAGCATGTCTGCCCATATGGCCATGAGCCTGTATGGTTTCTGAGTGTCTGTGTGTGAGTCTGCGTGGGGTGTTTCCCTTCTGCATCTCTCACAAACAGGATCCACCCTCTCCTTTGCCTAGTGTTTCTCTCCAGATGTGCAGTTCCTCCACCCACCTGTACACAGCTGGACCCTGAGTCCTTCTGGGCAGAGAGGACAAGGCAGGGATTGTTGACTCTGGCTGGATAGCCCGAGTGCCCAGGGATTCTGTGGGGTCTGAGTGAGCAGAGTGGGGGTTTCCTAACATAGACTGGGTGTCCAGGTCTCTGGGGGCAGTAGGTGCCAGAGTTGGGGCAATGCCCGGGGCCCCTGAGTACAAATAGTAACTTAATTTGGGCCGGAGCTGGTCGGCTCTCTGTTCCGCTGCCCTCCTGCCCACTCTATTAATACAGCGCCAGTGCCTGGCACCACTATTTATAGCCCAGAGCAACATGGCCACACCCCCTGGGTGTGAAGGGGGGAAGGGCAGGGCAGTGTATCCAGGCTGTAGGTGCCAGGGAAGAGGGTCCCTAGATACCCAAAGCCTTCTTGGGTGGCACTGCTTGGATGGAATCCACCCTGCCTCCCCACCTGCTGCCCAGTTTGGATTCTGTGGAGAGCCACAGGCCTTGCCCCCTCTCACCTTAGAGTTGAGTGAATCTGTCTAGACCCTTCAAATTCATCATTAATTAGACTGTTAAATATTTGGCCCAAAGGGGATAGGGGGTGACTGGCTTTCTCTGAAACAGCTGTGGTTGTAATTAGGTGGATGGCTTGGGTGACTATTATTTATCCCAGTTATGATTACTATGGGATTAGCTCCTCTGATTGGTGGCTTGGCAGGGAAGGCTTTCCCTGTTCTCTCAACTACCCATCAGCCTTTAGAACTGTTGGTGCCGTCTGCCTGGGAGGGCCTGTGGGTGTGCCAAAGTAGTGGGTGGCTTTGTCCTCTACAGTTTTCTGCCATGGGTGGGCTTCTTAGAGTGTCAACCTCTCAGCGTCCAGGGTCCCAGGATCAGACCTCTGAGCTCAGTAGGGGTCCCTGCCGAAGTACCCCCTTGGCCTGGAATGCCCCTTGCCTTTGCAGCCTCCCTGAGCTGCAACTGCCTCAACGTCCTGGAATGTAGACTTCCCTGCCAGTCTCATCCCATACTGGCGTGAAGCATGGGGCACCATGTAGCACCACATTGGGTAGCCAAGAGGTTGGGGCCGGGAGTGTGGACAAATTGGAAGGCTACATAGTAGAGATCCCTAAGCCTCTGACTTCTTTCGGTATAGCATCTTCTGCAGGAGCCTGGAACACCTGGCATAGCCAGGAGAAGGAATTCTGCCAGCCAGGCTTAGGTGCCTGTGGGCACACCTGCTGCTGCGCACACTCCCAAGCCCCTGGCTACATTTTCTGGCTCCTACATACCCACCTCTTTCTATGCACTTGTACTTCCTGGGCAGGACTGAGCTTGTTACTCTTGCCTGGGAATGTGCTTGGCTGAAACGGGCCCAGGGGCGGAGAACTGGCTAGAGTCTATGGGAGACCAGGATATAACCAGGGGATGCTTTGCCTGAAAGAGAGAAGAGTTTGTTCCCTAGATGCTCAGAGAGGGTGGTTGCCCTCCTGAAGTCATACCATGGGAAGGGATCAGACTAGATGCTGATCCCCACCTGTGCACCTGACTGATTTTGGGGGTTTTACTTTGTCCCATATCTTACAGGTTTTTTGGCGGGTGACTCCAGAAGATACTGCCTCTAAAACTAACACTTTTACCCAAGAGGCAATTCAGTGAATCACCAGTACACATTGGTGTTAGATGTTCATTTTTCCTTTTTAAAATGCATTTATTTTATGTGTTTTGTTTGCTTGTTTTATGAGTGTTTTTGCCTATATGTAAGGGAACCACATGAATACCTAGTGCACTCAGAAATTAAAAGGCATCACAGCTCTTGGAACTGGAGGTACAGATGATTTTAAGCCACCTTGTAGGTCCTGGATACCAAGAACAGTAAGTCTTCTTACTCACTAGCCATCTCTTTAGCCCCTGAGCATTCTTTTTTTTTTTCCTGAAGATTTTTTTCTACTTCTGGAGTATTTTCACATATACAGTCTTATTAAGCCTGGGAGATCTAATAGTATCAAGTGTTCCGTTTTCTGTGAGAGAATGAGCTGGGAGGTGTAGTAGCGTCACCTGAAGATTTCGTATCTAGTGAGTAGGACTCCAATTTGGGGAACTTCCCTCTCAGTGATCTTTTCTATTCTGACTTGTGCCGTGGAACCCATCTCAGGACTCCATTGCAAAGAGAGGCAGGCCAGGTAAGCATTGTGTGGACACCGTGTGAGTACAGGCAGAGATGACTCTTGGGAGCTGAGGGTCAGCTTGCTAGTATTGGGGTAGCTTCACCTCTCCCTGCACTTTCTAAGTGAGTGCTTTCTTTGCAGGCTGCATGTTGTGTCTGGGTCAATCCACCTTCCTGCGCTTTAACCACCCAGCTGAAGCCAAGTGGATGAAGAGTATGATTCCAGCAGGGGCCCGGGCCCCAGGGTCCACCTACAACCCTGGCTCTGGTAAGTAGCCAGCTGGGGCAGGTGGCTGGGTAAGTGGCACCCCTTGGACATGTGTCCTTGCCTGTTCCAACCACTCTCAGAGTGTTAGGGCAGGACAATACTGATGGTCTGGGCTCACTGCCACCTGCCACAGGCTGGTAGAGAATGCTAGGCCATAGGGCCACTGGAAAAGATCCAAGGCATTGCTGCTTGGCTCAAACTGGGAAGTCACGTGCCTTAAGGGCACATACAAGGTTCTGTTAGCCTGGAACCCCCGTTGTTCTTGAAAGATGCCACTCATTGTATGGGACCCATGTCATCTCAGGAGTGCCTCACTTGAGGCTGTCTGAATATTATGATGAACTCCAACCCAGTAGCTTCTGGGATGGGGGGAGGGGGGGTCCCACCTGCTGGTGATCGTGTCCAGAAGCACTCCTCAAACCTCAGGCCATGCCATGCTGACCGATGACTCAGAGAGCAGCTGCAGCCAGCTGCAGCCTGTGTGTGAATTATTGATCCCTAGAAGAGAATTGGTGATTGTTCTAGGAATCAACACGGGCCCCTCAGCAGGCTGCCTTAGGGGGGAGGGTGCAGATGGGGAAGCTAGCTAGTTAGTTGTGTGTGCCATCCTAGGCTCCTCCACAATGGCATTCAGATGACGGTGGGACTAGAGATCCAATGCTGGTTCTGTGGTAGGTGAGCACATATGTCAGGTTCACTTGATGGGGTGGTTATTAGTGACCTAATAGTCTGGTGACTGAGAAAAGCAAGTGGTCACTGGAAACACATGGGGCCCCCTCTGACAAGGACCCACACACAGCCTTGCAAACCCATTCTTTTCTTCACTTTCCACACTTATGACTTCCAGTCCCCTGGGGACTTGCTTTGCCCCCAACCCAATCTGGGTCACATCACTCCTTTAGCTGTTTATTGGTTGTGAGGATTCTGAACTCCTGGATGGTTGACAAGGGCAAGGGCCAGGCAAACGCCAGCTCTTGCTGGTGTGGCTTAATGGGATAATTGGAGACACTGAACTGCACCTCGAGACTCCCCAGCCAGGCTTCCAGGCAGAAGCCATTAGCAGTTCCTTCTCTTGTGTTGGAGCGGATAAGCTGGTACCGCATCCACTGCTCATCCAGCCCTGGGCCAGCCCCCAACCCCCAGCCTCTGACTGTTATATTGAAAGGCTCTGGTGTCCTCTTCGACTGAGAAGCTGTGGGACTTCTGGCCATCTCCGCAGTAGGTCCACATCTCTTTTGTAATGTGCCTACTTGCTCTTCCTAAAAGAGAGGCACAGAAAGTTGGGAAAACCAAGGCAAGGAGGACCGTATTGCTGGAGCGAGTTAGAAGTGGCTAGACGTAGAAGTAAATACCTGGTACTGTTGCTGACTCTGTCCTGAGTCATTCAGGGTTAGAGCCAGGAAGGCCTTGCCTATCATTTCCCTTGATAGGAGGGGAACCCCAGGGCAAGAGAGTTTGGCTAAAGCTGTAGAACAGGTCAGTGGCAGAGTGGGTTGGTACCAGAACTCGGCTCTCCTGGCTCCTTCTCCAGTACCCTCATGGCCCCATTGCCCTAGGATGAGGTTGGATGGTACTTTCTTGCTTGTGCTTGTATGCGTATGTGGCTCCCTAGAGCCAGAAACTGGAGCTTGAGACCTCTTTGCATTTCCCCTCAGCTGAATCAGAGAGCTTGGTCAATGGGAACCACACAGCACAGCCTGCAACCCGGGCACCCTCAGCCTGTGCCAGCCACAGTTCTCTGGTGAGCTCTATTGAAAAGGACCTGCAGGAAATCATGGACTCATTGGTGCTAGAGGAACCTGGAGCTGCCGGCAAGAAGCCTGCAGCGACATCCCCGTTGTCGCCAATGGCTAACGGCGGGCGCTACCTGTTGTCCCCTCCAACCAGCCCTGGTGCCATGTCTGTGGGCTCTAGCTATGAGAACACCTCTCCAGCCTTCTCTCCACTTTCCTCACCAGCCAGCAGTGGAAGCTGTGCTAGCCACTCACCAAGTGGGCAGGAACCAGGACCTTCTGTGCCCCCACTGGTGCCTGCCCGTTCCTCCAGCTACCATTTGGCTCTGCAACCTCCACAGTCTCGCCCAAGTGGTTCCCGCTCCTCTGAAAGTCCCCGGCTGGGCAGAAAAGGGGGTCATGAGAGACCTTCCAGCCCTGGTCTCCGAGGTCTTCTGACGGACAGTCCTGCAGCTACAGTTTTGGCTGAGGCCCGCAGAGCCACTGAGAGTCCCCGGCTAGGTGGGCCGTTGCCTGTGGTGGCTATCAGCCTGAGTGAATATCCATCTTCCGGTGCCCGAAGCCAACCCACCAGTATTCCTGGCAGCCCCAAGTTCCAGTCTCCAGTGCCTGCTCCCCGAAACAAGATCGGCACACTCCAGGACCGCCCTCCCAGTCCTTTCCGTGAGCCCCCAGGCGCAGAGCGGGTACTAACAACCAGCCCCTCTCGACAGCTGGTGGGCAGAACATTTTCAGACGGGTCAGCAGCTCGTACACTCCAGCCACCTGAGAGTCCCCGCTTGGGCCGCCGGGGCCTGGACAGTATGCGGGAACTGCCCCCATTGAGTCCATCTCTATCTCGAAGGGCTCTGTCCCCACTGCCAGCCCGGACTGCCCCAGATCCCAAGCTAAGCAGGGAAGTGGCAGAGAGCCCCCGGCCCCGGCGCTGGGCAGCCCATGGGACTTCACCTGAGGACTTCTCCCTGACTCTAGGAGCACGGGGCCGCAGGACCCGGAGTCCCTCGCCTACACTCGGGGAGTCCCTGGCACCTCGCAAGGGCAGCTTCAGTGGCAGGCTGAGCCCAGCCTACAGTCTGGGCTCTCTCACTGGGGCTTCACCTCGTCAGAGCCCCCGTGCTCAAAGAAAGCTTTCCAGTGGGGACCTGCGGGTACCCATCCCAAGGGAGAGGAAAAATAGCATCACAGAGATCAGTGACAACGAGGACGATCTCCTGGAGTACCACCGTAGGCAGCGCCAAGAGCGGCTCCGGGAGCAGGAGATGGAGAGGCTGGTGAGCCAATGCCCAGGAGGCTGCCCGCCCCTGCCTTGGCAGCGCCTTTGCCAGGGTGTGGGCAGGCCAGCTGGCAGAACAGGAGGGGCCATGTACAGGGCCTGGGCTGATTCAGGAGGAACCATCAGGTTAAGTGACCTGTATCTCATGATCCCGGTGCCCTGAAGAGGAACCGTCTTTGAAATCACTAAGGCTTTCTAAATCTTTTAGTTTTGTGTATGTGTGTGCCAGTGTGTGTCTATGTGTAAGCCAGAGATGAGTAGATAGTGGCTTCCTCACTTGCCCTTCGGTTTCGTTTTTTGAGACAGTCTCTCGTTGAACCTGAGACATACTGGTTTGGCTGAACCGGCTGGACAGTAAGGCCCAGGGATCTTCTATTTCTGCCTCCACCAGCACTGGAATGACTGGAGGATGGAGCTCAGGTCCTGGAGAGCTTTGCCAGCAGAGCCGTCTTCCAGACTCTAAATCTCAGTTTTGAATTCTTGCTAATTTTGCATTTACTTTAACGGCAGACCATTTGTTTTACCGTGTGAGTTAGGTTCATAGTGTTTACCAGAGCGCAGTGTTTCAGGAAAACACACCATATTTACGGTGAAGTCTTGCATCCCTAATTTTGAAACGCAAGTTTTTTTTGTTTTGGTTTGGTTTGGTTTTTGGTTTTTTGGTTTTTCGAGAACAGGGTTTCTCTGTATAGCCCTAGCTGTCCTGAAACTCAACTTTGTAGACTAGGCTGGCCTCGAACTCAGAGTTCACCTGCCTCTGCCTCCCCAAGTATTGGAATTAAAGGCGTGCGCCACCACTGCCTGGCTTGAAAAGCAAGTTTTGAGGCTGAGGCCCAGATATGAACATTAATTTATTTAGCCATTCATTTTTATGGTGCCAGGCCTTGAACCTAGGACATTTAGCATGTCAGGACAGCACTCCAGCATTGAGCTATATCCCCAGCCCTAGAATTATTTTTCTCTCCTTTTTTTTTTTTTTTGGTTGTGTGTAACCCAGTGTGGCTGCGAGCTTGCTGTGTGGCCCAGGTTGAGCTTGAGTTCATGATCTTTCTGATTCCCTCCTGAGTAGAGATTACACACACATGTCACCATGCCTGGACTGGGGTTGGGAGAAGTCCTTCTTTTAAAGCTTTTATTTAGTGAGCGAGTGCGTGCGGTGTGTGTATATACATGTGTGTGTTGATGGAGGCCTATGCTGTGATAATGAGTGTGTGGAGACCAGAGGACAGTTTTTGTGGAGTCACTCTTTCCTTTCCCTTTGCATGGGTTTCAGGGGTCAGACTCAAGTCATCAGACTCAAACACAAGCACCTTTACCTTGGACTTAGCCTTTAGGAAAACTCTGGTCCCCCTTTCTTGTTTCTCTTTGGCCTCTACAAATGGGCGTGAATCACTTACTCTGGTTCAGATGGGACGAGGAAAAGGCGGGGTGGGCAGCACCCCCCAGTCTGCCTCCCTGATTGTATGTGTCTGCATGCATAAATGTGGGTGCTGCCGAGGCTGGGTGTGGTTCTGGGCAGCTGTTCTAGAGATGGCATCTGAGCTGGTAGGGGGCTGGGATTCCCCCAAATAGCAAAGGGAGCTCCAGGGGCATTGGCTGCTGTGCACATGCTCAAAGCTCACACACAAGAACATGGATTTTCCCCCTCCTTCCTTCAAGAGCAGAAGCCCAGGGTATTTTGAGACACAGGTACCCTAGAATTGGTTTGAGGAGGATGTTTGTCTGAAGAATCTAGGAAGAGACAGGTGGGGTGACGGTATGGGATGTTGTGCTTATGGGAGTCAGGACTCCTGGTCTTTCTTTGTTACACATTCTTGTCACTGTTGTGCTTTGGTGACCAGGGATCCTCATCCCAGGAGGGCTGATGAGCCTGGCAGAGTCAAATGTTGGGCCCATCCTCCCCACCCCCATCCCCACACAGGTACACACCTCACCACCAGCCCCAACCTGCCCCACCTGCCACTTTAAGTCAGAGGCTGCCCGCACCCTGCTCCTCCCACTTCAGCCAGGCTGCTTATCTGGGTCCTAGGGCTGGGGTGAGGCATTGGCCCAACCTCCTGGGTGCTGAGGCTTGGTTCCTGGATTTTTTTTGCCGCAGAACTGGGCAAGCAGCAGTAAGGAAGGAAGCTGGGTAAGTGTTGTGGGCTGGGAAGGTGAGGCCAAAATAAATATAGGTGGTGAGAGATACTTGGGATCAGAGACCCCAGAAAGCGCTATAAGCTCTGGGCTTGAAAGCCAGGGCTCGGGTGTTACAAATGGATGAGTAGTATAGTATAGGGACCAGGAATGTGACTGCTGTAGTTCTCTTGTGTCCTGGGCACCTGAGGTGACCATGTCTGCATCAGGATTTATAGTGAGAGAATAGAATGACAGGCCATAGAGTTCTTGGTCATACCTGGCCAGCTTACGCCGCCTTAGCGTAAGGGGTGGCATCCTGAGTGACTTGGAGCTAAGGTGGGGCTGGAAAGACAGTACCCCCCCCCACACCTTTTGTCTCTGCATCTGGACTGTCAGGTCCTGTGGCCCATGCTTTGCTTTCCAGCCGTAGCTGTCTGCAGGTGCCCACCCAGCTGTATGTAGACTATGTAGACTGTGTTTATCTCTGTGTGTGTGCCTGTTGGGGCTGGTGTCTTAGTGTGTGCCTACCTGTTAATGCTGAGGTACCTCCCAGGGCACATGGAGTGTCTGCGTGTGCCTATGTGGCAGAACTAATGTATCAGTGTGCCCTTGTGCCCGAACCTCTGTCAACATGAGCACTCCGTGGCTCTGTGTAGACCAGGCTGGCCTCAAACTCACAGAGAACCCCCTATCTCTGTGTCCCAAGTCCTGGGATTAAAGGTGTGCAGCACCACCACCACCTGGCTTCATTATGGTCTTTAGGCTGTGTATCCTGTATGTTCCCATGTGTGTTTGGATGTTTCTGTGTGACTATGAAGAAGCTTCCTCCCAGGGAGAGTAAACAGGGAGATGGGAGGGGCCGGCCAATGGACAGGTGACATATGGTCACATTCTCTTGCCTGCTTTTGAGGAACCCTCTTCCCCTCTGCCTCCAATAGATTTTTCTTTTAAGACAGGTTCTCACTAGGTAGTCTTTGGCTGGATAGTCTGAGTCTCACCCTACAGCAGGCTGGCCTCAGATTCTGAGATCTGCCAGTCTCTGCCTCCAGAGTGCTGGGTACCACCACCACCTGGTCTCTCACCGTTCTTAAGATTGATGATGCTGAGCCCAGAGTTTCTAAGGGTCAACACAACCTGGCTCAAATCACACTGGGTCTCAGACTTCTGCTCCTCACATTCTGCCCTGTCCATTGTCCCTAGGAACGCCAGCGTCTGGAGACTATCCTGAACCTGTGTGCTGAGTACAGCCGAGCCGACGGGGGACCTGAGACTGGGGAGTTGCCCAGTATTGGAGAGGCCACAGCAGCGCTGGCATTGGCAGGCAGGAGGCCCTCAAGAGGCTTGGCAGGAGCCATAGTAGTCTCTGGAAGGAGCGGCGAGGAATCTGGAGGTGCTTCCCAGCGCCTGTGGGAGAGCATGGAGCGCTCTGATGAAGAGAATCTCAAAGAAGAATGCAGCAGCACTGAGAGCACTCAGCAGGAGGTGAGGGGCCTGGGGCGGCCCAGTGTGGTGGTAGTGAAGGGATCAAGGCTTGGGTGAGACCAGAAGTGAAGAACTGTGGGTGTAAGGAGAGAAAGGAGGTGACCATGACTTTCCCAAGCTATAAATGTGCTTTATGACCTGTTTTTCCTCTGGGCCCCACCCAGCCCTGGCACTCTGGTAAATCCTTTCCCTATAGCTGAGCTTCCTGACTGGAAGGAAAGTGGCCTTTTGTTTTGGTCTAGTTACCCCTTCCAAGTGCTTTGAGGAACGTGTATGATCTGCCCTCTTCGTCTGATCCTGAAAGGTTCTAGACTTCTCCCATGGTGCTCTCCTCCCCTCCAGCATGAAGATGCTCCTGGCTCAAAGCTCCAAGGAGAAGTGCTGGCTGTGGAAGAAGAGCGGGCTCAGGTTCTGGGGCGTGTAGAACAGCTGAAGGTCCGAGTGAAGGAACTGGAACAGCAGCTGCAGGAGGCAGCCCGAGAGGTGACCTGGCTGGGAGAAGTGCAGGCCCTGGGATGGGGCCCCACCCTTAGTTCCCATCCTTGATGAGGATCCTGATGTCTGTGTCTAGGCTGAAATGGAGAGGGCACTGCTGCAGGGGGAGAGGGAGGCGGAGCGAGCGCTGCTGCAGAAGGAACAAAGGGCAGTGGACCAGCTGCAGGAGAAGTTGGTGGCCTTGGAGACAGGCATCCAGAAGGAGAGGGACAAGGTAACCCATACCTGACTACCAGTGGCCCAGAAGAGAAGGAGCTATCCCTTCCCTGGGGATGTGCATCCCTCAGCATCCGTCCTGCATACCAAGTGGTCTCTGTAGCCCTCTAGGGACAGGGGGCCTTGTTCTCTGTGGAAGATACACGCTTGGATGGTACTGCCAGAGGCTGGGCTGGTGTTTGAGGTCTAGATCTCTGTGCTACCTCTGGTTGCCTGGGTGCCTGCCATTCTGGAGACTGTGTAGTCCTTCTAGGAAGTGCCAAAGCCCTTTCTTGGGCAGTAAGCACAGCCTGAAGGACTGGTGCTGCTGGGGCGGGTGGCATGACTCGGGTTTGGAGCCCATCGTGAGGAGAAACCTCCTTTAAGCATGCCTCAGGTGCTTAGGATGTGGTCTTTGGGAGATGGCCCACCGGCCTCTGTTTCCTATCATCAGGATCTGCAACCTCCCAACCCAGATGATCCCAGCCCTGCCCCAGCCCCTTTCAGATTGAGTGCCAGTCTTCAGGGGCTGCTCCGTCCCACAGGGGTTGTGCCAGCCATGTCCAAGATGCCCAACGTTGTGCCAAAAGCTCTGAAGTGGAGAGGGTTCATCTATTTCTGGATTTGACAGTAATAAAACTTCTTTTCTAAGAAGTTTAATTTTCCTTCTGGATTATTTTTAAGAGTTATCTTCCTCTTGTTCTCAATTTTGAGGATCTTAAAATTTTGTCGCTCCCGTTTTTTTTTAATGGAGCTTTGGCTCTGGCCCCCAAAACCACACTCCCAGATTCTGTGCCAGATTAACCCTATGCTTGCCGACCAGGCCTGCACTAACGCCCCCTCTAATCACTGTTCTGGGCTCTTCGCATGCCCCTAACTGCCAGGCCGCCCAGGCGGGGCTGACTTAGGCCAGCTTTACTAACTCCATGGGTGCCTTTGTGCCCCTGGCCTCTCCCCTCTAATGTTGCCTCCTTTTCTTGGTATGGGTCCCCCATTATCAGAAGGGAACTGGCAGGAAGGCACAGCTAAATTTTGCTTAGTGAAACACTGACAGGAGGAGTATAAGAGGGTGTGTGTGTGTGTGTGTGTGTGTGTGTGTGTGTGTTGCAGGGAGATGTGCATGACCAAAGAGATGCTCTGCCCAAACAGCACCTCCTACTGGAAAGGTCTGGGCTTTGCCTCCAGAATGTTGGCTGCTTAGTGAAAGGAGGTGGAGTGAGCTGTCTGTCCCTCCCGACTAGCCCTTAGGAGCTGAGTAATAAGGAGGTCCAGATGTGGGCACAGTCTAGGAGGGCTTGGACAGCCTTTCTGAGTGGCTGGCTACCCATTCTTGCTTCCCTGAATTCAAATGTTCCTTTCCCTACCTCTATTCCTGGAGGCCACCCAGAACACAGGATAATTTAAAGGCCTTAGTGTCTAGACTTCAGAACTGGCTTGACCAAGGCCTTCCAGGATGGGTAGGTGAACTGGGCCGGTGCAGCATAGGGGCCTATTCCTTAGGGGTAAGGCATTCCACAAGCAGCTTGGCTAGCCTCACTTAGCTGAGATTGCTCACAGGCCTGGACTTTGACCCCCCCTTACCCCCCTTACCCCCCCCCAGGCGTTGGAAGCGTGATGGTGAACTGGTAGTGGTGATGGTGAACTGGTAGTGGTGGTGGTGAACGGGTAGTGGTGATGGTGAACTGGTAGTGGTGGTGGTGCTGATGGTGGTGTTGGAAAGGTTCTCTTGACTTTCCCGCCCAGCTTCCAGCCCATGGCCCCACTCTGGCTTTGGAATCGGTAATCACAGTCTCTCCTCTGCCTGTCCTTCGGAGGGGTGACTCACCAACTCCTCCCTCGGCCCCCTTTCCGCCCTCAGAGGTGTCATCTCGCCCCAGACAGAGCCATCCACCTCCTCCCTGTATCCACTCCTGGGGCTCCTATTACCATGGCAACGGGCCGAACTAATTGCAACCCTCATCCCTACTGAAGTTCTGAAGTTCAGCCTGCTTTGCTGGCACCCCACCCCCACCCTGGGCAGGGGGGGAGGGGGGCCATGGGGGTTGGGCTGGGGTCCCCTTGCTGCACTGCCGTAACTCTAACAACTTTAGCTCCACGTTTTACTCGCAAATCCTGTATTTAACCCTTCCCACCACCACCCACTTTACCCCAGGGTTAAATTTTGGTCTCGGGACAGTGATAGAACTCGAGGTTCGGCACTTGCCTTGTTCCATCAGTTTCAACTTTAGTTTGAAGCGGAAGCGGAAGGTCCTGTCTCAGGACCTTCCTAAACATTTCTCAAGGGACCAACATTTCCACCCTGCCCCTACACCTCTGCCTTTGTTACACCGTCCCCTGCCTGAGTTCCGTCTTAAACCTCTGCTGCTGCTTCTCCTGCTCTCTTGCGTCTCGCTGCTTGCCCCCCATTCCCGGTGTACCCCTGTGCTCGCCCCTGCCCCTTCCCCCCCTCCCCCCGCGTCGGGCCGGAGTTGAGGAGTGTGTGTTCTCTTTCCCCTGTGCCCCGCCTCCCTCCCCTCCCGCCGACCAGGAGAGGGCGGAGCTGGCCGCGGGACGGAGGCACCTGGAGGCCCGCCAGGCGCTCTACGCCGAGCTCCAGACGCAGCTCGATAACTGCCCCGAGTCAGTGCGGGAACAGTTACAGGAGCAGCTGAGAAGGGTCAGTTCCACCAGCCCCCTCCCCCGGCCCCCGTGGGCCACCGCCCAGACCGAAGATAGGAGAGTGGTGGGACAGGACCACCTGGCCCCTGCAGTACTTGCCGGACAACAGGGTCGGTGCAGTGGCTTGGAAGGGGGGACCAGCAAGGTTGGGTGGGGAACCATCAGCGCTCCAGACCGCGATGCCCCGCGAAAAGGGCTCAGCCAAATTAATAGAGGGAGTTGGGCGGTGGGACTGATTCCTTCCCCAGTTTCCCCGGGCCCAGCCTCCCCCCTGCCCCCCAAACTCATGGCTCTGTAGCCTGGCCTTCCTGGCCCAGAGTGGCTTTAAGAGCATCTCCACACCCAAACACAATGTCACACTGTCGTTGAAGGAGGCAGACGCTCTAGAGACTGAGACAAAGCTCTTTGAGGACCTGGAGTTCCAGCAGCTGGAGCGCGAGAGTCGCGTGGAGGAGGAGCGGGAGCTGGCCGGCCAGGGGCTGCTCCGGAGCAAGGCAGAGTTACTGCGCAGCGTGAGCAAGAGGAAGGTGTGCACTGCTCATTCCTGCATAGCCCGGGTGCAGGATGGAGGCTAGTGACCTGGGATTGAGTCACAGCCTGTGAAGGACACAAAAAACACCTTTTTGTGTCTCTGTTACTTAGTGTCTATCAGTAAGAATGAGAACTATAGTGCTGGTGTGAAATTAATGTGAAAAGGGAGAATAGTAGATGATGGAGGCCCTGGCTCAGCAAGGAGAGTTGGTATTACTAAACCCTAGCTCTCCAGTCTTTCAGGGGAAAGTGTAATTGCTCACACTGGGAGCTCTCAGTAGTTTGTCCAGGAAAAGAGGGTGGAGGAGGAGCCTGTAGGTGAGGTGCCTTGCTACTGCCTTTGAATGCCTTCTTGTGGAGTTGGAGATCCAGTCCAGAGCCTTCTGTATGCTGAGCACATACCTGCCATTCAGCTCCGTCCCTGCCCACGCCCTTCTAGAGCTGTTGGAAGTTCTGGGATACATACAGAGACCTAAGATCTGGGTGCTAGTCTAGTTAGGAAAAGTATCCACGTAGGTTCCTGCTCTGGTCCCTCTCAGATTACATGCAAAGAGAGAGACGAATGAATATTGTCCCTAGTCGGCTCTGGTTTGACAAAGCTGTAGTCGAAGCCACACCAGGCATAGACAGTGACAGAGGATGGGCCATGTGTTAGCTAGAAGCAGGAAAGGGTTAGCGGTGTGGCTTAGGTGATGCTAAGAGTGTATTTGAAAGGGAAGGGCAGTGAAGTCTGGGGAGTGGGGTTCAAATGGGAGATGGGGACTTGCTGGCCAGCCTGGGGTTCGGTGCAAAAAGGGAGCCACGGGGTGTCATGAATTCAGATCCCTTGTTTCCTCCCCTGAGCTGTTCTGCCATAAACTGGAGAGATGGCTCGGTAGTTATGAGCACTGGGGGCTTTTCCAAAGGACCCGTAGTTTGATTCTCAGACCCACTCGGTGGTTCACAGTCATCTCTAACGCCAGTAACAGGGGAGCCAACACCTTTCCTGACCACCTCTCACTGTATGTCTGGTCCAAAGTCCACATATACACATGCACACAAATACATGTAAAATAAAGTAAGGAGATGTATTTTTTAAATGCACTCACTGTCCTGATAGAAAACACAGGAAAGGAAGAAAACTACCATTTCCCAGGTCATGTGGCAGATCCTACTGGGACCATTCCCTGAGTTTTCTTGTGTTGTTCTTAGGGTATTGCCTACTTTTATAGGTGAGTAAGTAGGACTCAGAAACTACCTGTTTGCACAGAGCCTTCTATCATATAAGCTTCAGAGTCAGGGTAGGAACCCAAGCCCCCTAGGCTTCACTAGGCTTCAAAGGGCAAGACATTTTTGCTGTGCTACATGTGATCTGGGTTGGCATTTCTTCACTGTTCTTCCTCCTCG
Source organism: Mastomys coucha (assembly GCF_008632895.1). Lineage (NCBI taxonomy): Eukaryota > Metazoa > Chordata > Mammalia > Rodentia > Muridae > Mastomys > Mastomys coucha. The sequence continues at coordinate 38,668,595 of NW_022196906.1, read as the reverse complement.
ATTGGAGAGGAGACAGCCAGTAGCCCCAGATCAGCTGATTCCCTGGAGGTCTGGAGACAGTTAGGGACTCTGTCTCTTCTCTTTGTGCCCAGCCTAGGGCTGGGAAAACCAGCTCAGGCTCTAACGCCTGGACTGTGTGTGTGTGTGTGTGTGTGTGTGTGCTATTGTGCGCACATATGTGTATGTGCATTGTGACATTCTTTTCTATACTGGTGAGCTTTATCCAGCCCTTGTCCCTGCAGAAGTCCCCTCAAGCTCTGTCTTCCCTGGAGTGTCAGTTGGAGTGCCCTGTTCAGAGCAGTTAAGAAAGCTGTCCTAAGTTCTATCCTAAGTCCACTACTACTACTTAGTAAATCTTGTCAGTGTTCTTCTCTCTAAAACGGGTGTAAACACCCACTGCGTAAGGTTAGATGCAGTTACGGATCAAACACTCAGCAGCACTTCCAGCCCTCCTACGTTCCGAGTAAGCTGCGCTGCGACTGCTGCTCTGAGGATTCCTGGCTGCTCTTTCCGGTTTTTGCGTGGGCTGACTCCCTGGTTTAGGATAGCTCCCTTCTTCGTGTCTCCCCCTCCCATGTGCTGCTCCTAAGAGATGGTCGAAGACCTCGGGAGATTAATTCAACATGTTTTACCTAGCTCTCATCTTTTCCTCTCAAAATATTTTCATTTTCTTTTAGCACCTGGTTGTTGAGACAGGTACTATGCTAAGCCCCGCTGGGGTTCTGGAGATAGGAATGATACTGGTCCTGCCCCTGATCTTACAGAGAGGGTGAGGCTGATTCGGAGACACCATCACAGATCTCACAGTATGATGAGATAGATGGATATAAACTAATGTGAAAGCTGGGCTGGAGAGATGGCTTGGCGCTTATGAGCACTGACTGCTCTTCCAGAGGTCCTGAGTTCAAATCTCAGCAACCGCATGGTGGCTCACAACCATCTGTAATGGGATCTGATGCCCTCTTCTGGTGTGTCTGAAGACAGCTATAGTGTACTCAGATAAAATAATAATAACAACAACAACAACTAATGTGAATGCATAGGCAGGAACAAGGAAATGGATTGCAAATCAAGGAAGGCTTTGGAGAGGGTGGTATTCAGCCTGGCCTGGGAGGAGGAGCCTTGGAATAGCAGAAGACTGGGATGGCCCTCATCCCCACAGGGTGATAGACTAAGAAGTCTAAAGTGGCACAATTTATAGAGTACAGCATGGCAGAGCTAGGTGCCTGGAGGAACAAGCAGGCAAGCAACCGGTTCTCAGAGCCCTTAAATGTTGGCTAAGCAGTTTGTGTTCTAGCCTGTGGGTAGTGAGGAGCCACTGAAAGATTTTGAGGTGAGGGGTGATACGACCTTGCTATTTTTAAGTTCGTTTTGTTTTGTTTTCTCGGCTTCCCCTCCTTGTTTGCTTTATCTGAATGGGTGTGCTGTCTGCATGTATGTGTGTGGGTGTGGGTGTTGGATCCCCTGGGACTGGAATTACAGGCAGTTGTAAGCTGCTGTGCGGGTGCTGGGAATGAATCCTGGTCTTCCAGAAGACCGACCAGTGAGCCATCTCTCCATTCCCAGCTTGTTGAGGTTTATTTTTAAAGTTTCTGAAGAGCCAGTGTTGTGGTCCACACTGGGGTTCTAAGGATATGTTTCTTTAGTGACTGAGGCAGGAAGGATGCCTGAGCCTGGGAACCAAGTCCAGCCCAGGGTGCATGAGGCCTGGTCTCAGAACCAAAGGAAAACTATGACGTGATGGTTCAGAACTCAGGAGGCTGAGGCAAGAGGATTGCCATGAGTTCAAGACTCACCTACACTCCAAAGTCCACTTAACTCCAGCCTGGACTGCAGAGTGTGTCAAAGCAGGCCTGGACTGTAGTGTGACTTTAAAACCAGTTTGGATTATATAGCAAGACGGAAAAGCTAAAATCAAGCAAACAAGATGACTCAAGTAATACGGAATTCTTTTCAGGATGGCTAGGAAATTCAGATAAGCAGACAGGGTTCAAAGGTTATTTTCGGACGACACAGAAACTCGGAGTGGGTCTAGAGCTTGTGTGAGAGATGGTAAATGGAGCAGGAAGTGGAGAACCTGGATTCCAGCGGTGGCAGTGGGGGATGGGCAGAAATTCAGTGTCACTGGGCTTTGGGAGCCATTGGCTATGGGATGAGGGAATAGAGACCAGGGGATTGGTTTCATCATGCCGGATGATACAAGGGTCACTGGCTGGGGGAGGGAGGAAGGAACAAGAGAAAGAATTGATCTCCTTAGCCAGAATTCTCCAGGGGTGAGTTGAGGCCAAGCGAGAGAGTGTGGCAGTCGCCTTCACAGCTTCCTGGGTCTCTGGACAGGAGACTTTGTCAGGCTGTGGGCTGAGTTATGTCCCTCCCGGCCTGATAGCATCCCATTTCCTCAGGAGCGCCTAGCTGTACTGGACAGTCAGGCTGGGCAGATCCGGGCCCAAGCAGTACAGGAGTCAGAGCGTCTGGCCCGGGAAAAGAATGCCGCCCTGCAGCTACTGCAGAAGGTAGCTGGCCCTGGGTCCTGAGGTGCTGGGAGTGGGTGAGGGGAGAGGAGTTTCCCATCTGGGGGTGGGATTGCGGCACAAGAATGTGGGTGTGGGTCCTCCCAGGGTTCCTCCCTCCTGTGTCTCTGACCCCTGCTGTTCTGGACTCCAGGAGAAGGAGAAGCTGACCCTGCTTGAGAGGAGATATCATTCGCTCACAGGTGGCAGGCCTTTCCCGAAGACCCCTTCCACCCTCAAAGAGGTAATGTGGCCGGGTTAGCCCCAGCTTTAGGCTCAGGGGGGACCCTGAGAGTTTGGTGTGCCACCTTCTTCCTGGGTGATTGAGTTCTAGATGAAGTTCCTGGACACTTCCTGAACTGGAGAGATTTGAAGCAGATGGCCCTGGAGGCTGACCGTAAGCCCTCCACAGCCACTGGCCTTTTACTTAGCTTTAGGACCTCACCCTGTGGCTGAGAGGCCCAGGGGCCTTGTGGTGGAGAACTCAGGATTTAGTAAGGTGCGGGACTAGGTGGGCCCTACCTAGGATACCGAGGTCTAAGGCTCCTTACCCTGGAGCTCCTGATTGTCTGAAGCTAGGCTTTCGGCTTGGAAGTGGGCCTTGAATTGAATGGTTCTTTCCCAGACCTTTGCATCTGGCATGAGAAGTCCAGTCAGGACGCTCCTGGTTTCCTGACCTTTATTTCCCCTTCTTCTTCTTGTCTCATTGCCCAAGCAATTTAGGTCTGGGATAGGATGGTTGAGGTGAGCATTAGGGGTGAGACTTCCTCTCACCGTGTTTCCTCTTGTAGGCTCAGCTTCTCATCTCCGAGGCCTCAGAGACAGGACTGGAGACCAAAGCTCTGGGCCAGTCCCCAAGGTCTTCTGAGGCTGGGGCCTCCTCTGTTCCCTTAACCCCTCCTGCTTCCACTCAGCTCTGTCCCAAAGCACAAGAGGTAACCCCAGCTGACTCGCTCTGCTTTGCCCGCTGCCTGTCTGCCTGCCTGCCTCTAGCTCTTCCCAGGGAGGGCTGAAGGGCATGTGGCATATCCTTTGGCTGGCTGTTTGAGAGTTTGTGTGTGTGTACCATGATGTCATTCACAGCCTAGGCAGCCTGTGCAAATAATAGCATTAATTTGCATGTAATCTGCACGCCACTCTTGACTGTTCACAGCGCATTGAAAACTCTGGCCCATCTTCCTTTTCTTTGACTCCAGAAGGTCACCTGGCTCTAGGGCTAGATTGGGCACCTCGGATAGGCAGCCTAGGGATCTCTTTTGGTGAAGGAAATATGAATGGCTCAGGCCAGGTGATGGAGAGTCACAGTCCCTGTGTTCCAGCCACCAGTGATGTGGGCTGTCATCTTGCCACATACTTACCCTGAACAGTGGGCCCACTTTTATGCTGGCACAGAAGTTGCTCTCTGCTAAGGCCAGGCCTGTTTCTCCAAGCTTGTCTTGCTCGGGCCCGAGTGGTATCTCCACTCCCCTGCCCCCGTTCTGATGATTGTCCCCTAGTGACCTTTCCTCTTCCTGGGCACTGCTGAATGCTCATGCTTAGCTGCATGTGTGTGCCCAGCCAGGGATGCCCAGTGTGACAGAGGCAGGTGGGGTTCTAGGATCTGGGTCCTGCTTTTCCCTGTGCTTTTGGAAGGCCATCTCTGGGCTTCCTCAGCCCAGAGCCAGTCCATAGATGGTTATATTGGTTCTCTGGGCAGCAACTAGATGCTATGCTCCAAAGCTGGGGTGGAGTGGAGCTAGCTGTCCACTGTTGGTTCTGCCTGCCCCTTTCAAGCCCACTTTCCCTTAATAGCCTTTGTAGCCATAGTCAGCTACTGAGCACCGTACTCCATTCTCATCTCTGCATCAACATGAAATGATGAATCTAGCTTGGCATGGAGTGTGGGGTATTGACTACTTGGTTGAAACTGTTCATTTCTTCTCTGTCCCCCACCCTGGGCATCCTGGGAGTATCTGAGCCTGGCTGAGGTTCTCCAGCTGTGCTCTTGCTTGGGCCCCTAGGCTTCTGCTACCTGTCCCAGCAGGCTCCCTAAGTCCCTGCCTGACAACAAGGTGCCAGCCATAGACTGTACCCACCTATGCCCTAGGGCCTCAAGTGCCTCTCAGCCTGGGTGGGAGCCATGGGCAGACTTGGCATTGAGGGTTGAACGTGGTTCACTTTCTTCCATGGGGCCTTGGGAGCTCTCCTCAACACCTAATGGCCTGGGAGGGGCAGGCCCTGCCTCCTGATCTTCAAGGAGAGAATCTCGCTGAGAGGATGCTGGCTCTCTCCCAGGGTTGGTCTCCCTCTATGCTCTTACCCTTCCCCTCCCCCATGGTCAGGGCCATCTCTTGGGTTCTACTCCCATTAATCTTTTGTATTCCCTCCTGTGGCTGCCCTTCTCTCAAGTACGTGACGCTTGAGCAGCTAAGAGTGATGTGGGGCACCCCACCCATGCCCCCAAGCCCATCGCCAGGCCTGCCTTCCTGGGCTTCTGCCTCCCAGGACTTGGTTCCCATCACCCGTCTTCCTCCCATGCTGCCCTCTTCCTTCGCTTCCATCACGCCTTCGTCTAAGGTTGGTGGTCTGTGTGTCCCTCCCACTCCCATTCCACGGCTGCTGGGACTGTGTGTTGCCCTGCTCATTGGCCTCTGGGTTCTAAGCCAGCAGAGGGCCTAGGGCTGTGCCTGACACCCGCAGGTGCCGGCTGTACAGCTGCTGATGTAGCACAAGTCTGTGTTCTGGAGCTTGTACCCTGACTGTTTTTTCTCTTTGCTCTCAGCACAGTCTGCGCAATTGTCTCACTGTTTTTCTCTTCCTTCTCCTTATACTCTCCTCCTCCCTTCCTCCCGCCCTCCAACCTTCCTTCCCATGTCCCTGACATGGCCTCCCTTTGCCTTCCCTTCCTTGCCTTCTTCCTCCTCTTCCCATGGCTCCCATCTTGGCCCTTCCTCTCCCTCCCTGCCTTTCCCCTGCCCCTCCAGATGGAGAAGCTGCTGCTCCCCGCTGTAGACTTAGAGCAGTGGTACCAGGAGTTGATGGCCGGGCTGGGGACTGGCCTGGCTGCAGCCTCCCCTCGCTCCTCTCCCCCGCCTCTGCCTGCCAAAGCTTCCCGTCAGCTGCAGGTAACCCTCACCGCCTGTCTGCTCTGAGCACCCCTGCCAATCCTTCCGGCATGGTATATACCTAGGGTTGTAGGGCCAGCCCAGCAGAGCAAGGAGGATGCTTGGGGCCCAGAGAAGGCAACAAGGCTCTTTTCTTGGGCAGCCATGTTGCCATTCTAGTACCTTGGGCAGCACCTGGGTCCAAGGGGATCAAGATTGACTGACCAGTGGAAGGGAGTTTTCTCCAGGCCTGGCACTTGACATGCCCTTGGGCCTGTTGCAAGTAGGACTAGTGTGACCTGGGAAAGCTCTTTTGGCGTTTTGTTCTCCTGGTCTTCCCAGGGGAACTTGGAGGCTGAGAAAAAGTTGAGGTTCTCTGAAATGACAGCCCTGAAGAGTTACCTGTGTGACCACCATGATATCTGAGTCTCCAGCAACGTGCCGACTGTAGCAGACAAGGGTACCTGTGTACTCTTCCACTAAGTTTTGCTCAATTGTCATACCTTAGTGCCTATAATCCCACTTTGAAAATTCGTTCTTCAGTGAAGGAGCTGATCTCTGAGGCTGTGGCTGAGGCTAACATCCTGTGGTCCCTCTGGGAAGATTATTTTTCATTCTTTCTTTCTTTCTTTTTTTTTCTTGGTTTTTCTAGACAGGGTTTCTCTGTGTAGCCCTGGCTGTCCTGGAACTCACTCTGTAGACCAGGCTGGCCTTGAACTCAGAAATCCGCCTGCCTCTGTCTCCTAAGTGCTGGGATTAAAGGCGTGTGCCACCACTGCCCGGCTCTGGGGAGATTCTTATTCATGTAACACATGTAGTACCTCTAGTGGATGGAGGCTTGGACAAGTTGGGATGTGTTGAATCCCCTCCACAGGCCTTTGAGGCAGATGGTGTTATCGCTCAGTATATAGATCAAAGGCTAAGGCACAGAGGGAAAAAAGGTGCTTTTACCCATGCCGCTCAGGCAGAAGCACTGCAGATTCAGAGCTCCTGTATCCAAAGAGCAGATTCACCGCATGTTGGCGCTGAGAGGGAGTTTGGCAGTTTCTGGTCTAGCTTTGCCCTTGCCTTTACAGATGAGAAAGCCCAGATGCAGGGTAGGGAGGTGTGTGGCTCAAGGCCACTCAGTCTGCTAATGGCCATCCTGCGACTAGGAGCCTGACCTCCACTTAGCCTCCTGCACAGCTCTGCCCAGCTGACACTACCTTCTTGCATGGGTCGATTCACAGGTCCAGGGTTGGGCTGGAGACTAGCTCATGGGGGAAAGGCCTGGAAAGGAGGCTTGGCAGTTGCCAGTAGTAGCTGCCCACTGTTCTTGCTCAGGAGGCTCAGTCCCACTGTCTGCTAGGGACAGAAGGTCTTAGGCTCCCTATGCCAGGGAAGTACCTTGGATCACAGCTGGGTTAGGCGCTGTGACGTGGCAGCCAGTGGGGAAGCTAGGGGATCACTGGGCAGTATCTTTCTCCTCCAGGTTTACCGCTCCAAGATGGATGGTGATGCGGCCAGCCCCCTGCCCAGGACCCGTAGCGGCCCTCTCCCCTCCTCCTCAGGCTCCTCATCCTCTTCTTCACAGCTCAGTGTGGCTACCCTGGGCCGTAGTCCTTCCCCAAAGGTCTGGGGATATGGTTGATGGTGGGGATGGAGGTAGCCATGTTGGGCAGAGGCTAAGAGTGGGGTTGGGGGTCTGCTGAGCTCCAATACCAGCGCTTGTACATCCCCTCCCAGAGTGCTCTGCTCTCCCAGAATGGCACCAGTAGCCTTCCTCGAAACCTGGCAGCCACGCTGCAGGACATTGAGACCAAGCGCCAGCTGGCCCTACAGCAAAAGGGTAAGTGGTTGTAATGCCAGCCTGTCCCTGCCTCTGTTCCCTGGGCAGGTCCTCTGTCACCTCACGCATGCTCGGCCCTCTCACAGGATATCTTCCCTGCCACTGGGATCTGGGAAGAACAGAGGGGATTAGATCTCATAAAGATCTTCCTGTGACATTTCAGAAGACCCCAGGATGGGATGAAGGGTCTGAGGGCCTGTGACATCTTAGAGGGTCCATCCAATAAGGGGAAATTTTGGTTGACCAAGTAGGGTAGACTTTGGAAGCAGAGGAGTGGATACCCCCAGATGCGGTTTCCTGAAACACCAGCTCTTCAGACAGGAGTCCTGTGGCTGTGTATTTCAGTTGTTTTGAAAGCCCGTGTCTGTGCCTCTCTCTCCTCTTACCCCTCTGTGTCTCTCTCCTGCACCCTCTTCCCTGGGCCCCCCACACCAGTCGAGTTACCTCCTGCCGAGCCCCTCCCACCCGAAGACCCAGCAGGTAGAGCATTGGTTCAGGACATTGCTTTGGCCAGAGAGCCCCTTCCCCTGACATTAGCATGATGTGTTCTGCCCAGGCTCTGCTGCCTGCCAGCATAGCCCTGGGCCTCGCTGGGCTGGGGTACCTGGCTGCCTTCACCTCCAGCTCACCTCCTCTGTTTCCCTCAGCCTTGCTCCCAGTCTCCTCGCTGCCCCTCCTGCTCTGGCTGTATTCGCTTCTGCACTGTTCAAGGGTTCTCACCAGCTCCCCTCCTCCTTCCCCTGAAGACATGGTGGGTGCATGTGTCCTGCTCAGGCCTCAGCCGAGAGCGGGGACAGCTGACTGGCATGCTGCCTGGGCATGGCTAGGGCAGTTCTGGTGCCCTGTGTGTGCTCAGGATGCAGAAAGAGGCCTGAAGTCAGACCGCAGACACTGGCCTCCACAACTGCACAGTTGGTAGGGCCATGGTCTGGAGCTGGGGCTGCCGTGTTAGCCTCTTCCTGCTCACCTCCTCTCTCTCTGTCTGTGATGCTCCAGTGTTCCCTTCTCTGGTGAGTGAGGAGCCCCCTGTGACTCCCACCGTCCCTCCTGCAGGACACCAGGTGATTGAGGAGCAACGGCGGCGACTGGCGGAACTGAAGCAGAAGGCAGCAGCAGAGGCTCAGTGCCAGTGGGATGCCTTGCATGGTGCAGCGCCTTTTCCAGCAGGCCCCTCTGGCTTCCCTGCACTCATGCATCATTCTATCCTGCATCACCTGCCAGCTGGCAGGGAGCGTGGAGAGGAGGGCGAACACGCTTATGACACCCTGAGCCTGGAGAGTTCAGACAGCATGGAGACCAGCATCTCTACAGGGGGCAACTCCGCCTGCTCCCCTGACACCATGTCCAGGTGCTTCCCACCTTCAGCCCTCTGCTTCTGCCCGATACTCCTGAGCCCACCTGACACGCTCTCTCCTCCCCTTCCCTTCCTAGCGCCAGTGGTCTGGACATGGGCAAGATTGAGGAAATGGAGAAGATGCTAAAGGAAGCTCACGCCGAGAAGAGCCGGCTCATGGAGTCCAGGGTGAGGCTGACTGGAGCCAGGAGGCAGCAGGTGGTGAGCACAGAGCTGCCCTCCACCTTCCCAGGCCTGCACTCCATCCCAAGCTCTTCCACCCACCTTAATTATGCAGTGAAAAGTTTGCGTTTCTCAGATGTGGCATGGGGTACAGCATCCCAAACCTGTGGAGCATAAGGCAGTTGTCACCTTGTTTAACCACAGGTCTCCCGTAGGGGATCTCCATTCTGTGGACCTTGTGGGAACCTAAGTAGGGGGACATTCTCCTTCGCAACAGTTAGGAAAACAGGAAGTCGGAGTTGAGGTAGAAGACAAAAAATAAATAAAAGGTATCTAAGCCAAGGTAGAGGTGTTGGCTGGGAAATCTAGGGGGTAGCTGAGGCTAAACAAAGAGGAATCTAGGTTTATCCTGGGCACAGGTAGGCAGGGGAAATCAGTGCCTGGGTGGCAAGTTAAGGGGTTCATAGAAGCTGCCCTAGCCTGCATTTCGCTTTCTCCTTCCCTTCCTCCCTTCCTGAAATAGCGGTCTTGCTCGCCCCAAACTTCTGATCGAGCAATGCCTTAAAAAGGAGAAAATCTGTGTCTGCCAGGTATGGTCGTGCACGCCTTTGAGAGGCAGAGGTGGGCAGATCTCATGTGAGTTTGAGGCTAGCCAGGGCTACACAGAGAACCCCCATGTCAAAAAGCCAAAACCAACAACCAAGCAACAGTAAAATCCCTCTCTTGAACTGCCCACGTGGATGGAGAACGAGCTCAAAGGGAAGTCTCTGCTGTTTTCATGAAGTCCAGGCAAATCTAAAGCCTCCCTGGGAGGGGAAGTAGGAGATGTGCTGAGTTTCAAGATGTAGCAGACTAGTGCAGAGGCCTCTATTGATTAAGACACCCAAAGTTCAGTTGTGACATTAATCTCTAATTATTTGCCCATTAAGTTTGAAATTCAACAATAAATGTTACATGTCGAGTTCTAAAGAGCCTTATTAAGTCAGTGACTGGGAAAGGACTGTATGTACCAGCTGTCAAAAACTGTGGCTAAATAGTGCCTGTTCTGGGAATTCAGAAAAGTTACAAGAGCCTGGAGCTGGAGAGATGGCTCAGCAGCTAAGAGAACCCCAATTTGCATCCTAATGCCAACATCACAATTGACTGATTCCAGGTCCAGGGGATCTGACAACCTCTTCTGTGGATACACACATACACACATAAATAAAAATACATTGATTTATTTTTAAGTTATAAGTGAGTGTGATGGTGTGCACATATTAATCCCAGCATTTGGGAGGCAGAGGTGGGCAGATCTCTTGAGTTCGAGGCCAGCCAGAGTTACCCAAGACCCTGCCTCATTAAAAGTTATACAAGACCTACTTTTTTTTTTAAAGATTTATTTATTTATTATATGTAAGTACACTATCTACAGACACTCCAAAGAGGGAGTCAGATCTCATTATGGATGGTTGTGAGCCACCATTTGGTTGCTGGGATTTGAACTTGGAAACTTTGGAAGAGCAGTCAGTGCTCTTAACCACTGAGCCATCTCACCAGCCCAAGACCTACTTTATTGCATGTTATTTTTGTGCTGGAATCTGATGGTATGTCTGGATTCTTTGGATTTTTACCCCACTCCCAGAGCAGGCATGTTGAAGCCCATTTTCCTAATGAGGTAGCTGAGGCTTAGCAAGTGTAAGGGAGTTTGTAGGGTGGTAGCCCATAGACTGCTGACAGAGCTCAGGAGAGGGTGACAAGCCAGGCCGTTGTCCAGGGTCAGTGCCCCTGCAGCCCTGGCCAGGCTTGAGGGCACTGAGCCCTGGTTTTCCTGTCAGGAGCGGGAGATGGAGCTAAGGAGGCAGGCCCTGGAGGAGGAGCGGCGGCGGCGGGAGCAAGTAGAGAGGAGGCTGCAGAGTGAGAGCGCCCGCAGGCAGCAGCTGGTGGAGAAAGAAGTCAAGCTCCGGGAAAAGCAGTTCTCCCAGGTGAGTGGGTGGGTGATACGGCCATGCATTTCTTGATGATAAGGGATATGAAGGAGGCGGGATGTCCCAGGCCTCTCTGCTGCACTGGGGAGCCTGTCCTCCAGAAAAGATGGCGGTGAGATTAGCACAGACAAAATTCTACTTGAAACTCATTGGCCACAAATAAATAGACTCATTAGGGTTTGCTGAAATGTGTGCGTGCTTGAGTGTGTGTGAGAGTGTGTGTGTGTGTGTGTGTGTGTGTGTGTGTGTGTGTGTGTGTGTGTGTGTTTTGGGGTGTGAAGCTGTGGCAGACCACCTCTGTATCCCTGGAATCAGATAGGGTCTAAAGAGAAACACATCTAGACAAACACTACACAAACATATGAAGAGAGAGAGAGAGAGACAGACAGACACACACACACACACACACAGAGGACTTTGGACACAATTTTAAGTTGGCAGAAGCTGACTTGGAGAAGCCAAGGCCTTGTTGGCTTTGGGAGCCTGTGCTGCACTATAGACCAGCTGCCCATCCTGCACGTGGCACTGCTCTGTGTCCCAACCCTTTTCATCACACAGGGCCTTTGGGCTTCAGTCTCCATCACACAGGGCCTTGGGGCTTCAGTCTCCATCACACAGGACCTTGGGGCTTCAGTCTTCATCACACAGGACCTTGGGGCTTCAGTCTCCATCACACAGGGCCTTGGGGCTTCAGTCTCCATCACACAGGGCCTTTGGGCTTCAGTCTCCATCACACAGAGCCTTGGGGCTTCGGTCTCCATCTCCTGTGGACAGCCTCGCTTGAATGTTTGGTTTACATCACTGAGAGACACTGGCTTCTCCTTGAGGAGAAATCTCTCTCGTTCAAAACCAGACCTTACCTGGGAGATCTGAGCCGAGGGTGTCCGCTGGCCAAGGAAATCCACTGTGCACCTGGTCCCTGACTGGGAACTATAGAACTTAACCAAGCCACTTCTTGGTCTCCATTGTCTTTCCCAGGCTGAGATCTTCCAGGATCTGTAGAAGTGACCAACAACCACAGTTCTCTCATCTTCTGAAATGATACAACACAAAACATAAGGGATAGATAGGCCCTCATACTAGCCTTTGCTAGATAATAAACAATCAGAGGCTAGCAGGGAGGGACATGCCTTTAATTCTAGGCCTCTGTAAGCAGAGGCAGGTGGATCACTATGAGTTCAAAGCCATCCTGGTCTACATAGTGAGTTACAGGACAGCCAGAGAGCTACATGGTAAGACCTTGTCTCAAAAAACAAAAACACAGATAGGAAGGCAAGACACCACCAGTGAGACTGCAGAAATGGCTCAGCTGTTAAATGCATGTATTTACTATTTTTTGCAGAGGACCTAAGTTTGGTTCCCAAAAATCAATCATACAGCGGCTCCCAACCAGCTGTAGCTCTAGTTCCAGGGGATCCTGGTACCCCCTCTGGCCTCTGTGGGCATACCCCAGTGTGGTATACATATATACAGCAGGTACACACTAATGCACACAAAATTAAAATAAATTTTAAAAAGTCCCTCTAGTTTTGCCTCAGTGGTCTGATCTTTGTCAGAGGTCTTGTTCCTTGTTCCTTGTCCCTTGTTCCTGTCCTAGCTTCTAATACCCCTCAAGCTCCCTTCTCTGGCTTCCATCCTTGAGGCTAGGCCCTGGTGTGAGAGGGAGCCGAGTCGGGCATCTCTTTGCAAGGTGTTCATTTTGTGTTTTAAGTAATTTGTGACATTGTAAAAGTATGTGACATTTTAAAGGTCTTTCTGGAAAAGCAAGAGTAGAAAGATAGCCTTTAATCCCAGCACTTGGGAGGCAGAGGCAGGCGGATTTCTGAGTTCGAAGCCAGCTTGGTCTACAGAGTAAGTTCCAGGACAGCCAGGGCTACACAGAGAAACCCTGTCTTGAAGAAGAAAAAAAAAATGAGTAGAAAGATAATTTCAGTTAATGGAGAATTCTCATTAGTGACAGGGGTGGAGTAGACCTTAGTGTTTGTCTAGTTTATAGAAGGAAACTAGAAGAATATGATCCAAAGTCACTGAGCAGGTCTCTATTAATTATATTATGTTATGCATTTAGTATGTGGGGGTAGGGCTGGTGAAAGATTGGAGGAAACCGTGTAGGATTGTCTCCTCCTATCATATGGGACGTAGGAATTGAATTGAGGTCATCTGGCTTGGCAGCAGGCTCCTGTACCCACTGAACCATTCTGCCAGCTCTGTTTATCGGTGTTTTGATGCAGGGCCTTGAGAGCGCTGGGGAGGTGCTCACCTGCTGAACTGTATCCCACCCCTTAGTGCATGGAGGTCTCCCATGGGCCTCATTTTCCCAGAACATGTTCACATCTGTCCTCTTGTCAGTTCTGTCAGAAGGGAGAGGAGGGACAAGAAGCCAACATTGGCCATGTCATGGTCATAAGTGGGAGAACTGAGGCGAGGAGCTGACTACATCTCCCCTGGGCCTAGGAGAGTCAGGCATGCTAGGTCTACAGTCTGGTCACAAGTCCTGTGAAACCAGTGAATACCACAGGAGCCAAGAGGATGATGTGAAATTGTGGGAGGATCTGGACTGAACAGAGGAAGAACAGAGGTACGAGGAGAAAAGAGAAATAACTGCTGTCCCTACACTTTTCCCCCAGGCACGGCCTCTTACACGTTATCTTCCCAACCGGAAGGAGGACTTTGACCTGAAGACCCACATAGAGTCATCAGGCCACGGGGTGGACACCTGCCTACATGTGGTGCTTAGCAGCAAGGTACCAGACCTACATGGCTTGGGGTAGGAGGGCGCATTACTCATAGATCATATTCAGAAGCACCTCCGGGAGCCTTGGGATATGGCCTCAGTCTGTCCCAACATTGTCAGGACTGTCCCAGTACCTTGAGTGCTAGCTGGGGATAGCCTCTGGAAATGCAGACACAGGCAATGGCTAAAGGAGACCGAAGGAGCTGCTTAGAAGGGAAGGCTCAGGGGCTCCATGGTCACATACTTCTTGGCTGTTGCTCCCCACTAGGTCTGCCGTGGCTACCTGATCAAGATGGGTGGCAAGATTAAATCATGGAAGAAGCGCTGGTTTGTCTTTGATCGGCTGAAGCGCACCCTTTCCTATTACGTGGGTGAGTTCCTGAAGGCTGCCCTTGAGCCTGTCAGGGAGGGAGCTCCTGGGTTCCAACAGCTGGGTTGTCTGGTCTGCTAGAAGGAAACCAAGCTTCCATAGAAGGCCAGAGGCTCTAATGGGCTTTGGCTTCCCAAGCCTGAAAATGTACAGAGTGTGCCTGGTTCATTCGTTCTTCATTCATTCATTCATTCATTCATTCATTCTGTGGTGGTGTTGAGCATATGATAAACTCCAGTCCCTGTTTTAGACTCTGGTGACAACCAAGTGGCCATGCCTTCTCCTTTGCTGTATACAGTCAGTCAGGAAGTTAGATGCTAAGCAGAGAGTTAAAGTAAATACAGTGAATGAGTTTGCTAACAGGGGAATACCCAGATGCTGGGTGCAAAATTTGGGCTTCGAACCGCCCCTTGGTCTCCCTCAGAAACTTCAAGGTAATCACTTCAGCAGTTTCAAGGACTCTCAGGACAGTCCAGGAACCAGGAACCTAATTCGAGATGATCTTCCTCACCCAGTCTCTGGTGTAGACTCCGGTCCTGGAATACCTTCGCACTTTCCCATTAGATCACGAGGTTCTCTGTGGCCCTATAGTCAGCAAAGGCTCAAGTGTGCAGTGATTGGCAGTCCTCCAAATGCACAACATGAATTCACTGTGCATTGCGGGTTGGTTGTCTTTGCGCACCATGCGCCTTTCTGGAGCATTACTGGGCACATTGGCAGAGCCAAGAGGGTTTCGAGGAGCTTTGCTCTGACCTTAAGAGCCGCAGCTGGGAAGTAACGTGTGGCACACCTGCCTACCAGTCACTCAGTCTCACCACCTGCAAAGTTGGGCAGAGCAGTCCTACCTACTAAGAGTACTTGCCCCTCTCAACTTTCTTTCCTTCTTTCTTTCTTTCTCTCTTCCTTCCTTCCTTCCTTCCTTCCTTCTTTCCTTCCTTTCTTTCTTTCTTCCTTCCTTCCTTTCTTTCTTTCCTTCTTTCTTTTCCAAGACAGGGTTTCTCTGTATAGCCATGGCTGTCCTGGAACTCACTTTGTAGACCAGGCTGGCCTCGAACTCAGAAATCCACCTGCCCCTGCCTCCCAAGTGCTGGATTAAAGGCCCGGCCCCTCTCAACTTTCTACCTGTTTAAGAAGCCTTCCAGCCGGGCGGTGGTGGCGCACGCCTTTAATCCCAGCACTTGGGAGGCAGAGGCAGGCGGATTTCTGAGTTCGAAGCCAGCCTGGTCTACAGAGCGATTTCCAGGACAACCAAGGCTACACAGAGAAACCCTGTCTCGAAAAACCAAAAAAAAAAAAAAAAAAAAAAAGAAGCCTTCCCCAGGCATGTGAGTCCTGGGTGTGGAGAGACACAAGCCTGAGTGTAGCTGGTCTGAGGCAGTAGAGGGACGTTGTCAGCCCGAGAAGCCAA
Source organism: Mastomys coucha (assembly GCF_008632895.1). NCBI lineage: Eukaryota > Metazoa > Chordata > Mammalia > Rodentia > Muridae > Mastomys > Mastomys coucha. The sequence goes on along the minus strand of NW_022196906.1, from coordinate 38,653,179 downwards.
GCCCCACTTGAGACACATTGAGGCTGAGATGCATCTCGCTAGATCCAGGAAGAAGGTTAGGCTGTGAGGCGGACCCTAGTTGAGTGTCCTGGCATAATAATCATAGCAAATTCAGGTCCTGTTCATCAGACACTTGTATGGTCGGTACTCTGGATGCATCGGCTCATCTAGTTTTTGCCAAAAGTACGATATTTACACCTCCTTTATATATAAGGAAATTGAGGCTCAGAAAGCCTTTGCCCACAGTCTCGCAGCAATGACAAGGCAGAGCAGAGGGAGGGGCAGCCACTTGTGGAGAAGAGAACGGAAGAGAAACTAGCAGAGGCAGAAGGACAGGAAGCAGGAAGCTGGCTCTGACTGTGCACCAGGTGCTGGGCTGGCACTTGGCAAATGCAATCTTGGTTCGTGTCTATGAAACAAAGGAGACCACGTTCAGACAGGCGGTGGAAACGAAGGAAACCAGCCAAGGGAACAGACATTTGTAAGCCCAAGGTGCCACCAGCAATGATAGATATTACCAGAAGGTTAAGAAGGATGTGACCCAAAGGCCGTTTGACTTCAGGTCTGAGATTGAGTGGAGAGAAGGTTTTTCACCATGCAAGCAGGCAGAAGCCAGATTGCACAAGACCAAGGATAGGTGGGCGGGACAGAGTGTAGGCAGGTTGCTGTTTCCCTGTTACTATTTCCAGGGAAAGAAAAAGGGGGGTGGGGCATAGTACCACTGGAGAATGGCCAGGAGGAAACTGCTGAGATGGGTTTAGGGGTACACCAGGACCTGGGTGTGGCTCGCCTGCTGGACCCGCCCCCTCCTCCTTCCTACAACAGGAAATCACATTAGATTAGCATGTGTAAACCCTTCTGGCGCTCGCCTTACCTGGCCGGGTTCCCACCCTCCTTAGCACTCCGGCAGTCATCCCTGCCTTGCAGTGTGACATCAGCCCAGAGCGTAATGCTGTAGTGACAGATGCTGTCTTCCATGCCAGACTCTGCTGGATGCTCGCTCTGAATGGACTTTTTCTTTTCACACCTCTTCCCTCCCTCAGGTGTGGCAGAATACTCCTGAGCTCCAAGCCCCGCTGGCAAGTGACAAACGAAACTGTGTGCCTGTCCCTCCTCACCACATTGTAGCTTCCTAGCACAGGAGTGTAAGAGTGTATGACTCCTTTCTGAGTGTCAGTTCCTAGGACTCAGTCATTCTGCCACGAGCGAGCTCCTGTTCTGTGTCTGGCACATAGCTGTTGTTGTTGAAGGAGGATATAGATGTGGATAACAGAGGTTCGCATTCAGTGGTGGGAGTTCTGTGCTGAGGGTTTGTAGTGTCTGTTGTAATGGTCCGCAGTAGGTCTTGAAGGTTGGTTAGAAGTATGTCGTGCGTGTGGACAGGAGGGAGATGGTCCTGGGGTATGAACAGTGGGGCCATTAGGGGACAGTGAGAAGCTCAAGAGACTCCACCTAATTCAGTGTGGAAGAGGCTGTGAAGCAAGGATGGGGGGATGTGTTGGCAGCAGTGTGTGCCAGGACACAGGCAGCTGGTTCCCCACATCAGAGAAGGTTGTGCACTGGAGCTTTTAAAGCTCATCCCTCAACCCCGGGTCAGTTGAGTGGCAGGACTGGAGACTGGGGCAGGACCTTTAGGAGGCCAGAGCAGGGAATTGGGCCTGGAGTATGGGGAAGGACTCATGGGAAGAGTTTGCTAAGAGCTGTCACTTCTGAATTTGGTGGTTGGCATCATCCTCTCCTGGAGGACTTGGACTGATGGCTGAGGGTGGCAGTTGTACCATGTGATCAATGTTTGCCATTGCCTGTTTCCCTTCCTCCATACCCAGTGCTCACCTGCACCCTGATAGCTCCCCTCCCCAGTCTTCCCTGACTTTGAATGTTGTATGCTATGTGTGTGCTCCGTGCTGTTCACATGAGCCCAGTAGGGCTCAGTGTATTTCCATCCTCCTTAGCAACCCCGCCCCATCTTTTGTAGCTCACATTGGCCTAAAGCTCACTGTGTAGTCAGAACTGGTCTTGAACTCATCCTTAACACTGGGATTATTGATATGCACATATTCATCAGATGAACAACGTTGAACAACGTTCTTATTGCCAGTGGCAGCTAACACATTCTCCTGTTTGCCTCTTAAAGTGTCTTAAGTGGCCTTTCTGTTTCCAGGACATCTACGAATGTATACTTACATTAGGTACGTTTTATAGATTCATCCCCATACCTGTATACCTGTTCGCTGTTTCTTGGGGCAGGAGGGATGGCTTAGTGGGTAAGAGCAGCTGCTGGTCACATGAGGATCTGAGCACAGATCGCAGTACTCTGTAGGCCTGATGCATCCTTGCTACCGTAGTGCTGCGGCAGAGGGAGATGGGGAGTGCTGGGGTTTGCTGGCAGCCAACCCAGCTCCGGGTTCGAGAGACCCTATCTCAAGGGAATATGGTAGGGAATGACAGAGTTTCTCTGTGTAGCCCTGGCTTCTATAGACCAGGCTGGTCTTGAACTCAGAAATCCGCTTGCCTCTGCCTCCCAAGTGCTGGGATTAAAGGCGTGCTCCACCACTGCCTGGCTTCTCCTCTGGCCTCTTGAGTGTGTTTACATGGGTGTGCACATCTCATACATACACATATATGCCACACACAAATTCCGTATCATTTTACGTAACAGCAACTATGTAACATTCTTTCACATGGTACACTCTTATTAACTCATCTCCACTTGAGGGACGGTTAGTGTGCTTACATAAAACCCTGGCGACTATTGTAAATCTTTATGTAAGTTGGATAAATGATTTTTGTTGCTTGCTTGTTTCTTGACACAGGGTCTCATTATGCAGCTCTGTCTGGCCTGGAAGTTTTACTAAATAGACCAGCCTAGCCTCAAACTTACCTTTCTCTGCCTCCCGGGTGCTGAGGTCAAAGTCTTTCTAATCTATTTATTATTTGTATTCATGTTAAAATGTGTTTATTTTAGAGATATGTATTAGGTCAGATAGGCTGGTCAGGCGTTCAAAGCCCTCCTGCCACAACCTCAGCAATTGCGAGGGTGCCAGGTGCCTGCTTTGAATCGATGAGGTCAGGTCATCCGTGTGAGCCATGCCAGCTTTGCCTCCAGCTGTCACCATCCTCCTAGCGATTCTGTCTTACTGCAGATCTCTGCTTCACATTATCCCTGCCCTTAGGCTCCTCCTTTAGACTCCCATTTGGAGTCCTGTAGCCACTCCCCAGATGAGGAAGTGAGCTCCGGCTCAGACGCTCCAAGCTGTGTCAGGCTCAGCCCAGCCCTTATTCTTTTGCAGACAAACATGAGACGAAGCTGAAGGGGGTCATCTACTTCCAGGCCATTGAAGAAGTGTACTATGACCACCTGCGCAGTGCAGCCAAGGTGAGGCAGGGAGGATCAGAGTGTGGCTTCAGGAATAGCCACCAGGCAGGGGTGTCGTGGGCACAAAGGCTTTGAGCCTGCCCTCCGCCCAGGTTCCGGCTCTACTTCACTCTCCCTCTCTTTACCATTTGTCTCTTCCTTCCTTCCTCTTCCCCTGCCAGAAAAGGTTTTTCCACTTCACCATGGTGACTGAGGTACCCCCAACCCCACATGCCAATAACCAGAACTCCTCATATTAACAGTTCCTGTGCCCTTTGGCTCCTGACCACTGACTCCCTCCGTCCCTCTAACTTGTTCCAAGCCAGAGAAAGGAACAAGGGCTCCTGTGGATTGAAGCCCACTTGTTGCCTTCCTCTCTGGCCGGGACAGCTGGTGTAGCCCTGAGGGCAGAGACAGTACAGATGGGAGCTACGGGGTGGCTGGGGGGAAGTGCAGGCACTAGACTGGAGAGGGAAGATTGATAAAAGGTGACCTTGGAGGCTGAGCCAGCGACCCTTAGGCAAGTTGCCCTCTCTCTTGCCAGCCCTCAGACCTCACCTAACCCTGACCTATGCCCTCTGGGGTCTGGGCCACTGTCCTACTTACAGCCTTCTCCTGCCTCTTTTTGGCTTAGAGGAGAATCTGGTTCTCATTGGGACAACCCTTGTGACAGATTCTCTTGTATTAGCTTTGGAACTGAGGTATGCCCCTGTTGGGGTTGTGAGGGTTTAGAGAGCCTAGTACTGCCATGTGTTAGAATGCAAACCTATGGACCCTTGGGGACTGGGGTTTGGCCTGTTTGAGACTCTGCCTTAAAGTCAGGGCTCCCTGGGGACTTTGAGGAGAAAGTCAGACTAAGCAGGTGAATGGAACGTTCTAGGCATGGAGTCCCATCTTAGCACTTCCTTTCTTGCCTTTCAGAGTCCGAATCCGGCCCTCACCTTCTGTGTGAAGACCCATGACCGGCTGTACTACATGGTGGCCCCATCTGCAGAGGCCATGCGCATCTGGATGGATGTCATCGTCACGGGAGCTGAGGGCTACACTCAATTCATGAACTAACTACCATGCACCTCCTGGGATTCCCAGGTCAGCCCCAGAACTCTGTGCCCTGCCACCTGCTGCTCTGCTTGTCCCCGGAGACAGTGGCACATTGGGCATGGGCCGCAAAGGATCAGGATGTAGTTGAGTACCCCAGGGCTTTTGTGCAAGAAGACAAATTGTTTTATCAGGAGTTTGGTGCTTGGGAATCGGGCTCTGGTCCCTAAAGAGCCAGCAGAGAGGAAAGGAAGAGGGAGAGGCCTTCGGTACTGGGAGTCCAGAAGTTCAGGTTCCCTCCTGGGTCCAGCAGGCTGAAGAGGCTGCTGAGCTGCGCTCTTGGCTCTGTCCTGGCACCCACCCACCCCAGCTTGCTTTCTCTTTGTAAAGGACAAATTATGGTACCAGAATCTGCCAAAGATCCCCTTCTCATCTCATCCCCTCTGCAGGGGCTTGGGGGGGGGGTCCTAAGCAGAGCCACATGCAGATCTGGGGAGCAGCTCAGGCCTGCACATCCCACCCCTGGTCTGCCACCTCCTTCTCTCACCTCCCACTTGTCATTACTCAGCTCAAGGACCAGAGACCTCAAGTGTCATTCTCGAGGTCCAGCCCCATCGTCATGTTACAAGCCCGTCATCCTTGTCTCCATGGTGATTGCTTCATCTCCATGGTTACACACTAATTGCCATGGCCACTCTGTGGCTCTGCCCACTGCTTCTACTGTGGGCCACATGAGGGTACGCCATCATCTCTCCAACCCAGGCCTGGGGGCATGTCACATGGTAGGAGGAGATGGAATTCCTCCCAGCTGCAGTGTCTCCAGCCCCCAGCCCAGCCCTCTCCCTTTTACTGTGCCTTGCTTAGAGCCAGAAGGGATGACGTCCGGGGATCCAAGACCAGAGGAACAGCATCACTGAGGGGAGAGGAAGCTAAGAGGTCTGCCCTCCCATTCTGACAGGACTAGTTCCCCATAAGGAACAAGGGTAGCGCAGAGTACCTGGAAAGAAGCCTGAGTTGGGGGTGGGGCGGGCAGAAGCAGAGGCCCTGAGCTGTGGTAATCTCCCTTCAGTTTCCCAAAGGGATGGGAAAGCAGAATGGAGGATCAAGTCTCCAGCTGGCTGGCCTCAGCCTTGCGCCTTAACACTAAGCCACCTTCCCTGCCCTCCCCAGCACTGGGCCCTTAGTTGCTGGGCCTGGCTGGGTGTTTTGCAGTATTTGTAAGCATTTCAGCAGAATAATAAAAGCATTTTGACTATGTGCGTGAGTATGGAAGTCTGGACTGTATGTGGTACCCAATGGGACACTTTACGTATCAAGATTCAGTTCCTGCCCCGGTGAAAATTATAGTCTTGACCTTTTGGTCACTTCTTGGCTCAGTACACTCTGAGCAGGATTGGGGGGGAGGGGCGGGCGGGCGATGTGAGGGATGAGAAGGGAGTGGGGAACTGGAGTTTAATGAACCGTGAGCTGGGGCCAGGGGAGAAAGCATAGGAAGTGAGTCCATTCTTGTCCTTGTCACTGTAGCAGAATACTGAGAAGAAGGGCAGCTACTAGGCAGTGGGATCCTAGGGAAGCTAACTGGGTCCCTGAAGTCAGCTGGTCACCATAGCGGTCCAGAAGCATCAGGGCCAGTCCGTTTGTCCAGCCAAATCCTTCCTGTAGAGAGGCCAGATCACTGAGGCCCTCAAGCCCTGTTTGGGGGATCCCCTCTTCCCAGGGTTTCTGGCCCCAGGGGCACTCTGATGGTTACCATTCAAAATCTCTCCCATAGGCCCACTTACTGGGCATCTCAGACCTAAGGGGGACATGTATGCCCTGGGACAGCAGATCCCAGGAGTTGTCTGTAACTGGATCAGCTCACCCTAGCTTGCTCACCTGAACTTCATATTCTCCTCCTCCACCTGGATGTCCACCATTGCTGATGTCATACTGGGGACAAACACAGGAGTTATAGGTGGATACTGTCCCTAAGCCAGGGGACCCTAGCTATAAGAGTAACAGCCACTGAAGGAAAAGATGTACTGAGCTATTGCTCAGACCCTTGCAGTGCCCAAGAGTGGCCACCAGGGGGTTTGCACTGTATCTGCTTGTTCTGTCTTAGAGGCCTGATGAAGCCTGACAGTCCCCACTTCAACCATGGCATGAGAACCCGATGGCAGACACATACCCCAGCCAGCTCACCTTCTCATACATGGCTGACTTTTGGGAGTAGACTTTGAAGTTGGTTTTGATCCAGTTCTGGGCCAGCTGGAAAGCTACCTCCTGAGTCCGGGGTGAAGCTGACTTGGCCAAACCTAGACCCCCCACCCCAGATAAGGCCTGAGTATTCAGAGACCTCATCCTGGGCAGAAAAGCTTTGACCTTACTCTCCTCAAGGCAGGAAGATCTAGGCTCTCAGATCTCCTTTCTGGACCCGTGGACCCCATGTTCTTAATCCAGGGCTTGGGGTTGGCATGGAGAGGAGGGTGGGTCTCCCAGACAAGTGAAATGGGTCTATCAGCTGTCCCCTTTCATACCTCTAATGACCAGGTCCTGCAGTGGGGCCCAAGCATTGGGGAAGTCCCACTGCTGGCCTGTGTTACGAAGAGAGGTTGGGATCCCATACTGGTAGGTCAAGATCTTGCTGTCCTAGAAGGTTCCAGACATCGATGTGAGCGATGGCTGAAGTAGGAGCCAAGGACCCTGAGCCCTCAGGGAAGGAGGATCTATCCCTCCTGACCCTTCCCATCCTGTCTCACAGCCACTCCCAGTGGCCTCAGCAAGACTTGCAGGGAAGGGAGGGTCCTGCCTCCAGGATGCCAGGCCCTCCCGCCTGCCCACTGTCCCCTCACCTCTAAGTACTTCAGAGCCCTGTCAGCAACACTAGGGTCGGAGAAGCAGCCAGCCCAGAGTGGGGTGAGGTTGGAGGGATAAAACTCCAGGTTCTTCTTCCCCTTTTCCAAGTCGTAGTCGAACCAGGCACCCTTCTGCTCGTCCCACAGAATGGCCTCCATGGCGGCCAAGCGCTGGGCCCGCAGGTTCCTGTACTTTGTGGCCTCAGTGTTGTTCCCTGTGTGGTTCTACCTTTAGTCTCAGCAGGCAGAGCACTGGGCACTGCCCAAGGGTCCCTGGCTTTAGATCTCTTTACACTGGCCCCTTCCATATGTGGTGCCCATACAGACTAAGAATCCTAAGGATCAAGGACCATGATTCCCCAGTGGCCACTAGAATTCATGGCTCCTTGAACTAACAGCCCTGCTCTGCCCCCTGGGACTCGGTGCTCTGTCTCCCAGGTCCATCATTCTGATGGCTCTTGCTCTGAAGCAAGCCATCAGAGAGCTTCGGGGAATGGAGAGAGATCTGATGTATGCTCCAAAATGCCCCTCACAAAAGGGACAGCAATGTGAATATAAGTGTGGGGTCCTATCATTCTCTCTCTCTGTCTCTGTCTCTCTCTGTGTCTCTGTCTCTCTCTATGTCTCCATAGGAGTGAAGGCTTGAACTGGCTGAGAAGACCTACCTCCAGTTCCATGGCCAAGGCTGACGCAGGAGCCCACACTGGCCTGTCTCCTGTCACAGGGCACTCACCTAATCTGGAGTAGAAGTTACTCATCAGTTCCTCTGCTTGGCACAGGAACGCATTCAGGTCAGCAGGTACCATTTTGCTGGTTCGGATGCTGCTAAGCATATGAGGGTCTGGGCCTCCAACAAGCCAGCGTGAAGAGAAGTCCCAGCCAGACTCAGCCCCAGCCTTGAGCTCAGCCCACAGAGTCTCCCGGTCCCCTGTGAGAACAGAACAATAACCCCAGGCCACAACTGACCACAGGACCAAGCAGCCACAGATCAAAGCAGGACGGTCGCAGAGGCTCAGTACCCTTGCCCCATCAGTCCTCCCTCCTCCTGTTCCTGCTTACCTTCTGGCACAGAGTTTGCCAATTCTGCATCTTTCCTGTAGGACTCTGGCCTAGCCAAGAGAAGGACAACATCCCAACATTGGGAGGCGCTAAGCCCCTCTGCCAACCAGAAAGTTAGGTCGTCTTGACTTAGTTACCCTGGCCACCCATACACACAGCACAAGGGGGCCTAAGGCTGACAGGGTCCACATCTAATGAGCTAAGTCACCCCTCCATCTCGAGGTTCCAGAGATGCTCATATCAGAGGGAGCTGACGGCAAGCCAGTTTCTCACCTGGGTCCCCCATAAGGGACATAGTAGCGATTTAAGATATAGCTTTGTCCTCCTGAGACCACAGAGACAGTCCTGTTCACAGTCCAGAAGTCCAGTTCCAAGGCTAGAGTCCCAATATTCTCCCTGGATTGGAGCAAACGACACCTCAGCCCAGGTACAGAGCCATCGCCCTTGGCCCTGGGAAGTCTCCAGCACTAGCAGGATACCCACTGAAGGAAGGCGACATCCTTGGTGTGAGCCACATATCGATCCATCATGAGAGTCAGGAGTGGGGGGTGGCTCCGTTGCAGGTAATATATGCGTCCACCATTGGGGATATGTCCATAGCTGTGAAGAGCAACTCTGCTTAGATACCTTTTGGCCCAATAGCAAGGCCAAGGCAAGCCCAGCTCCCTGCCCAAGATCCCTTCTTACGTCTTCACCAGATTCAGAAAGTTCTGCAGCATACCCTTCACCGTTGAGGCCATCTCAGAGAGAAGCAGGCCTTCCATCACCCAGTACGAGTCCCTGTGAAGGAGCCAGCACTCATCAGCCAGCTTGCACCCTCGGCCCAGCACTCCCATGTTACAGGGTGTTGGCCCTGGATTCTCCACACCTCTGCCAGCCTCCATGAGCCCCTAGCCTTTTAGATGTGGGCACTCACCAGTAGTAGAATTCAACAAAGCGTCCTCCGGGTACAATGAAAGGGTGCTCTGAGTAGATCAGGGAGGACCGCTCGGGGTGGCTGAGGACTTCTGCTTTCATCTGGAATCAGGGAAGAGAGCCCAGCGGAGCCAAGCATCAGGCATGAAGGTAGAGGTTGCAGAGGGTCAGGGCAGACGGCCTGGCAGCCCTAGGTGAGGAGGCTGTGTCTCTTGTTCCTTTTGTTTTGCTGTGTGGTCTAGGCATGATTCTGGGAGTCTTAGTATCCTCACCCTCCACATGCTAGCATCTGAGCTCCTGGCTCAGCTTGGTGGTGTGCTGAAGCCTGGACCAATCAGCACAGCATCGGGCAGGTGACCACTGGCAATACCCATTGTTGTGACCCGGATGAAACCAATGCTATTTAAGGTCTCCCTTAATCCCGCCAACAACAACGCCCCCCCCCCATGCCACTTGAAACTAAACTTGGAAGGTGGAGCACCCTCTCCCTCCCAGTCCCCCTCCCAGGATAATGAAACCCATGGCCTCTCCCCAGGGATAGTTGAGATCGGGAACAGTGAGGACTGGCAAGGGGCCCCTCCTTTGGGCCCCCCCCCAATGCCACTTGAAACTTAACTTGGAAGGTGGAGCACCCTCTCCCTCCCAGTCCCCCTCCCAGGATGATGAAACCCATGGCCTCTCCCCAGGGATAGTTGAGATCGGGAACAGTGAGGACTGGCAAGGGGCCCCTCCTTTGGGGTCCTTCTTCAACCTGTTCCTGCCAGTTAGTTCTAAGTGCTTAGGGGAGCGTTTAGCTCCTCAATCATTGTGAGCAAGGAGCAGGATCGGGGTCAGGTATGTTTCTACTGGAATGGCTGGTCCTGGGCAGCCTTAGGGCAGACTTCCAGGCAGGAAAGAGAGTCCCTCAGCACTAGGCTGAATACAGGCTAGCCACATGCAGCCAAAATGACTGTCCTTGGGACTGAGCCTGGCCCAGAAGCTCCGGGAGAGAGGCAAAGGACATACCTCCCCATCCCACCCCCACTCCACCCCCTCCATGCCCTTCCTGGCTGCAGAAGGCAGCCCTGCCTAGCCCTCGGGCAGCAGGACAAGCTAGGTTAGTGTGGGTGGATGTGAGGGGTTAGAAGCAGATGTTCCCTTCTGAAGTCAGAAGAGCATTCTAGAAGGCTTCTATTTAGAGCTCGGGGGTGTGGGCTGTGTTCTTAGGCAATATCTGTGCTTCCAGGCACTGTGGGTCCCAACAGGCAGGGCTCTGAAGATCCTGTCCCTGGAGCAGTCAGATAGGCCATAAAGCAGGCCCAGGCCTCTGCTACCTTCTTTCCCAGCTTTTTCCAGATCTTGTGTAGCTCCTCCGCCCAGACACGAAGCTTGGCATCTGAGATCTTCTGCAGGAACTGAGGGCTAGAAAAGATGGTCCCACAGGGTTTGTGGAGGTCACCCCAAGTGAGGGGCCCTCTCCTGTCTTCTCTCCTGATCAATACCTGTCCTTCCAGTCCTCTGGGGTCCAGGACTGCAGCTCCTGCCCCACGGGCTGGAAGTAACTCTGGACAAATTCCTGAAGCTGTTTCTTGGGGATGCTATGGTTGTGGACCATGGCCAGCTCACTGAACTTCTGTAGGACTTCGTCTGGGCGACATTGAGGGTTGGTGGGTGCGATGAAACCCACCCCAGAGAAGCCCATGCTTCTCCCTCAGAACAAACCAAGGTGGCTTTACCTGGAGATGTAGCCAGTGACATATCCACAAACTGCTTGTCATCTTGGTAGAGCTGGGCCATCTGAACTTGGTGAAGGAGCTCTCCATGGCAGTAGATCTGGCTGTAGAGAGAGTCGGAGTGGTAGTGGTCAGAAGAGAGGGCTGGGGTGTGGGACAGATAACTAGTTGTTGTTGATGGTGATGCTGATGGTGATGGGGATAATGATGATGATATTGGATATCATGCAGCCCTGACTGTCATTGAACTCGATATGTAGACCAGGCTAGCCTCTAACTCAGAGATCCACTTCTCTCAGCCTCCAGAGTACTGGGATTAAAGCCATGCAACACCTCTAAGCCTGTCTGTGGAAATGCCTTAATAAATCTTTCCAAGCTGGTTATGGTAGAATATGCCCTTAAAATGTCAGGACTCAGGAGTCAGAGGGGGCAGGGCAGGCAGATCTATGTGAGTTAGAGACCAGTTTGGAACATATCAAGTCCCAAGCTAGACACAGCTACATAGTGAGACCCTATCTCAAAAAAGAAAAAAAAAAAAAAAGCACTAGATAAAGAACCTCAGGCCAAGGGTGTCTTAAGGGAACTTCAAATTCAAGAAACAAACAAATGAGACCATTGGGCTCATTTTCTTTTCTTTTCTTTCTTTCTTTTCTTTTTCTTTTTTTTTTTTTTTT
>NW_022196906.1:38617127-38641556 GCF_008632895.1 Mastomys coucha | reverse complement strand
GCTGGCCTCGAACTCAGAAATCTGCCTACCTCTGCCTCCCAAGTGCTGGGATTAAAGGCGTGCACCACAACTGCCGGGCTTCTCATTTTCTTTAAAAGGATAAAGTACGGGCTAGTGAAATAGCTAGGGCAATTAAGAGCACTTGCTGCTCCAGAAGACCTAAGTTCAATGCTCGGTGCCCACAAGGCTGCTCACAACTGTCTGTAACTCTTGTTTTAGAGTTCTTTGATGCTGCTTCTGGCCTCTGTGGGCACCAGGTATACAAGTGGTGGATGGATGTACATGCAGATCAATTTTTAATTAAAAAAAAAAAAGAAAGGGGGTGTGTGGGAAAGAATACAGTTCCAGAGGCCACCAGTGGTCCCAGTGACATCCATTAAATGGGCATACAGGGACCTGAACCCGTGTGCTCTGGAAGTCTCCTCTGTGGTCCCTTATTGTGTTACTTGTTTATGTCTAAGACAGGGGTCTCACTCTGTAAACTAGGCTGGCCTTGAACTCACAAAGACCTACCAGCCTCTGCCTTTTGTTTTGTTCTGTCCGGGGTTTTTTTTTAGATAGCTCAAGCTGGTCTCAAACTCTGGATCTCCTTGCCTTTCACAGCCTACTGGGTACTGAGATTTACAAACCTGGGACACTGAGCTCAGCTGGAACTTTCTTTTAATGAGGAGAAGTGTTCAGAGGTAAAAGATTTACTAATTAGAGCAAGCAGATCTCTCCCCAGGGGCTTGCGGGGAACAAAGGTTAGAAAAGGGAAGAAGAAAGGCAGGTCAAGTCGATGAATAATGCCAGGTAATGGCGGGACCCAGCCTGGGGCGAGCAGTGCACTGCCCCAGCAGGGAGGGCCTCCTGATTATTTAATGCATATTGAGGCCAAAGTAGTTATGGGCAACACCCTTCACCCCAGCTGCCAGAGCTCAAGGGACATCTCCCACCCTTCTGCCATATTTCCTAGGCTTACAACATACAATATGCACCCTGACCTCCCTTGCTGCAACCGTCAGAAGACACGCCCCTTGGGACACCAGGAAGGATGGTTAACTACTCTTCTGAGGACCACTTGTGTCTTCCCTTTAAGAAGGCCTGGGTTCTGTAACATAATGATGCACTATGGGGACCCATTTGGGCCCAAGATCTTTGAACTGAGACCGTGTGACTGATTTTGTTCCCAACCAACATGAAACCCAGAAAATAAAGCTCCTCCCTCTCTCTCCCTCCCCCCCCCCACCAGGCAGCCATGTCTGCACACCGCATTTCTCTGTAATTTTCACAGACTTGGCTATAAGGAAGCTGACCATCACTGCGATGGGGGTGGGGTGGGGTGCAGGCATCACTGGTAAGCTTTCACTACCTAGTGTAAATAACTCATTTAATAACACATTCGTACTGGGAGCTGGAGCAGGAGTATCTTCTGGACAGAGTGCCAACAGAACAGACTGGCCCAAGAACTGTAGTCATTTCTGAACTCAGTAGTTTTATTGCATTTGTCTACAGCACAATAACAGACCAAGGAGATCAATCAAGCTATTGCAAAACACATCCATAGAGGTTATTAAGTAAGATTGATCGTTTCTTTAAATCTGTCTCTAGTCTTAATGAATGCCTTCAAATACTGCCATACACCAACTGACCAGCACTGCACCTTTTATGTAAGTTCTATGGTAAGTGGAAATGTCCAGACATATGGGATGGTGCTGTTATAAGAGTCTTAGCCAGCTGGGCTGGAGAGTCGGCTGATCAGTTAAGAGCATTTGCTGGCCGGGCAGTGGTGGCACACACGCTTTTAATCCCAGCACTTGGGAGGCAGAGGCAGAGGCAGGTGAATTTCTGAGTTCGAGGCCAGCCTGGTCTACAGAGTGAGTTCCAGGACAGCCAGGGCTACACAGAGAAACCCTGTCTTGAAAAACAAAACAAACAAACAAAACAACAACAACAAAAATATATGGGGGGGGGGAGGAAGGAAGGGCAGGCAAGCAAGCATTTATTGTTCTTGCAGAGGACCTGGGTTCTGTTCCAAGTACCCACATGGTGGCTCTCAACTATCTCTGACAGCAGTTTCAGGGTATCTGATGCCCTCTTGTGGCTTCCATAGGCACTGCATGCATGTGATACACTTCCATGCAGGCAAAACACTTCTAAACATAAAACAAATGAACAAACAAACAAATAAAAAGCATGGCCCAGGCATGCTGGCAAATGTCTTTTTAAAAAAGATTTGTTTGTTTGTTTATTATGTATACAGAATTCTGCCTGCATATACGCCTGCAGGCTAGAGGAGGGCACCAGATGTCATTATAGATGATTATGAGCCACCATATGATTGCTGGGAATTGAACTCAGGACCTCTGGAAGATCAGAGAGTGCACTTAACCATTGAGCTTTCTCTCCAGTCCTGGTAAATAAATGTCTTTTAATCCTAGACACGGGAGGATCTCTACGAGTTTGATGCCAGAGTGTTCCTCATAGTGAGTTCCTGGAAAGCTAAGGCTACATAGAAAGACACTATATCAAAACAAACAAACAATCCAGAATTAATTAATTAAAAACAACCTGGGTCAAGACCAGGATAACTGTGATGTGGACAGTTCGGTTTTGATACTCATCAGGTTCCACGTGTTTAAGAGAGCCATCTAATAAAGCCACTCTCACTCAGATGCCAGCTGTAAATTTGAGGATCTCTGTGCTATTCAAGGTTTGGAGTAGCTGGTTGCATATTGCATGGGAATTCTTACTGATATGCACAGCTTCATTTCCTTGCTTGGGAACCACCCTGGCTTCTGGCACTTGTAGCTTCAGTCATGCTATTGGGACCTTGGCATCGTGGAAGAGAGAGCAAGCTCAGGTGACAAGAAAACAACAGCTGTACTGTCCCCTCCCCCCACAGGAAGAGTTGGCTAGTCAGGCCAGGCTCTCCTGGTCTCTGAGCCACCAGAGAAGCAGAGGCTGTCCTGTAGGGCTGCAGGAATGCTGGCACACTCGAGTGAAAGTGTGCAAGGCTGCTCATCTCACGTTATCTGTCGCTTTGCTCCTGCACAAGACAAACGCCTGTTCCTGTTCCCTCCTCTATCCTCATTCAGGGTCTTATCCTGGAGCAACCCTGAACTAGATAGAAGCCAAGGGTGACCTTGAACTTCTATTCCTCCCACTCCCACCTCCCCTGAGTGTGGTGATTATAGGAATGGACCACACTGCCCCATTTAGGCAGTGCTAAGGAGCAACTTCCTATCTGCTAGGCTTCTATTCTACCACCTGAGCTATAGCCTCAAAACCTTAACGGCAACTATTTTTCCATTATCTTCCTGCCTGACCATTATGATCCAGGCCATTAGCCCGGACTCCAAAGTTAGTAAAAAACCCAAACTCAGTGGCAGAGTCCTGATTCAGCCCGTGGAGTTGGTTCCATATTTCCTTCAAACAATACAGCTTGCTACAGGTTCAGCTTGGAGTAGGCACGCATAAAACACACTGTGGGTTCCTTGAGAGTGTCCACAGGGCACAGGCCTCTTTCCAAGAGCATTTATTTCAACACTGACCAGGCTGCCCTAGTCTTTCATGCGTCAACAATATTTCATGGCCTTTACTTTTAGGGGAAATTTCAACCAATATCTAATAGCTACTGATTACCTTGCCAGCCTGTAATTCTCTAGTTCAAAGTATCAGCAATTATGAGGGGAAGGTGTTCAAAGGCTGCTGCTCCTCGGATGGTGAGCAATCCCTTTGGGCGTGCCTATAATCCCACACTCCAGTGGATGAGGGAGGAGGGCAAAGAGGCAGGAATTAGCCCGGACTGCACAGTGAGACTCACAGAGTCATCTCCTCCTCCATTATAGTTTTAGTCTTTGAGACAGAGTCTCACATAGCTCAAGGCAGCCTCCAACTTGCTATGTAGCTGAGGACAGCTTGCAGGCTGACTGAATTTGTAATTCTCCTGCCTCCACCTCCTGCTGGATGAGAGGTAGGGGCCACCATGCTTTGCTTATGCAGGGCTGGGATCAAACCCAGGACGTTACTCATGCTAGGGGAGGGCCTCTACAGACAAGCTACATCCCATGTCCCACTTGTATATATGCTTTAAGCTTGAAAGAGAGAGAGAGAGAGAGAGAGAGAGAGAGAGAGAGAGAGAGAGAGAGAGAGAGAAAGCAGATGGGTGTGGAAATCTGAGTGAAGCTACCCAAGGATACAGAGAGGGTGTTAGGGTGTTGGATCACTTGGAGCTGAAGTTATAGTCAGGTGTGAGCTGTCAGGTATGGGTGCTGGGAACTGAACTCCAATCCTCTGGAGGAGGTGCATGTACTCTTAAACACTGAGCCAGCTCTCCAGCTCCTGTTTGTTCCTGCCTTGAGCATCAGGGAGTCAGTTCCCTAGGAATTAGATTTGTCATCTCAAAATCCCATCATTAACTTACCACAGCAGAACTATTCTGTTTGGGGTTTTGTTGTTTTTGAGACAGGGTCTCTCTGTGTGGGTCTAGCTGTTCCGGAACTCCCTTTTAGACCTGGCTGGCCTGGAACTGACAGAAATCCTCCTGCCTCTGCCTCCTGAGTGCTGGGATTAAAGGTGTGTGCCAAGACTCACACAAGTATTCTTCAGTTCCAAAGTGGTCACCCAGGTGACCTGTGCTCACCCAGGAATGAAAACTTCCTCATCACCTGATCTTTTGTCCTTCCTTGTTCTAAATAGTCCCCTAAGGGTTTTCTCCTAAAACTCACACTAACACTAACTACAATTTAATTCTGGGGCAAACCACCTGGAGATGTGCAGATTCCACACACAGGTTAAGGGACTAGCCAGCCCTTCCTTTATGAAAAGGCAACCATAAGCTTTGGGGAGCCTCATTCCACCTGCAATTCTGATCAACTGTGTACAAATGTGGAGGTTCCCATAATCCCTTCAGATTCCATAATTTGCTAGAACCCAGAATCCAGGAAACTACTATCTATACCTGTGGCTATATTTTTTTTTCTTGTTTTTGCTATTTGTGGCAGGGTTTGTCTGTGTAGCCCTGGCTGTCCTGGAATTTGCTATGTAGACCAGGCTGGCCTCAAACTCAGATACTGGTCTCCCTCTGCCTCGTGAGACATTAAAGGCATGTGCCACCATGCCCAACTGATAATATTTTTTCTTATTGAGAGCAAATCAGGATGAGCCAAATAAAGACACATATGGGTAGAGGCAGGGAGAGTCCTGATCACTGTGACATTTCTTACTGGGGAACCACGACGATTCACCCTTCCAACCCACTGCTTGTCTCCAACCAAAAAGCTTCACTAGTGTCTGAATTTAGAGTTTTGGTCAGGGTCTCATTACAAAGAGCCCAGCTAACTGAGTCACTGGCCATGTGATAGAATCTTCCACATACAGGAACCTCCCTTTTCCTGAAGGTCAAATGGTATCTTGTGACTCAAAGGTCCAAGTTTCTAAACACCTTCTTGTGTTTCTGAGTGCCGGTCCTCATCCTGAGTCATGCTAGAAGCTCCTAGGGACAATGCCACAAATCGCTTTGTCTTTATAAGCCATAAAGGCCTATGCTAAGCAACAAAGGCAGTCTTATCCCTTGAGAAATTCCAAGGGCTAAGAAATAACTTGCCAGGAACCCAAGAGGAAGGCCATTCAGATTCTTCATCATAGAGCAGAAAAGTACCATGTTCCCAACCCCACATCGCCAAGTCCCAGAGCCACCTGAGAAAACAGGGCTAAGACATCAGAATATGTGCCTGATGAGTGTTTACCTGGGTCTTGGAGCTCAATGGTGATCCTAGGCTAATTCTGTCTTTTTGGGGGGAGGGTGGTTTCAAGACAGGGTTTCTCCGTATAGCCCTGGCTGTCCTGGAACTCACTCTGTAGACCAGGCTGGCCTCAAACTCAGAAATCTGCCTGACTCTGCCTCTGCCTCTGCCTCCCAAGTGCTGGGATTAAAGGCATGCACCACCACCACCCAGCTAATGTTGTCATTTGTGATGGGGGCAATAGGCCACCCAATATCAGTTTAATCTTTGGAGACCTATAGGGGTCTCTAAAGGATCTTAAGAAACTCAATATGAAGACTCAGGGGTGCCTCCTGGCTAGTGGTACTTCAAGTGCATGTCCTCTGGGAAGAAAACTGCTGGAAGTTTGAGTTTCTTCTCTCCTGGCCTCTACCCTATACTTCTGTGCTTTCAATGGCTTCCATCCACAAGCATACATGTGACTGTCCAAGTAGACCACTGACATGCTCTCAGGGACAAACAGCAGCGCTCATGCTGGACACTCTGCAAATAGCCCAACAGGACACAAGAGACTGGATCATCGAAGAGCTGCTCTGAATTCCTGCCTACTTCTGAGCAAACAAGTCCTGATTATTCCAGATCCTTCCTGGCCTTCCAAACTCCACAACTGGGCACCAATTCACAGCTCAGTCTTCATGCATACCTATTCGACTCCTCAGCCCCACCCCCGACCCCAGTCCTGCCACCGCAGGGCTTGGTCTCCTTTCCTTAGAGCTATCTTCACTTCGCGTAGCCTGGTTCTGCTTCTGTCCAGGCCACATGGGACTCTGTGACCCTTGGAGGACACCTCAGAGCCTTGTTCCTGCAGACTCTTTGCCCTGCTCTCCCCTTCTGTTCAAAGATGGCTCCTTCCACATTCTGTCGCCCTGTTGCCTCCTTTGAGACTCCCCTTTCTGCTTGCGCCTTGCTCACTTAGCTTCCTGGCTTCTCTTTGCTCTTCACCATCCTAGGCCCTGTTTTTACCCTTCTTGCAAGACCTAGTGGTGTGGGGGTGGAGCGAGGGCTCCGTGTGAATTCATGTGGAAGAGAGAATGACAGTTCCATAACCAGGAGGCAGGGTGGCACCCCCATCTTTGTATTTGCTGGTAGAAGCTAAGGCTCAGAGGAAAGAATCAACTTTCCCTGGGACACAGAAAGAGCAGTAGGGTATGCTGAACCCCATAAGCTCTTGACAGGACCTAGACTGCCCTCACACTGGTATAGGAAAGGTTTGTTAGAACAGTGGAGAGAACAGCTCTGCTGGCCAGCAGCATGGAGAGCATGCTTTGGTCAACAGCTCTGGAGTCATATATAGGGCCACCTCAGAGTTCCAAGCTTGTTCCAACACAGTGAGTTTGGTGTCTGGTTTTGATCCTTCTGTCTCTACAAGCCTGGCTTCTACCTTCTTTATCCTCTGAGAAGCTGGCCCTCAGAGGGTGAGCTCTCATCCCAGCCTTCCACTCTTGTCTTCCTCCCCATACCCAGCTTCTCCACACCCGTACCTCTCACAGGGTGGTGGCAGGGCCTCCTGGGACCTAAGTCCCAGCCCCAGCAGAAGCAGCAGGTGCAGCTCCCAGGTCATCCTGGGCACAGTGCCTGGAACTGAATGAGCAAGACCTGGCACCTCTAGCTTGCTAAACACGGCCTGCCTCACTTGCCTACCCGGGTCAACCAAAGTCCAGGCCATGAGGTGTGGCTGCCTGAGGTGGGATGTGTGTTTCAACTTCTTGTGGACTGCTTACTACTTCTGCCCTCCAGCCGCAGTGGTCACTACCCCTTCAGCCATTTTCTCCCATTTCTCAATTCTAACTGGTGTTACACACTCAGGGACTTTCCTCAGAGCCATATAGGTGGACACCTAGGGCCAGGGCCATAGCTGAGGTCACCTAAGTATGATTTAGACACCAAGTCTGTGTGTGGCTCCCCATTCACTAATGTCAGAAGGGGCCATTTCTTTTACCATTTTAAACAGAGTGGCTCAAGTCTTCTCCAATGTGATGTCAAACTCACTGTTATCTATAGGAAATCCTGTGAGGACACAGGACAGCCTCTCAGGGAATGGGCCAGGAAGCCCCACCATAAGATGATATCTGCACTAAGTCTTGAGGAATAGTCAGGAGGCCATTCTATCACATGAGACATCCAGAGACTTGGTACAGCGGTTGTGTGACAGGCTGGAGGGCCGTGTTGGTACCAGTTAGTGAAAAGGTTTTGCCAAGGAGCTGGAGAAATGGCTCAGAGGTTAAGAATATTGGCTGGCCGGGCGGTGGTGGCGCACGCCTTTAATCCCAGCACTTGGGAGGCAGAGGCAGGTGGATTTCTGAGTTCGAGACCAGCCTGGTCTACAGAGTGAGTTCCAGGACAGCCAGGGCTACACAGAGAAACCCTATCTCAAAAAACCAAAAAAAAAAAAAAAAAGAATATTGGCTGTGAAGAGGTCAGTTCAGGAACTTTGATAAATTCCACCAGACCCCTCCCCTCCTGGAAGAGAAAGGTCATAGAGCACATAGGTACCCCTCCCCTCAAGAAGGGAAAGGCTAATTACATTCCTTAGACCACAGTGGGGAACCAATTGCTGACCACCTGCAGATAAGGGAAGCCAGAGCAGTAAGTAGACACTTTCCTCAGAGCAAACAGACCTTTGGCCCCCTGCAGACAAGGAAAGCCCTTGCTATCTCATTCAGTAAGGACCAATCAGTTCTGCCAATCACAGGTGCCTAGTGGCTGTTGCTCTATTCTACCCCTGAAAGCCAAATAAAAACTGGCCAAACAGGCTGCCCAAGGTCCCTGCCTCTTCTTCAGGTGCAGGGCGACCCCTGTGCACTGGAACAATAAATTCTCTTGCTTTTGCATCAATCCCTGGCTCCTTATTGTCATTTGGGGGGTCCTAGGTAAGCTAAGGCTCGTCAGAGTCTTATATTTGGTGCATGGGCCCAGAATTCGACCCCTTGTGGGGACACACCAGAGAGCAGTGAATCAGAGGTCTCGAGCAGGTACTGCAGTTCTTTCTTGTCTTGCTGTTTGTCAAAGTCTGAGTCTGTAAGTCTGTTTGAACTTTCGGTTTGCTTGCAAGTGTCTGGGGGCTCAGACAACCTGTTGCTCCAAGACCCTCCTCCTCCATATCCCCCTACCCTTGCCCCCACAGCCCCCACCTGTGCCAGCACTAGCTCCAGGATCCTCAGCCCATATAGGACCCGGGCCATAGTACCCCCTTTACTGGAGGGAGGAAACCCCCAACTTCCCAGTCCCACCATGGGGACCCAAAGTCCAAGAGCCATCTCCTCTGATACCACAGTGGCTCTCCCACTGAGGGCATATATGTCTTTAGAAAAGGGTAATCAGGCTATGCAATATTGGTCCTTCTCTTTGGCAGACTGTACAACTGGAAGGCCCAACCCCTCCCCCCCCTTTCCAAGGGGTAGATTAATCTCTTTGAGACTGTTTTATTTACTCATCAGCCCACCTAGGATGATATCCAACAACTCATGAAAGTGTTCCTCACAACCGATCAAAGAGAGATAATGCAGGAAGCCGGAAAGACACAGGGGCACCATCAATTGACCAGGTTGTCGTCAACTTTCCTGACTAGACCTGACTAGACCTGACTGAGACTTTACTATGGCAGAAGGTAAGGGGGACCACCTGAAGGTCTACAACCAGACTCCATTGGCAGGTCTCAAGGGAGGCCACACAATGACCCACAAATTTGACCCAAGGTATGTGAGGTTAAGCAGGGACCAGATGAATCGCCTGCAGCCTTTCTAGAGCAGCTCATGGAGGCAGTCTGCCAAAATATACCCTATGACCCCAGCAGCAAGGAGCATAAAGCTACTGTGACAGTGGCTTTTATAGATCAGGCTAGTAGAGATATCAGGAAAAAGTTTCAGAGGCTAGAAGGATTACAGGGTAAGCTGTTGAAGAATTTAGTGCAGGTTGTTGAGAAAGTCTACCATTACAGAGAGACAGAGGAGGAAAAGGAGCAGAGAAAGAGAAAGAAATAAAAGCAACAGGAAAGGAATTTACAGAGAATCTTGGCTATAGTTGTTAGGGAAAGCAGAGAAGAGACTCCAACCAAAGAGAGACAGAAAACCCCTTGAAAAGAACCAGTGTGCATATGGCAAAGACAGAGGCCACTGGGCCTGAGTGTGCCCTAACAAATGGAAGCCAGGTGTGGGAAATCTCAGGCCTTGGGGAAAATGCCCTAGGGGAAGACAGCAACTGGGGAGAACAGGGTTCAGACCCACTCCTCGAACTCAGGATAACTCAGAGTAGAGGGGAAACCCACTCAATTCTTGGCAGACACAGGGGTCCTGCCATGCCCACTCATCTACTCCAGTCATATCCAAATTATCGGGGGTAAAAGCCTGATTAAAGATGAGAGGCGTTATAGCCCCAAAAGGGAGTTGGTGCCTCCTGGGTAATCAGACAGTTGCTGGTATCTCCTAACTCAGACGTGTTCCAGATTAGTCTTTCCAATCATCAACATGCCCTCATATTTAGGCATAAAGGTACCCCAAGAAATGATTCGTAAATGGCTAAAGTCGGGCATTGTTTCCTGGCCAGCACAACGTTTCCAACCTATCCTAGTTTAATACCAAGCTGTCCTTAGCTTGGAATTTCTCTCAAGGAATCTGTCTTGCCAGAGCTAGCAACAGAGGTCAAGCACATTCCTTAGGGCAGTCCCACAATAGGTAGTTCACAATAGTTTAGAACTGTTTTACATACTAGAGAGTAATGAAGGGCTTCCACTCAAGGACATTAGCTAGTAGTGTTAGGTTGGAACTCCCCACTGCTTGCCTCCAGCAGGACCCAGAGAATTAGCAGAAAATGCTAGATCAGATTCTCCTAGTCCTTGCCTCCAGCAGAACCAGAGAATTAGCATAGAAATACCAAATTAGTCCCAGCAGGAAGGGCACCATTGCTCTTCCACCGGCTTCACAACTAGATACGTGATCTTGGTCAATAAGGTCACTGACCTTGATGTGACTGTCACCTGCCTACATGACTCTGCCCTGCTTTCTATATACCATATAAGCCTGCTTTTCACTTTACATAGGAGGATTAGCACTAGGACTCGCACGAGGACTCGCACTTGGGGACTTGCGTTGGGACTGGCTCTGTGACTAGAACCAGAATTTAGATGGATTAGGACTCAGACTCATGCAGTCCGCAGTCCCCCGGGACCAGAGCGCTTGGGCCTGGGGGGATGCAGCACCAGTCCAGAGGAGATAGCTGCTGCTTTAGACCCAGTGTGTTTTAGATGGCCTCAAATGTACCTTAACTGCTGAGCTGCCAGATTTACCATCTCTCTTTTGCAATGACTGTAAAAGTCTGATGCCATTTTTAAGAAATACATTCAAATGCTGTACTTCATGTGTCATCTCTGCTATCATTTCTTCGCCTACACCTTGTTGACCTGAGTAGGACCCCGTTTCTCCCGCAGGTTGAGAGAGGCCCAGATCAGCTGGCCTGTGGCAGGGTCCAACACTCGGTCTTCCTCCAAGGTGACAGGCCAGTCTCCAAAAAAAAAAAAAAAAAAGGAGCCACTGACACCAAATGTATTCATGGACTAACTGAAAAGCAGTAGACCTAGGGATGGGCCAGGTATCCCATTCATTTATGGTCATCCCAGACTGTCCCTACCCTCTGCTGGGGCAAGGCTCACTCTCCAAGATGGAGGCTCAGATATATTTCCTGCCCAAAGGGTTGCAACTAACTGGCCCAAAAGGAGAGCCCATGGGTGGAAGAAAGACCTCTCTGACTGACCCCTGCTGGGAGCCAAGGCTATCTGCTTTACAGACCAGAGCATTTTTCTCTATGCTGGTCAGAGATGAATGGGTGTTGCTGTGGTGGATGGCTCAAATGTCATCCGAGTAGAACCTCTATCCATGCCTCCTGTAAGAGAATTAACATCTACATGGATAGCAGGTATGCCTTTGTCACAGCCCATGCCCATGGGGCTATATATCAAGAGAGAGGACTGCTCACATCAGAAGGAAAAGAAAAAACAAGCAGGAAATCTTGGGTCTCGTGGATGCCCTGATGAAGCTGGCAACTGTGAGTATCATTCATCGTCCAGGACAGATGGGAAGAGACTCAGTGACCCAGGGCAATAACCAGGCAGATCAAGTGGCTTGAGAGGTGGCTATGCAGGAGCCTATCCTGGTTATGGGCCTGCAAGAAACACCTGCTAGGAAATAGGACTGGACTAAATGATGGCTTCCTTTATAATATGTGGAAGAAGAAAGGACTCAGATTGCTAGCCACCCTACCAACTATTTCCTAGAGACAGAAGGGCAATGGCACACACATGAAAGAAGCCTATACTCCCTAGAAAACAAGCAAAAGACTTACTAGGCTAAAATGCACAGATGGACTCATTTAGGAGATAAAAAGCTTGTCCAAGTAGTTAAAGGACCTAAAGTATATATCATAGACCTCTGGTTTGGGGCCAGAGAGATAGTAGAACAGGGTAAGGTATGCCAGCAAGTGAATGCTTATGCAGCCAAGAGTAAACAGGGCAAAAGACCTAGGGGAGAATGGCCTAAAGTATATTGAGAGGTCGATTTTACAGAAGTTAAGCCAGGAAAATATGGTTACAAATACCTTCTAGTGTTTATAGATAATTTCTCTGGATGGGCTGAGGCTTTCCCCACAAAGTAGGAAACAGCTACCATGGTAGCCAAAAAGAAATAAGAGGAAATTTTCCAGAGGTTCAGAGTGCCCAAGGTAATTGGATTGGACAATGATCTTGCTTTTGTCTCTAAGGTTAACCAGCGATTGCTAATATTGGGAACTAATTGGATCTCCATTGTGCATACCATCCCCAGAGCTTAGGGCAGGTAGAGAGAATGAATAGAACCCTAAAAGAGACCTTAACTAAATTGACCGTGGACATTGGCTCCGACTGAGTGGTGCCCTTCCCTTTGGACCTGTTCCGAGCCCGGAACACCCCCTATCATTTTAACCTGACCCCTTCTGAGATCCTGTTTGGTACCCCAACTCCCTTGGTGTCCTCTGGGCCCTCCTGGAGGTATCCCAACTCACTGATAGGAACCTCTTCTTGAGGCTCCAAGCCCTTTAGTCAATACAACATGAGATTTAGCCAAACTGTCTGCCTTAAATGCTCCAGGGATGCCCGAGACCCCTCACCACTACCAGACTGGTGACTGGATCTATTTAAGGAGGCATTGGGCACAGTCACTAGAACCTCAGTGGAAGGGAGCCTTCCTGGCACTGCTAGCCACTCCCACAGCCCTCAAGGTGGATGGCAATGCAGCCTGGGTGCATACTTCCCATGTGAAACCTGCAGACGCCCTGCTCCCCAGAGACCCCCACCCCACCCCACTGGATGGTACAGAAGATGGACAATCTGCTCAAGCTCAAGCTCTCTCCACCTTGATCATGACTGTCTTTGGATTCTTGTTCCTTCCCCCATCTTATGTGCCCATCCACCAAACCTGTTACATCATTCACTGTCTCTCTTCAGTTGGGGTTGAGGGTGGCTGGAGCAGCCACTGGGGCCTCTGCTTTGGTCTTACAAGAGGAAAATTATGACAGTCTGAGGGAAGCCATTGATTTAGATGTAGAGAGAATAGAAATTTCTTTCAGTCACCTTCAAGAAACATTGACTTCATTATCAGAAGTAATACTTCTGCTAGGAGGGCTGTGTGCTGCCTTAGCTGAGGAGTGTTGCTTTTACATAGACCATCCTAGGGTTGTTAAAGATTCAATGGCCAAGGTGAGAGAAGGGCCAGCCAAGTGGAAGACAGAGAGAGAGAGTAAGCCAAGGTTGGTTTGAATCCTGGTTTAACAATTCCCATTGGTTCACCACCCAGATCTCCTCCCTATTAGGGCCCTTAATCATCTTATTTTTACTTCTGACTTTTGGCCCCTACATTTTGAACTACTTGATCGCTTTTGTTAAGGAATGCATAGGTACAATACAGCTAATGATCTTAAAGCAGAGATACAAAGAACTAGATACAGAAGAACAGTAGTATGAGCTATCAGAATACCAACTATAGCTTCAGGATCAAAGCATGCACAAAGAAGGGGGGGGGATGAAGAGGTCACCTCAGGAACTTTGGAAAATTTCACCAGACCGCCTCCCCTCATGGAAGAGAAAGGTTATAGAGCACATAGACACCCCTCTCCTCCAGAAGGGAGAGGCTAATTACATTCCTCAGACCATAAGGGCAACAGACCACTGACCACCTGCAGATAAGGGAAGCCCATAGACACCTCAGGGCAGACAGACTGTTGGCCCCCCACAGACAATGAAAGCCCTTGCTACCTCATTCCCTAAGGACCAAACAGTTTAAAGTCACACTGTTCTGCCAATCACATTGTGCCTAGTGGCTGTTGCTCTATTCAACCCCTGAAAGCTGTATAAAAACTGGCCGAACAGACTGCCCGAAGTCGCCACCTCTCCTTCGGGTGCAGGATGACTCCAGTGCGCTAGAACAATAAATTTCTCTTGCTGGGGCTGGAGAGATGGCTCAGCGGTTAAGAGCACTGACTGCTCTTCCAAAGGTCCTGAGTTCAAATCCCAGCAACCACATGGTGGCTCACAACCATCTGTAATGAGATCTGATGCCTTCTGGTGTGTCTGAAGACAGCTACAGTGTACTTTCATATAATAAATAAGTAAATATTAAAAAAAATTTCTCTTGCTTCTGCATCAATCCCTGCTCCTTGTTGTTCATTCAGAGGTGGGGCGGGGGGTCCCAGGTAAGCTAAGGCTCATCAGAGTCTTACAGCTGCCCTTCCAGAGAACTAATTCCCAGCACCTACATGGCAGTTTACAACTGTCTGTAACTCCAATTCCAGGAGATCTGACTCCCTCACACAGATATACATGCAGGCAAATACATAAAAATACACATAAAAATAGATAGAGATAGATAGATAGATAGATACATACATACATACATACATACATACATACAAAGATAGAGGATATGTATATAGATGATAGATAATAAATAGATAGAAAGATAGATAATAAATAAATGATAGAAAGATAGATGATAGGTAGATGACTGATAGGTAGATAGGTAGATCAATAGATGATAGATAGATAGATAGATAGATAGATAGATAGATAGATAGATAGATAGATAGAAAAGGTTTTGCCAAGATGCAGAGATATTCAGTTCCCCAAAGAAAACCAATGAAAGTCATGGCCTGAAGCATCAGATTAGGCTTTCAGAAGCCTGTGCCTATGAGTGGTGGCAGGGGAGAGGTGAGGTGGGAAGAGGTGTTGGACAGAGTCACAGAGTGCTTGGGAGGCTGCAGCAAGGACACAATATAGTCCATCCAGGTCTATGGCCTGAAACAGTCACAGGGAGGAGGGCACAGGCTCAGGGAGAGTTTACTGGCAACTGTGACTTGTGCATTTAGGGATTGGCATGTCCATTCCTGTGGGGCTGGGCTGACCTGTAAGGTATTTGAAAAACCTGTTTCTAGTTGTGGTATGGCTCAGCCTTAGCATACCCCTTTATTCCAAGAGTTTTCTGTTTATTGTAAACAGGATTAAATAAACTCAACCATAGGTCATAAGACAGAGCATGCAACCAATTAACAGGAAAAAAACCATAGAGAGTAAAAGGGAATCAGGAGGGTGGGTAGAGAGACCCACAGGAAGTAGAAAGGAGGAACTTCAGTTTGAGGGATTTCCTAGGCATGGGGAAGGAGAGATCCTTTTGGGATATCAGCCTTGCTCACAGGTTTCATATTAAAGAATGTAACTTTTTACTATTCCTTCATTTAAATGACTGTTCTCAATAACCAGCTGCCTCTGTCTCATAGTAAATAATTGGATAAAAAAATTAAAATATATTTAAGGTCTGAGAAAAATGTTTGTGGGTCTAGAAAAATGTTTAAAATTGATAAATGCAAATGATGAAGATTAGCAGATGTAAAAAACTTGAATGGTGAGAGGAAAATGATTTAAAAATAAAAAATGCTTCAAATAAAATGTTTGAGTTTGATAAATGTAAGTTATAAATGCTGGAGAGTCTAAGAAGACGTTTAAGATCGGATGGTCTAAGACGGTGTTTTAAGGTACCTAAATACAAGTTACAGAGGTATAAGATTTAAAATGATTATATATATATCCCATACCCCCTTGCTATTGTTATACCAGGATTTCAAAGTTCAGAATTTCAACATTGATTATTGGAGTTTTGAGAAGCTAATGGAGAACTGGATGCTTACAATTCAGTCACAAGCTCAAGATTTTAAATTCCCTTTAGTTGTCTTCTGAATATAGACTTAAGAGTGCTTCTCATCATGCTGAAAACATCCCTGCTCAATGTATATATCTAACCCTCTGGGCTGAGAAAAGAATGTTCCATGTCTTTTAACCTAAAACTATACTTTTGCTAGGTCTCAAAGGCATGAGTCTCCTCCTGTTGTCTTTTTTTTTTTTTTGGTTTTTCAAGACAGGGTTTCTCTGTGTAGCCCTGGCTGTCCTGGAACTCACTCTGTAGACCAGGCTGGCCTCGAACTCAGAAATCCACCTGCCTCTGCCTCCCAAGTGCTGGGATTAAAGGCCTGCGCCACCACTACCCGGCTCCTCCTGTTGTCTTATAGACACCTGTCAACTACTTTTTCTAAAATATGAATTTCAATACAATGGTAAATACTAATGTACATCATTTTGTAAACTAAAATTTGCATAAGCTTCAGAGAATCAAAAAGTTATAAGATTTGGATCCACCTGCCTCAGATCAAATGGACTCCAGGTAAGTATACACCCTGTACTTGAAAATGAGATTTTTCCTTGGTCTTGAAATTCCTTACCTTCTCCAATTACTATACCATTTTAACTTCTGTCCTTAGTCTATATTTGTCTCAGCAGATTTTCACCTGGCTGACAACTCCAGGGATTACCCGTGGAGCTGCTGAACTCTGACTTGCTGAAAGCTGATGTTAACCAGTCCAGCCAATGTGATTGCTCCCCGGATTTCAGCTGGATCAGCGAATCAGATGCATCTGATAAATGTCCCATTGCCCAGCCTTTGACTTAGCATTTCAGCTTTTCTGGGCCCCTATGGTAACATCCTAATGTCAGCTGGAAGCAGTTACAGAAGAAAATTATGACATCTATTGTGCCCCCAACAGGCTGAAAGGCTAAGTCAAAAAGGACCCCCCCACCCCGGCCCACACTGAAGAAGACCCAACTTCATGGTCCTGACTACCCTGACGGCCATGAAAATAGATGGGATTCAATCCTGGTGGACTCAACACTCTCATCTGAAGTTTGGCCCCTGGAAACATCAGGACCTGGACCAGCAATGGGGTCATCAGACAACATCTGCAGGACCCTGGCCTTCGAGAAAAGATTTGAATCAATGATTTGACTCACTGAAACAACTCAAAGGGGGAAATGTTAAGGTCTGCCCCTGCCCCAGCACAGCTGTAGCCGTTTTGTTCCATAGCTGGCAGCTATTTCATACTGTTTCTGTGATATGCCTGCCAGTCACTGATGCAGAAAAATAATGACTCAGAGTAGGGTCATGCTGACCACATACTCTTTTATATTCTGTATATTCTGAGGTTTGTTAATTTTAGGAAATTCCACAAAGCTTTATATAGTACACATCAAATTAAAGGTCAATATAAACTGTTATGTCTAAACTGACCACCAGGTGCCACATCCTGCACCTGAGTATGATCTCACTGTGTTTTTTGCAATTTTAGGCTTTATAAGATGACAGAGTAAGATGTTTGTCATTGTGGCTCAGCCCCCAAATTCTGAATTACAGCCCTGATCAATCAGTATTAGGGTATGCATTCAATAAACCATCCTGTCTAAGTGTGATTGGTGTTCATGTGGTGTGTGGGTGACTCCTAAACCCCAACATTGACAGATTTAAGACCCATAAATAAGATGATTTAGCCAATGGGCTCTTTACAGTCTGGAATTTTATTGCTTTCTTTGTTACCTAAGTTATGGCCTATGATAGTCATTGATTTTAAAAGATTGATTTTTTCACAATTCCTTTGCATGAGCATTATAGGGAAAGGTTTGATTTCTTAGTACTTACGTATACTAATAGTTGTCCAATAAAGAGATGTTATTGGAAAGTATTACCACAAGGAATATTAAATAGTCCTACCTTATGACATTATTTTATATAACAGCCATTAGAAATAATTTGTGAACAGTTTTCTCAATCTAAAATTTAGAATTATGGGCAGTCAGTGGTTAAGAGCACTGACTGCTCTTGCAAAGGTCCTGAGTTCAAATCCCAGCAACCACATGGTGGCTCACAACCATCCTTAACAAGATCAGACTCCCTCTTCTGGAGAATCTGTATATTCATATAATAAATAAATAAAATCTTTAAAAATAAAATAAAATAAAATTTAGAATTATATGGATGATATCTTACTGGTTGATACAGATTCCTTAGGACAAAAATGTTTGATGAAGTAAAGACAATTTCAGCTTGCTGGGGATTACAAATTCTCCTGAAAAAATACAAAGAGGAGATTCTGTTAATTATCTAGGATATAAAATAGGTTTACAGAAGTAAAGCACAGAAAGTACAAATCAGGAGAGATCGATTAAAAACTTAATGATTTTCAGAAAATTTCTGGGAGATATTAACTGGCTATGGTTCATAATTGCATTAACTACTCAAGAGCTAAGTAATTTATTTCCAACCTTACAAGGTGATAAGGATTTAAATAGTCCAAGAAAATTATCAGCTTAAGCTTCGAGAATTGGCTCTGGTGGAAAAGAGATTACAGGATGCACATGTGGACTGACTGGATCTGAAGATGGAGGGCATTATATTGCCCTCTACTCAGTCTCCCACAGGAATTCTTATTTAGAGAGAAGATAATATCTTAGGGTGGATATTTTTATCACACAAACAGAGTAAAACAATTAAAGACTTATATAGAAGAAGGTTTGTAAATTGATTGTGAAAAATGAGACTTTGTCAGTTAGTTGCAATGGAGATTGTAGCTCCTTTTACCAATGCTGAGATCGCCTCACTATGGAGAGAAAAACGAACACTAGCCAAGAGCTTGCAGTGACTTTTGCAGAAAGATTAACAACGAATATCCCCAAAGCAAGGACTTAAACTTATAAAAAGAATGGATTGGATTCTCCTTATATAGTAAGAGTGACAGCAACTTCTGGAGCCCCTACATTCTATCCTGATGCAAATACATCAGGAAAGGCAGGCTCCAAGTCAGGAGAGATAAGCAAAGTGGCTCCAAGTCCTTAGGATTCAGTTCAAAAGTCAGCGTTGTATGCCATTCCTATGGTATTATTAGATTTTCCAGTATCTTTTAGTATAGTTATTGACTCTCACTATGCAGAGAGAGTTGTTTTACATATTGAAACTGTTGGGGTCCAGGAATTGTCTCACAAACCACATGGACACTGATCTTAGTCAGACAGGGATAGTTTATTGAGCATATGCCCCAGAACTGGTCAACCAGGGCCATGGTACCAATTCAGGAACCAAACCATGACCCCAAGTTAAGATCCTACAAGGTTTTTAAAACCAAAACTCACAAACTGTGCCAAGTTATTTCACCAATCCAAATTTAGAGATGGGAGATTTCCTTAGGAACATGTCTTTGTTGTACACTTATCCTGCTCCCATTGGTTGGGGTATTCCACTGTGGCAGGGAACTTGCCTTGTCTAATATTCACCTCCTAACTTGTTTACCAGGATGGGACTTCACTAACATTTACATCTTAACTTGCTGTCCAGGATGTCAGTTACCCTCGGATATGTCTCTTTCTGCCAAGTAGGATGTCAGTTTCCAGGGAGGTCTTGGGAACTTAAACTTTACTGGACCACTAGTCAAAATGGAAATCTTACTCCAAATAGTTTCTTATATCAGTACAGGTGCCTATCACATTGGGGTCTATCCCAGGGGAAGTTATACCATAAAAGCTTATACATAGGTGCAGGAAGTGCTGTTGGGTGGTTGGTTTGGATCCAAGCTTATTATGGGTAACTATATGTCTTAGTTAGGGTTTTTTCTGCGGTGAACAGACACCATGACTAAGGCAACTCTTATGTGGACAACATTTAATTGGGGCTGGCTTACAGGTTCAGAGGTTCAGTCCATTATCATCAAGGTGGGAACATGATAGCATACAGGCAGGCATGGTGCAGGAGGAGCTGAGAGTTCTACATCTTCATCTGAAGGTTGCTAGCAGAATACTGGCTTCCAGGCAGCTAGGATGAGAGTTTTCTAGCCCACACTCACAAGGCCACACCTACTCCAACAGGGCCACATCTTCAAATCATGCCACTCCCTGTGTTGAGCATATACAACCTACACATTCCACTCTCTGGCCCCCATGGGCTTGTTTAAACATTTGAGTCTATGGGGGCCACACCTAAACATAGCATGATGCAAAATACTTTTAGTCCAACTTCCAAAGTCCCCAAAGTCTATAGCACTCTCCATAATGTTAGAAGTCCAAAAGTTAAAAGTTGAAAGTCTCTTCTGAGATCCATCCAATCACTTAACTGTAATTCCCAAAGCAAGAGAGGAAACCAGCTGGGCAAACTCCAAACTCTGCATCTTCATGGCTGATGTCAAAGCAGTATTTAGATCTCCAACTCCTTTTTCATCTTTGTTGACTGCAACAACCTGGGCTGGTTCCACTCCCTCTTAGCGGCTTTCCTCAGAAGATGGCCCACAGCTCTGACATCTTTAACACCTTGGGGTCTCCAAGACAATGTTATAGTTTCTTATTTCAATGTCAGGGATGACCTTCTGGGCTCCTCCTAAAGGCTGGCATCACTTATAAAAATATGTAGTTATAGTTATAATTATAGAATGTTATAATAATACTTTAAAAAACATCCTTAATAAACAGAAAGGAGTAATAAAGACCTCCAGACATACATTACACAGGGCTTTATTAAATTTACATTTTAAAAATGCTAATGAGACAACAGCTGCAGGGAGACATTGGATAGCAGGAAAAAAAACTGCTAAATTAAACAAGCCAGTTTATTTTAAAGATGTGCTAACCTCAGAATTGAAACCAGGATATGTGTTATATTGGGGAGGAGGTTTTGTCTTTGTTTCCACAGAAGAAAAGCTGTGGGTACCATCAAAATTGATTAAGATTAGATTCAAACAGGAGAGATCCCCTGAATAAGGAGGGGTAATTGTTCAGTATATGGCTTGATCATTTGGTCCAAACTAACTTATAAAGACTAACAAAAGTCTTTCATTTGATCAGGCATGAAAAAAATAAAAAAATATAGTACTTTTGAATGATAATTTATCAAAGGCATACTTGCCTTACTGGCATGAAATGAAAGATGGTTTTTCTTAAACCATGGTGTCTTGATTCCATGTTAGAATGTTAGACTATAGATTGCCACATGCCCCACACCATCTTGGCCATCAGCTTTTTGAGTTCTTAAAGAAAAAGGACACTTTTGTTATTTGGTATTAAAAACATAGTTAAGAGATTTTAAATGTTTTAAGTAAATTCAAACTGTAATACTACATACAGTTCAAACATGTTTTCTAAATCTCTAAGAGTTGGAGTAGCTTGGAGCTAAGATAAGTTGGAGTGGCTTGGAGCAGGGAAATTGTAACTGATGCCTTTAATCCCAGCAGAGAAAGAGACAGATAAATTAGTTGTTTTCTAGAATTACAATAAACATGGTAGTGGTGGCCCATGCCTTTGATCCTGCCACCCAGGGATAAAACTCAGATACAGCTCCTAGTGGGTATTTTTGCACACTAGAAAAATTGCATATCATAATTACAGATTATTATAAAACACTCTCTACAAGGTTCTAGAAAGGCAGCTAATTTCCAAT
The DNA here is from genome assembly GCF_008632895.1 of Mastomys coucha. Classification (NCBI taxonomy): domain Eukaryota; kingdom Metazoa; phylum Chordata; class Mammalia; order Rodentia; family Muridae; genus Mastomys; species Mastomys coucha. The sequence goes on along the minus strand of NW_022196906.1, from coordinate 38,619,979 downwards.
GGGGACAGGAACAAAGAGAAACTTTTGTGACTGCTGATCAGCTCAGATCGGTGCATGTAGCCCTAACCAATATTGAATCAGAGAATACCCTAATTATGGAAGTCATATTTATTGGCAACTGGGGACTCTTCATAAAACAAAAAGGAGTCCACCAATATTTGCCTCTTGGTTTCTATTGCAAATGCTTTCCTTATACAGAGAATAATATTCTCTCTCTGAGAAGCAAATCTGTACATTTTACAAGGCATAGATGACATTATACTCAGTCATTGTCAACACCCCTGTGGTCATAAGGATGCCCCTTACTATGATGGATTAGACCCATTCAAAGGTAGAGTTCTTCACAGGCTTAGCCATGGAAGGAAAGGCAATATAGTTGCCTGGTACCCGCCTGAATTCCTTCATGACCAGGATGTGGTAACAAAAGGGTCTGTGCCTTCCCACAATGAGGACATTCCTCCGTTGCCTATGATCTGTTGTTGGCTGAACTGGTGCTGTTATGTATTCAAATGCTACATTCTATACCTGTCTTAGTCAGGGTTTCTATTCCTGCACAAAACATCATGACCAGCCGGGCAGTGGTGGCTCACACCTTTAATCCCAGCACTTGGGAGGCAGAGGCAGGCTGATTTTTGAGTTCAAGGCCAGCCTGGTCTACAGAGTGAGTTCTGGGACAGCCAGGGCTATACAGAGAAACCCTGTCTCGAAAAACAGAACAAAACAACAACAACAACAAAAATACTCAACCAAAAAAAAAAAAAAAAAAAAAACCATCATGACCAAGAAGTAAGTTGGGGAGCAGAGGAGTTATTCAGTTTACATTTCCACATTGCTGTTCATCATCAAAGGAAGTCAGGACAGGAACTCACACAGAGAAGGAACTTGGAGGCAGGAAGTGATGCAGAGGCCATGGAGGGGTGCTGCTTACTGGCTTGCTCAGCCTGCTTTCTTATAGAATCCAGGACTACCAGTCCAGGCATGGCACCGCCCACAAAGGGCCCTTCCACCTTGATCACTAATTGAGAAAATGTCTTACAGCTGGATCTCATGGAGGCATTTCCTCAAGGGAGGCTCCTTTCTTTGTGATGACTCCAGTGTGTATCAAGTTGACACACAAAACCAGCCAGTACAACTGACCCCTTCTCAACTTGACACACAACAACAAAAAAACAAAAACCACCACCTACCAAAACACCATTTTGTCCTAGGAAAGATATAACTTGTCCAAAAAGGAACCCCCAGAATTAGGTTTGGGACAGGATTTTGTTTTAACTCTTTCCAGGAGAATAAAAGCATCCGACTAAGGAATCTGGAGACCACTGGACACGTGTAACATCTAAGGAAAGAGAAAGTGTCCTAAGTAAAAGGAAATTGGCTGAATGGTATCACCCACGCCCAGCTTGTCTCTGCTACCCCCTACAGACAGAAGTGGCTAATGGCTTTTATGTGTTCTCAATTCAATGAAACTTAATTTAAAATTAAAGCTAGCTTTGGGGTTGGAACGTGGCTCTCTCCTGTAAACCCACACATGCTTGTTAAAGGCTACAGTAGACCTTGTCTCCGTAGAAAACAGAAGAAGGAAACTGAACGGAAGGACCAATGAAGTTGAAGCAGAAGACTCAGACAGGTGCCTGCAAACCATCTCCTAGCTGTTCTTAGAAACACTTCTAAGTAGCCGGTGTGCTGGATTCCAGCACTCTGGAGGGAGAGGCAGACAGATCTGTGAGTTTAGGCCAGCATTGTGCCACCATGCTGGGCACTCAACTGACCTTTGATTCCACACCTAACCAGCACTTCACCAGCGAGGGCGTGTACCCCGGAGCCCTACTGGAAGCTTTGCTCAGTGGAATGAATTTACCGTCATCTATTTTGAGATTGCTACTGATTTGGGGTTTTGACTATTTCATTTCCTGTTTATAGGGGATGTAACGTACGGTACTTCAGGGACTGTGAGTATGAGCCAGGTCAGAGAGCAAGAAATGAAGGCAGAAGAGAGCAAATTCCCAGGAGACTCAGGGCAGGCTTCAAGGGCTGGAAGAAAGAGCCACCTAAGTTTCGTTTGTTTTGGGTCTGCAGCAAAGTCTAGCAGGAAACTTTATTGTAGTTTCTTTTCTTTCTTTTTTATTTCTTATTTATTTTATTTATATCAGTACACTGTCGCTGTCTTCAGACACACCAGAAGAGGGCATGGCATCCCATTACAGATGGTTGTGAGCCACCATGTGGTTGCTGGGAATTGAACTCAGGACTCTGGAAGAGCAGTCAGTACTCTTTACCACTGAGCCATCTCTCCAGCCCTACTGTAGTTTCTTAATAGCATGCTGTAAGGATTATTAATTGAAAGAGAGATTGTTGGATATAATACAGTGACATCATATAAGCAATTAGCCATACCTATATAAGTAGTCTCCAAGCCATGAGTTCTTAATGCCTGGAAGCACAAGATATCTTCGGCAAGCATGACTCAGATAGGGTTTGTATATTTGATATCAACTAGATTAATAGTAGAATATATCAGAGTGTCATATTAACCATTTTGAATTATTTTAATGAAATCCTTGAGGCAATTAACTTATAAAGAGAAAAGGTTTATGTTTGGCTTCTGGTTCTGGACTGACCCATTCACTGGGGCCAATGGTGAGGGTTCAAGATTGAGTGATCCTATCACTTGGGGCCTCTGGTGACATGCTGGCAGGAGTACGTGTGGAACAAAGGGCTCACATCATAAGCCAGGCATCATAAGCCAGGCATCAGCAGTGGTATTCCAGCCTCCTCCAAGAGCTCATCTCCAGTGCCCTGAACACATCCTCTAGGTGTCATTTCTTTCTTTCTTTTTTTTTTTTTTGTTTTGT